>NC_090442.1:398369668-398675096 GCF_031143425.1 Pleurodeles waltl | reverse complement strand
TCCAGATACCCACACAAGCAATCCCAAGGCAATGCCCTATGGATGAACTGGTCAGGAATATTTGCTTACGCTTTTCCTCCTCTCCCTCTCCTTCCTTACCTAGTAAACAAATTGAGTCAAAACAAACTCAAACTCATTTTAATAGCACCAACGTGGGCAAGACAACCCTGGTACACAACACTGCTAGATCTGTCTGTAGTACCACACATCAAACTGCCCAACAAACCAGATCTGTTAACGCAACACAACCAACAGATCAGACACCCGGACCCAGCATCGCTGAATCTAGCAATCTGGCTCCTGAAATCCTAGAATTCGGACACTTACAACTTAGCCAAGAGTGTATGGAAGTCATAAAGCAGGCCAGAAGGCCATCCACTAGACACTGCTACGCAAGTAAGTGGAAAAGATTTGTTTGGTACTGCCATCATAATCAGATACAACCACTAGACGCAACTCCAAAACATATAGTAAATTACTTGCTCCATTTACAAAAAGCAAAGCTAGCCTTCTCTTCTATTAAAATACACCTTGCAGCCATATCTGCATACCTGCAAACTACCTATTCAACTTCCTTGTATAGGATACCAGTTATCAAAGCATTCATAGAAGGGCTTAAAAGAATTATACCACCAAGAACACCACCTGTTCCTTCATGGAACCTAAACGTGGTTCTAACAAGACTCATGGGCCCACCTTTCGAACCCATGCACTCTTGCGGAATACAATTCCTAACCTGGAAAGTTGCCTTTCTCATCGCCATTACATCTCTAAGAAGAGTAAGTGAAATTCAAGCGTTCACAACACAAGAGCCTTTTATACAAATACATAGAAATAAGGTCGTCCTACGACCTAATCCAAAATTTTTACCAAAAGTTATTTCACCATTCCATCTAAATCAAACGGTAGAACTACCAGTTTTTTTCCCACAGCCAGATTCTGTGGCTGAAAGAGCACTACATACATTAGATGTCAAAAGAGCATTAATGTACTACATTGACAGAACAAAAAACATCAGAAAAACTAAACAGCTATTTATTGCATTCCAAAAACCTCATGCAGGTAACCCAATATCAAAACAAGGTATAGCCAGATGGATAGTTAAATGCATCCAAATCTGCTACCTTAAAGCAAAAAGACAACTGCCCATTACTCCCAGGGCACATTCAACAAGGAAAAAAGGTGCTTCAATGGCCTTTTTAGGAAACATCCCAATGCAGGAAATATGTAAGGCAGCCACTTGGTCTACGCCTCACACATTCACCAAACACTACTGTATAGATGTGCTATCCGCACAACAAGCTACAGTAGGTCAAGCTGTATTAAGAACTCTATTTCAGACAACTTCTACTCCTACAGGCTAAACCACCGCTTATGGGGAACTAACTGCTTACTAGTCTATGCATACCATGTGTATCTACAGCGACAGATGCCATCGAACTGAAAATGTCACTTACCCAGTGTACATCTGTTCGTGGCATCAGTCGCTGAGATTCACATGGACCCACCCACCTCCCCGGAAGCCTGTAGCAGTTCAGAAGTTACCTTCAATTTTGTACATTTGTATATATATTATTTAATCCTTTAATAGGTACATACTTACATTTTTCATTGCGCGGGCACTATTACTATAGTACAACTCCTACCTCACCCTCTGCCGGGAAAACAATCGAAGATGGAGTCGACGCCCATGCGCAATGAGCACAGAAGGAGGAGTCACTCGGTCCTGTGACTCGAAAACACTTCTTCGAAGAAAAACAACTTGTAACACTCCGACCCAACACCAGATGGCGAGCTCATGCATACCATGTGAATCTCAGCGACTGATGCCACGAACAGATGTACACTGGGTAAGTGACATTTTCATTCCTCTGTCTGCATTGTATTACAGATATGGTGGCAGAGGCAAATAACCTGTTTAAAGGTGCACTGACTGTGCTGCAGAGTGGTGGTGCATAGTGAGTGTACCACCAACAGCACCCTTGGTAGGGGAAAAAGAGTGTCTCAGGAACCCTCCCAGGCATCTCTCTGCATCCAGGCAGTCACTCATGCACTCGACTGCAGAGGGAACTCTATCTCTCTTTGACATGCAGGCCCTTTGCTGTACAGTGAAAGTGGTTCTGGCACTTTGTCAGCTGGACCATCTTACAATAATGCATTGTGTACTGGGAACAAAGCATCTGACATGACAAGGCACACTGTATCAGTCTGTGCCCAGCACACATACTTAAGTGTGCCCTGCGGCACAGTGTGGGAAAGTGTGCTGCATCCATAATACGTCCAGAGGTCTTTCCTGTATCCCTCCACTTTGGTAAACAATTACTTTCTGATTATTTGCACAGCTGTAGAGATGTTGCTTTATATTTACTGAATTAATCAGGGGTATCCACTTAAATGTGCATATCTCCCTCTCATGTGAGCACAGAACTGATGTGTGCTTCCTTTGAGTTATCCATCACTGAGAAAGTATGTGCACAAATAACTCTTCACGTGATTGAGACTTCCACAATGCGGGTGCGCACAGCTGCCACTCCAGATATGCACCTTCAGGCAGAGTTGGCTTTCCGGCAGCTGTGGTGAAAGCTGTGGCAGGAGCTAGGAAGCCTTAGAGCAATGGATTTGAGCCCCTTTGCCTGCGAGCACTCTTTAGCCTCATTACATTTTCTGACTTTTTCTTTCAGATGGTCGCTTAATCGACAAGACTTCGCCAGCCTTTTCCATTAGCCTGGAATACAGAAATTCTATTATTTGACTGTTACAAGAAAATTCTATAGTGATGTTAGTGAGAGGTGGCATTGTTCCCCGTCACAAAAGGCTTAATTGAACTCATGGGGAAAACAAACTTGAAGAACTGCGTTAAGGGTATTTTTTTTTTTTGCGATCACTTGAGTAATGACCGTCGCATTTTTCCTGCTGATACCTCTTCCACTCATAGTTGTCACTATGACATGGTCGCCCGCAATTACCTTTGCATTGTACTTAAGGTGGTTCAGGATTTTTGTGTGAAGCAAGAGATTATTGCACTGTTTATTTCCATGGGTTCATGAGTGTTTTATAAACAGAATCATATTTGTGAGGAGAAATTTGACATTGTGTTTGTTGCAAAACACAAAATAAGATGTTTGCAACATGTACTTGTATGTGGGCCTGAAGAGCTCCCTTCCCAGTGCATAGCAATGCTATATCTGCCCACCAGCATTCAGTGTTGTCTGTTACTGTTCTGGACTTTATACTTTGGGAAGCAATTCCAGTATAGACCTGTGTTCGCTGTGGAATCTGTAGCACCACCATCTTGTTCAGTCCCCCTAATTTCACTGTAGTGACATAGTTTAAAGACTGAAGACACTTTGTACATCTGTCTGATGTGACAAGTTTTTTTTCCCAATAATTCTGTTCACTTTCCCTGTGCTGTGTGGGTGAGTGTGAATTCATCAAGCGATCTTCCCAGAAGAGATCTTGTGCCAGTATCTCTCCTCATCAGGTGGTGTCTCCATGTTCCACATGTCCCAGCACTATACCTTGGTCACTAGAAGTGTCATCCTTTGCAATGGAAAAACCTGAAGCTTAGGAGTAATGTTATTTGTGGCACCTGAAGGGTGGTGTGCCAATGTGTTACTGCTTGTTATGTGGCTTAGTGTTAGAACTTTGTTACAAAGAAGGCTGGACTAGCTGGCGGTCGTGGAATATATAAATTAAAGTAGTGAGGAGTGTTCCGGGGGACAGTTGGAAGATTTGTCCTTTCGCCCTCCTCAGCTGAATAAAGGTTCAACTTGAATTACGAATACTGGAGTGTTGTTTCCCTTTCACTGGCAAGGAGTGCTGAGAAGCCATCGAACCTACACTGCTGCTGCTATGTCTTTTTTTTTTTTTTTTTTTTTCTTCCTTGAAATTTCCTTCGTTAGAAGTGCACCACTAATTCAAAATAGCTGGTGCCTGCCTATCTTCGATCTCAGATGGACCTCCATTATCGTACCTGTTGAGTGTCTTTGCAACTTTGTATCTAGTCGTGGGCAATCTTTAATTTATTCAGGGCTTGAGCACGAAGTCTACGTCCTGTGCTTGCGTTGTGTTTCTTCTGCAGTGTTAAAGCAAGGGCCTTTCGTCATTGGAAACGCCGATTGGAATTTGCCACATGTTCTTGTATTCTATTGGTGAAGCATAAGAGCCTTGCATGAAGTGTCATCATCATGTAAGCTCACCTATGCAACCTTGCACGTTGGCTGCCATCTTGAAATTACCAAAGGATTTTCGTTTCTGAAATGGATACAAGTTCTCATTTACTGCAAAGGTGATTTTGCACCGTTTTGCCTTTGGAATTTTTTCTACATACAATGGTTGATATTTAAAGCGTTTTCCACAGCACAACTTTCAACTGGCAGTAAATTGAATGAACAGTGTTTTTACCCAATAATTGTAACTTGTATAATTTATATTTTTCTGTTTCGTGAAGATTGGACAGTGAACTAGTTCCTTGGGTGAAGGGTGGACAATGGACAAATCCAATCAGAATGACCACTCAAAATTATAGCATTGCTCCTCCTCATCTATTTTGGTTAGAAAGTTTGTAAACTGCATTAAAATGGTTAGAATGGAAAGCCTGTTTCACTAATTACATAGATGCAGTGAACAAATCAGGAACGATGGCTCCGGAACAGAAAAAAAGGATCCTGCTACATTCTTTAGGGCCAACTGGGTTAAAAGTGTAGAACCAAATGACCAGAGTAATTGTTTCTGGAGATATGAATGTGTATGACTTAGCAGTGTTGAATTTAGATAATTTTTCCAAAGGAAGCAGAATAAGGCAGAATTAATTGCTAATTATGTTGCTGAACTTTTTTTTTTAAACACTAGCGTTGGATCCTAAATTTGTAATTTGTGTGTGGAATTGATTAGGGATCAATTTGTCATGCATAGATGCAATCCAACCATACAAGAATTGCTTTGGGTTAATGGTGATGAATCTTTAGAAGATGTTTTTCCATTGTGTGCAAGGCAGAAATTTCAAGCAGATGTGCAGAAGCTCTCAAACAAGATGCACAAACATCTATGGTTGTATGTAAGGTAACGCAAGTCGGGATAAGAAAATTATTCCAAACCTTAGTTGTGATAGGAATAAAACCACAGAACCAGCAAAATGTTACAGATGTGGTAATTTAGATGAGTTGGCATATAGCAAAAATTGTCCTGCTGCCAAACATCACAATAATTGTGGAATTTTAGGTTATTATGCTAAAGTGTGTAGAAAAAGGAGAACTAGTGTTAAATGCATAAATATTCAAGGTGCGTGTAGTAATAGTAATGAGGAAGAGGATGATGAATGAAATGTTTCAATTAGTAACCTTGTTAGTAACCTTGTCATGAACGTGAGGAGTAAACTTTTGTTAAACATTATTGAGGAGCTAAGTAAAAAATAAACCAGAGTGTTTAAAGGAGATTGCAGGGGTGAAGGTTGAAATCTTCTTGGATTCAGGTATACCTTTCACAATTATCAATGAAGATCTACGGAAAACGGCTCGTGCAGAAAGTTGGAGAACAATTGCTGAGTCCTGACAAACATCCTGAAGGTTGCAGTAGGGAATAATTTATATTTCAGGTTACAGATGGTTTACTTTTGAATTTAAAAATAGAGAAACCAGAGCTAAATTGTATGTTGCAAAAAGAGGCCAACCTGTTTTGACATGGAACGGTCAGACATTGTTGCTTATCATCCTAGATCCAATAGTGATGATCAAGTTTTAATTGTGGACGAAGGCATTACAGTTAGTAAGAAAATTTTAAGACAGTTTCCATTTGTGTTTCTTAAAAAGCTTGATAATCTTCAGGGATTTGAACAAAAGCGAATTCTTACGGACGGTGCTATACCTAAGGTGAATAAATGTTGCAATATATCGATTTTATTGAAAGATGAAGTTTCTAAAGAGTTAGACAAGTTAGTTGCTGCGTAAGTGATATAGCCAATAGAGGCTTTCGATTGGATTTCTCCGTTAGTGATTGCCAGTTGCAAAATAAGGTTATTTGTGGAGTTACACCATTTGAACAATAATATTGTTATAGACATATTTCCTTCACCAAAAAATGTATGAAATTATCACGTTTAAAAGATGCTAAGTAGTTCTCTCCCATAGACTTATCCTCTGCTTACCAACAGGTTTCCTTATCACCAGAATCCATACAATTAACATCATTCATTACCCCTTTTGGTTGCTTTCGACTCGAACAGGGAGTCACCTTTTTTCAGTGTGATATTTTGGTGTTCGGTTCAAATAAGGAAGAACATGAAACTAGATTATTGAAAGTTTTAAGGATTCTTGAACAAAAGGGTCTTACTGTAGAACACTCTAAATGTAAGTTTGCAAGTGAAAGTGTTATTTATTTGGGACATGTCATTAATTAATTCAGAGTCAAACCTAAACCCACATTGGTTTCTGTAATAAAGAATGCATCTATTCCCATGAGTGAGGAAGATGGAAGATAATATTTGGGTATGGCAGAATTTTGTGCGCCGTATGTTCCCACTTTCGCAGACAAAACGTATAATGTTAATCGATTGCTTAAAAAGGAACGGACGTTCCTTTGGACTCCTGATTTTGATAATCATTTCAGGATCATTAAAACAGCAATTGCCATTGCTATAGCCTTAAAGTGTTTGACCCTTCAGCTGACAGCATCATTACTACTGATACTAGTAATAAAGGTTTAGGGGCAGTTTGTCTCAGAAGAATAGTAAAGACAAAGAACACCTTATTGCATATGCATATAGGTCCTTGTCACCTTGTGAGGAGAAATACCCTATAATTGAAAAGGAGGCATTATCTTGTGCATGGGCCTTGGAACATTTTAAATCCTTTATTTGGGGAAAAGCTTGCACGATTCGCTCTGATCATTGGCTAAAATTCTAACAACAGAGGGGTCAACTAATGCTTCATCAAGACTGGCCAGAATTTCCATGCGCATGTGGAATTTTATTTACAATTTAGTGTATACACCAGGTAAAGATAATGTGGTGGCAGATTTCTTTCAAGAACGCCAGTTATGTTGGAACATTGTGAAGATGAAACAGAATGGATTTCAAGTGGCTTTGATACACAACCAGGGTTATCCTGCTATTAATGAGTGTGAATGGCAGACTGTATATCTGAAGGACCACATTCTACAGGAAGTGTTATTGAATGCAAAGAATGGGTGGCCTAGGTAGGAATCGATTAATACAATCATCAAACCCTTTTGGGAAGTAAGAGCAGAATTGTCAATTAATGACGAGAGCATTTTATCTAGAGGAGACAGAAGCACTCCCCTCCCGAAGCTTTACGCAATATAATTGTGAATGTATGCCATGAAGGACATACAGGCATTATCAGAACCAAATCTGTGCTTAAGAAATTATTTTGGTTACCTAGGATGGATATAGCTGCTGAACGAGTAGTGAGAGAATGTGTTGCATGTTCTATGTCAGATAAGTCATTACAGACTTTGCAACCTCCCATAAGTGATGGTTTACTTCCTAAGGAACCATGGGAGACTGTGTCTGTTGATATTATGGGTCCTGTGGATGATGCACATAGGTATCTGATTGAGGTAATTGATTTATTTTCACATTGGCCAGTTGTTAAAATTGTGCTTAAGGCTGATATGGATGCTGTACTAGACTTTTTGAGTGACATTTTTACATATGAGGGCATTCCTTCATCTATTTTGAGTGACAATGGCTTACAGTTTCTTTCAAATAAAGCAAAGACATATTTTGAAAGAGGTGGTATAAAACATAGAACTACATCCTTTATAATCACAGCGGAAACAGAATGGGAGAAAGATTTAACCGTGTTTTAAAAGGTATTATTCAGTAAGCATTAAAAATAAAGATGATTGGATTACACAAGTAGGGCAGATGGTTTGGGCTAATCATGTCACATACAATTACTATACTGGTCTATCACCATTTGTGAGCATGGCAGGCCGAGATCCAAATATAATCCTGGATAGTTATTTGGGGCTGGTGTAGATTTGTGGTCAATGGATGAAGTAAGGAACAGGATGGAAATAACACATAACAAAAGTAAAAAGTATTATGATGATAAACATGGTGTGAAATCTGTTAAAAATTAAATGGGTGACTGTTTAAATGTCAAGAAACTTGGTTTGGTGTGTAAGGGAGAAAGTTGATTCTATGATCCTGAAGAGGTAGTTGAAGTGTTAAAGAATGCAGTCAGATCAAGAAATGGGAAAGTGGAATTTGAATAGGATTGCTTTTGGCAGGAAATATGACAACGCTACAGGAAATAAATTTGAATGGCTTCAGGAGGAAATCATGGAGTCTGAGAATGAGACAGGAACAAGTGATTTAGCTAGGCAAGCAAACAAAGTAGACTGTTGTGAATGAACTTAAAGGGTCATTATGACCCCGGCGGTCGGTGTAAATTTGGCGGTAGTACCGCCAACAGGCTGGCGGTACATACCGCCACATTATGACGTTGGCGGGTAGGCCCTATCAGTGACAGGGAATTTCTTCCCTGTCACTGGTAGGAGGCCCACCCCCTCCCCAGACGCCTGCCACTCCCCCTCCATCCACGCTCCCACCCTTCCAATTCCCCCATACATGCACACTCGCACACACACCACGCATTCACACACTCCCTCACACAGGCATACACGCGTGCATCCATTCACTCACGCACACATCTGTACACACATTCACACTGACATGCAGACAAGCATTCACATTTCCATTCATATACACATTCTCACACATGCACACACACACACACGCAGACAACACTACACACACACTCGTGCACACACTCACACATTCATGCACACAAACACCCCCGACACACACACACACACACAACACCCCCACCCACCTCCCCTGTCGGAAACCCGACTTACCTGCATCCAGGGGGTCTTCCGGCAGGGGCCAGGACGGGGCGCTGTTACCGCCAGCAGTGCCTGCCAGCAGAACACCGCAAGGCCGTATTATTTGACATACTACGGCTGGCAGCGGTCTACTGGTGTGGCGCTGGTAGCAGTGCCACCTTAACAACATCCGCCAGCGTGGCCACATCTGGATTTCCACCCTTCTTGTGGCAGAAATCCGGCTGTGGTCATAATTTGGCAGATAGATGTTAGCCGTGGCGACGGTCTTTTGGCGGCTGTAGCCGCGGCGGTAGGCGGAACTTACCGCCAATGTTGTAATGTGCCCCTTAGTGTTGATCAAACAGGAGAAGAGACTACGAGGCAGGATAAGTCAGTCAGCAAAGTAGTAAGTCAGTACTTCAAGTGTTTTAAAAGAGGCAAATTATACCATAAGAGAATCAGGAAAATGAGAGCACACAAGATACTTTAGATGCGGACAGTGTCAATGTAGGACAAAAGGTGGATTTCAATCCAGAAAAAAACATTGTTAGGAAAAGGAGGGCACTGGTTTGGTTAAGAGATTATATTGTTAACAATAAATAACAGATTGATTAGGTGTCAATTATAAATAACAGATTTTATGTCAAGTGTAAATTATTGCTATATATATATATCTCTTCACATGTAATTTTTTTTGTTATACTAGCCATTTTTTGTCAGTTTATTTATTATGATATTTGTTGTTTTCTTCTGTAACATCTTTTTAAATATTGTCTTGTTATTCATCTTTTTATGGTGGATTGAGGGGGGAGTGATATGTGGCAGAGTGTTAAAAAGCTGTTACAAAGAATGCTGGACTAGCTGCCATTCTTGGAATAGATACGTTTAGGTAGGAAGGAGAGTTTCGGGGGACTGTAGGAGATAGGACAACTAGATGTAAGCTTTGTCCTTTCGTGCTCCTCAGCTGGATAAAGGTTTTACTTGAATTACGAATACCGGAGTGTTACTTCCCAACACTGCTGTTTGTGTTTTAACATTTTAAACATATTTTTATTTGAAGAATGAGCGTTCGTAGGGAAGTACTCCATTGCCTGAGTCCATCGTCTGTAACAGAATGTTAAAGTATATCAGTATGTTTTTTTTATGGGCATTGTAGGTTTTAGACCCTGGCATTAACTTGCAAGCTTGATAAAATGGTTGATGTTACAGCACTCATCCCAGTGCATACATTCTAAGTCACGAATGACATCTGCAGCTCGTCCGTAGCTGTTCCACTTTTTGTTGTGTGTGTTGTAAAATTCTCACTGTAAGTATGGTTGACTATGAAGCCAGCAATGACTGAGGGTGTCACACATAAGTAGCTTGGCAGCTATTACTGTGTCAGTTTGGATAGAAATGGTCTAGTTCAGCTTCAGATGCACATACCATGCAAAATTGTATTGGTGTAGAGGGGCCTGCCCTCCATCATAAGTTACTTTGAATCGCCTAAGGGTGACAATAACACGAGTTAGTGACCTGATTCATGTTCAGAGATTTGTGGTTGCACAGAGGATCTGCAAATGTTTCTCTGGAGACAGCCTAAGTCTCTTAGGCAGAATGCAATCAAGTCTGGGAAATAACCAGGGAACAGTAATTCCCCCAATATTTTCTCAGTTCTCACGGACCTTTTAAGGATTCAGCTAATAGTAGACAGTGAGGTGGTACTGGTTACCCCTCTGACAAATCCTAGGAGTTAAAGAAGTGGGAGTTGTATATTTTATTTTGTCAACAATAATTTTGTTCATAAATGCAATTTATTGTGAAGTATTTAGCTATGTATTTACTAAATTATCTTTTAAACCTGACAGTTTTAGAAGTCTGCAAGGCACTTGATATTTTTTTTAAATGCATAAAAAGTACATACGTATACATGCATTGGGGGTCTTTGGTTTGGGACTGCCCTCTTCAACTATTGGTCTGTTTGAGTTTCATTGACATGCTACTTCCACCCATGGCAGCCTAAAGCATGGGGCATCAGGTCATCCCACTCATCTATTGTGAGAGACGCCATTTTATATGATCACATGCAGATCTGTCTGAAAATTAGTATGCTTCAGTGCCACGGCTGGTTGGCCATTCCTGTTCCATTTTCTCCATTTTAGGTCCCTTTCCATCTCTTTCTTTCTTTCTTTCTTTCTTTCTTAGGTCTGGCCTAGAGACTGCTTTAATTGTCTCTGTGGCCTCTTGTTTTGCAAAATAACTTGAATAAAAATACCTGCATATATATGACAGGGATTTTCAGTTATCTGCCACAGGTCTAAGGGGGGCAAATCCGAGTCTGGCGATCTTGAGACTGAAAGACTCAGGGTGGCTATCGGACCCCCACAGTAGTGGCTGTCCGATCCACCACATTCTGACTGTGGTCAAACCGCTGACACTGCCAGGCTGCAGTCAGCCTCCAGCCTGGCGGTCCCAGCGGTTGTAATCCCCCAGGGCAGCGCTGCAAGCACATCGGATTACGAGTCCAATTCCGCCAGCCTTTCCATGGCAGTTTACACCGCCGTAAAAAAGCTGGCAAAATGGGGGTACCTGGGGCCCTGCACTGCCCATGCACTTGGCATGGGCCCCCATGCACAGCCCCGTTGCTCATTTCACTGCCTGAATTACGGGCAGTGAAATGGGCAACGGGTACTGCTGCACCGCCACATTGGCGCTGGCTCAATGGCGAGCCAGCGTTAATGATAAGGCCCTCTTCACGGCAGGGCCGGCAAGCAGAAACAATGTTTCCGCCCGCCGGCCCTGCAGTGAACTTAGAATAAGGCTGGCGGTGTCCTGGCAGCACCAGCTGTCAGGTGGCGGGCTGAGTGTTGCGGGCGGCCTGCACCGCCCACCAAACTCTGAATGAACCCCTGAGTATCATTTACAATTGCTGTTAGAAACTAGGTTCCTGGGTCGCAGGGGTATACACCCTACCCAAGCAGGAGCCACAATCCACAAGGGTAGTCAGGGTATGTCAAAAACACACTGTAAATTAACCTGTGCTCACCCCCTCATAGCTTGGCACAGAGCAGTCAGGCTCACCTTAAGAGTCAACGTGTAAACTATTTGTGCAATATTTCAAACAGTAAAACAGTAAAAACGCCACACAAAAGGACACCAAACCTTATTAGAAAAATAGAACCTAATTTAATAAAAAAAACAGACCAAAATGACAAACATCTAAAAATTAGAATTTGAATTATAAATGTTTAAAGAATAAACTGTAGAAAAGCACTTTGAAGAAAAACGCACTAACCGGGGCTTCCTGGTTGCACCAGACTGGGAAAAAGTCAAAAGTTCAGGCTAACCGCCATGGAGTGTGAGCCAGCTACAGGGACCCAGTGAGGCCCGCTGCCTTAATCCTGGTTGTGTTGATGTCAAACATGCAGGGAGCAGGCTGAAGCGCTGTGTTGGTGTTGTACCTGCAGTGGCTGCGATATGTCAATTCTTCCCATGTAGTCACGAAGATACGTTGAGATTCCTCGGGTCCGAGATGCTGTAGTTCCGAGGCAATGTGCCAAGGTCATCCTCGCTGGAGAAGCTATGCGTCGACTCCAATGCATGCAAGAGGGCCGATGCATAGGTTCTGTTCTACAGGGACGATGTGCTGGTTCTGATCGATTCAGCAACAGCGATGTGTCATTTCAGCTGCAGTAAACACATTAGGCAACTTCCAAGGGGGCCAGGACTGGGGTGGCACCACTTGGCAAGACAGACTCACAGATGGTCCGAGTCCAGCTAAAGATGTAGGTGGGTTGAAAGTCTTTGATGCTCCTGAGAGTTCAGAAAACAGGAATCCAGTCAGCTGGCACTTGGAGTAACTCTGGGTTCTGGGGTTAAGTGATGTGGGGCCAGTCCTTCTCACCCAGGTAAGGTATTCAGGTGATAGGCTGTGTCCAGCTCCTCCCTCCCATCCTTCCAAGGATGGCCCATCAAGTCACACCTAAGTTCCCTTTGTGTGACTGTATAGCAGGAATAAACAAATCCCAGCTGTCACCCACCTAGACATGGTTTGGAGACAGGCTGCAGGTACACAGGGCCAAGAGTATTTTCAAAATTGTAATGATAAATTCGACTTTGCTATTTGTAATAAGGAATCCCCATTGTTATCCTATGAGTGGGGCAGGCCTCACAGTATAACATTTGAGAAGTACACAATATGAGAGTTTTTCACTACCAGGACATGTAAAACTTAAAAGTGTATGTCCTGCCTTTTATTTACACAGCATCCTGCCCTATGGCCTGCCTTGGGGCCTAACTGAGGAGCAAACTACGTGTAATAAAAGGAGTGGTTAAGGTTTGGCAAGGGGTTGCAAATTCCAAGTCAACATGGCACTGCAAAACTGCATTCAGGCTGCAATGGCAGGCCTGGGACATGTTTTGAAATGCTGTTTGAGTGGGTGGCACAAAAGGTGCTGCAGGCCCCCTAGTAACAGTTCATTTACAGTCCCTGGGTTTATGGCATTCCACTCTACTCGGGACATAAAAGTAAATTAAATATGCCAATTAGGTCTATGGCAATCAAAACGTGTTTGGGCGAGAGCACAAGCACCTAAGCACTGGTTAGCAGTGGTAAAGTGCACAGAGTCCTAAGGCAAACAAAAGTGAATTCAGCAAAATTAGAGGCAAGCAGGCACAATGTTTAGGAAAACACCACCATAAGACTAACAGGTCTAACAATTGCTTATGCCTACTAGAGTATACAGCATGGGGGAATGGTTCAGCTTTCTTCAGCCATTGGCTGTCGTCCCTGTTAGCATTTTGCACTTTGCCCATTTACCTAATAAGTAGTTCATGTTGATGCCATAGTTGATAGGCCAATCTCTGACATCATTTACATATTTACATTTGTTTATTTTGTGATGGTTCATTTTTTACCCTTAAAAAAAAAAAAAACATCTGCATCACCTTAAGATGGCGTTTATTGCATATGTTTGCAAAAAAGGAATTTCTAAATAAATATTGCAGGCTTGCCAAGACCAGACCCTTTAGCTTCTCCAATGCTTTGTTTATTATTTTTATGTCCAGCAGCTCTGCAAACATTGCTACAGGAACGCTTGCTTGGTGCTTTTTTTTATCTGCAGTGCACTGCATCCTGTGCAGCTCTACATCCCATGGAAACCAGGCATGCTATTTTGGAATGGTACAGCCATGATAAACTATGTACAGTACAATTCCAAGATGGCTGCATACTGCGATGTTTCCAGGCAGGCAACTTGGAATGCTACTGTACATTAGGTATCATCATTGTACCAATCCAAGATGGGCCACATGTTGCTGCTAAATGTTGCAGCGGTGTCACAACTTTAAAACAGTCATACAGTATGCAAAATACCATTCCAAGATAGCCACTCACTGCTATGTTTAATCCTTCACTTATTTTGGCTGCTAGCATATGTCCACTACATGTAGGCTGTGACATGTTTTCTTTTTCATTCTTTTAATTGTTCTTTCATATGGTTGTTGAGTTTGTGTGATTATTTTATTGTGGGATGGTGGGTGCATGAATGCAAGAATGAGTCAATAGATAGAGGAATGGATTCTTGACTAAAAGAATAGTTGAAAGTCATATATAATGAGTTATTAAATGATTAAACTCACCAGTGACTGCAGAGGCGCTCTGTTATAAGCCAACCTGCTGGAAATGCCACTGCTTGTTCTTAAAATAATGTACATTTCTAAAGTGCTTGTTCACACATAGGGGTATTTGGTGTTGAATAGCAGATGTTTATTTTTACCCAACTGAATGGTACAAGTTAGTATAAATGGTATCGACCATGGAAGGATGAGAGACTGGGGTGGAGGCTGCTGTGGTTTGAACTGTGCTAGAATCCAATGCTGCAAGTTTTTAAGCAATTTGTCTATCAGATTGTGCTTTGATTGGGGCACAACACTTCTAACACTTCACAACACTTCTATAAAACATTTCTAAATGTCACTTCATGTATTTATCTCATATTGGGCTCATACTAGGAAAATAGCAACGTCTGACCCGTTGATTAAATCAGGGACTAGGTATTCTGAAAGCTGTACACGTGAACAAAAAAACCTCAATATAAAACGATTTTTAAATTTTTTTTTCAGCCAAAAACATACTACCTGATTTGGTCACTTTACTACCCGAATCATCTCCAGAAGCCAACATTGCCAATGACACAACAGCTTCAGTCTGTTACACAATTAACAGCTTGATCCAAAACAGCTCACAGAATGCTCGAACTCTTCTCGACAGCGGAGGCCTAAGGAAGATCTTCAACATAAGCATCAGCGATAGGTAGGTAAAGTGATGTCATTAGGGGGGAGTAGACTAATGGAAATGATACGGACAGTAATTCATTTTTAGTAATGTTCTTCTTACTACCTAATATATAATTTAATCTACACTTGTTCAAAAAACTGGTATTTGAATTCTTAGGCTAAAATATTTTTTCTTTAGTTTTTAACATTTTGAATTAACAAAGCAATAAAAACAATGACAATTAACAGACACCTTAAGTCCGTGACACACGTTTCAAGTGCTGATGCTTGTTTCTGGTCCAGGGAGGACCTGGCCTTGCATTTCAGGCTGAACTGTTCCTATGGGGAGCAGGATCAAGACTGATTTTCATATGGCTGTGTCCAAACTGGAATGGCATGGCGAGCAAAAAGCCTGATGGACTAAACCCAGATCTGTGACTGAGGGTGAATGTTTGATTTGTTGCACATTCCGTCCACCATCTGTTCTTTTTGCATTTAAAAATGGTAACCAGCTATATGACCTGGAGGCTTGTGTGTGTGATAGAGATTGATAGCGCCAGAGATGGTGTGTGATGTGTACTCTTGGCATATGGCAATGTTTGAATATAACTTCATGAGGATTTTCTTTTGGGATGATAAAAACGTAATCAACTATGTACTAGACTATGGTAGATGCCAGCAGAAGAGCGATGTAATTACAGGTACATAACATTTTTCTCCAGCGTTGGATCTTTCATTGTTCAAACGCCTGAATTATTTTCCATCATCGGGCTGGGAACAATGACCAACAATACTTCCAGCATGCGATTTAGGAACATAAGTCGGTGAAGGATACCTAAGCTGGATAATTGTGGTTACAATTGACGTGGGTGCGACTGCAGAAACACCTTATGCAACAGAAAAAAATGTTTCACCAAACCATCCTTACTTTTGTGACAAATACAGCAATATGATTTGTGGCCCTGTTTGATAATTGTTATACATCGGGTCTCTAGTTGGAAGAGGTATAGACCCTTGTCCAAATAGGGACCACAATCCTAGTCAGGGTAAGTCACACACAATCCAAATTGACCTGTGCCCACCTTGTGGTAGCTTGACACTGAGCAGTCAGGCTTAACTTAAAAGGCAATGTGTAAAGTATTTGTGCAATAAATCATACAGTAACACAGTGAAAACTCCACAAAAACACACCACACAGGTTTAGAAAAATAGATAATATTTATCTGAATAAAACAAGTTCAGAACGACAAAGATCCAATAAGCATAAATTGAAAGATCACTTTTAATATGTTAAAAAGAGTCTTAATCCTTAAAAACAATCAGTTGTCTCTTTGTTACACACAGTATCTGGTATGCGTCAAAAATGTCATGCACGGAGACCTCAGAGGAGGAGATGTGTGGAAAAATAGGGTGTTGCGTCGGATTTTCTGACGCGGCACAGACGATGCTTCGTGTCTTTCCACACTGCAAGGGGTTTGCGTCGTTTTTCAGCACGCAGTCTTGGTTCCTCCCTGCGATGCAGTGATCTTTTGATGCCCATGAATGATGTAGTTAAAATCCTTGACGTGCTGGAAGTAGACTTGGGCGCTGCTTCGAACCAGTAGAAGATGCGTTGAATATTCCGTTGCAAGGCAGGTGCAGTGTAAAATTTCCAGTTGGGAAGTCGGGCTGCGTCGTTCCAGTCGGTTGTGTGGCTACTTCTGGGTCACATTGCAGACTTTGTGACGATTCTGGCAGGTGGTGTGTCGATTTTTGACGCACAAGGAGTTTCCTGAAGAGATTACCTTTTTTTGGCCATGAGACTTAAGAAAATAGAGGCAAGCTCAATATAAGACCTTGGAGAGCATTGTTGGGGGGGAAAGCAGAGTCCTTCCAGCTAAGACAGAGGCCAGCAGGGCAGCAGTCCTTCTCAGCAAAGCAGTCTAGATGTGCCCTTCTGGGTAGTCATGCAGTTCCTCTTGACATGATGCAGGTGTAGGTCCAGAAGTGTCTGAGTTGTTGGTAGGGTCAGAGCCCCAGTTTATATACCCCAAAATGCCTTTGAAGTGGGGGAGACTTCAAAGAGTGGTTTTGAAGTGCACAAGTTCCCCTTTCAGTGCAGTCCTGTCTGCCAGGGTCCCAGTAGGGGGTTTGGCAGTACATTGTGCGAGGGCAGGCCACTAGCCTTTGAAATGTAAGTATCAGGCCCTCCACCCTTCCAGACCAGGAAGACCCATTCAATATGCAGATGAGTGCAGGTGTGACTGAGTGTCCTATGTTTGTGGTTGTCTGGGTGAAATGCACAAGAGAGCTGTCGCCCAGCCCAGATGTTTATTGTAGATAGGTTGTAAGGCATAGATGTTTTTTAAGTGCAGAGAAATGCTCACTTTCTAAAAGTGGCATTTCTAATATAGTAATATAAAATTGAAATCCACCTCACCAATACGTAGGATTTTCTATTACCATTCTGGCTATACTAAATATGACCTGGTTACCACTTGCAGATCAGAATCTACCACTCAAAAAGTATATGAGGGCAGACCTAATGATAGTCTAAGAAAGAAGCAGGCCTTACAGTAGTGGGAAACCAATTTAGGAGTTTTTCACTACCAGGACAAGTGTACATGTCCTGCCTTTTACCTACATAGCACCCTGCCCTATGGATTACCAAGGGCCTACCTCAGTGGTGACTCATATGTAGAAAAGGGGGAGTTTAAGGCTTGGCAAGTACTTTTAAATGCCAAGTCGAAGTGGCAGTTAAACTGCACACACAGGCCTTGCAATGGCAGGCCTGAGACATGGTTAAGGGGCAACTTATGTGGGTGGCACAGTCAGTGCTGCATGCCCACTAGCAGCATTTAATTTACAGGTCCTGGGCACAGGCAGTGCACTTTACTAGGGACTTACAAGTAAATTACCTATGAGCCAATGTTACCTTGTTTAAGGGAGAGAGCATATACACTTAAGCACTGGTCAGCAGTGGCAAAGTGTGCAGAGTCCTAAAACCAGCAAAAACTGTGTCAGAAAAGTGGAGGGAGGCAGGCATAAAGTTGGGGGATGACCATTCTAATGCTGTCAGGTCTAACAATAATTGTTGAGGAATGTATATTTTTGCACATGCTTTAACGCAATTGCTCCAGCTTGGATATCTTATGACAGATTCTATGTTAGCCAAGTCCCCTGATTTCCTACTGCCATGCTTGTGACCAAATGGAACTCTTGACAGGGAGACAGACCTATGGGTGTGACCAGTTATTGTTCCCTGAAATATTGTTTGTTCCATTTTCAACTGTTAACCTTATTGCCATGCTCAAAACAAATCAACCACACTTTTTAGCATTGCCAATTCTGCTGCCAACCATCACGTATTTTGGTTTAAGACTTCATGATTGTTTGAGACTGTTGATAAAGTAAAACACTTTCATGTAAGTTTAGGCATTATTGTACACCCAGATCACAATCTGCTGGGATGGGAGAATCTAAAAGTAACTGCTCCAAGCACACACTACTGTGTCTAAATAGACAACAGTTCTCTGCTCTTGCATTTTTATCATGTGGATACTAAATCACTTTGTATGATTGTCCCAAATTAGTAGAAACCACAACTGGTCCTCACATACAGCATTGACCAGTTTTGTATTACTTTCTTAAATTAAATATTAAAATATTAAATTAAATATTTACTTGAAATCATCTTTGTGGAAAAATGATCAGCTCTCTCTTTCCGTTATAGGCAAAGTTCACACAAATTTAGTCTGTAGAGAGTAACAGTCTATTTTCCAGTGAAATGTTGTGAATGGGCGAATGGTATGTGTTTGTTGTCTTGGAATATGTGTTTTTGTACTGCAATAAAATTACTGTTAACATCCAGCCAACTGACAGCAAGCAGGAGAACCTGTAGCAGAGCAGATACTGTCAAAATGTTTTCCTAGAGGAACCACTGCTTTAGCAGAGTAGATCAAAGTAACATAAAAGCGGCCCATTTCAATTAGGGGAAGCTGAGGAAAACCCAGGGCATACCGAACCTGGAGCAAAGCCTGCAGGTCGCTCTTGGGAAGTGAATGTTAACCTCAAAAATGACAAACTAAAAAAGGTTTGACTGTCAGTGTCAACCCCCACCCATCAGTAGATGACAGTGACCCGGAAGTAATCTACTCGATCATAGTATGCCAAGCACGGGATAGCTGTGGTGTGAAAATCAAAATTCCTCTTGCCGACTACACTGATCTGACCACAGCCAAATCTTTGGGATCCATGGACCCCACTGAAACATTTCAAGCTGTTCTGTTTACATTCTTCAGGGATCCCAATAGATAAGCAACAGCCTCTGATTCTTTGAGATGTTGATGGAATAGTTGTAGATGAGACCCAGGTGAATTGGTGCCCCACTGTCAACCACATACACGTTAACAAACGAGATTAAAAAACATATTCAGCTCAGTATGTTCCTTTACCCTGCTAACCTTGGTGGATTTTGAGTCTTGGTGGCTAAAACCTTTTCTCTGCATCTCTGCTACTTGGATTTAGCCTTTTAGTGCAATGTGTGTATTGGCTTTTGTCATCCCACATAGCCTGTATGTTTTTGTCTCTGGACATCCAGGCCACGAAACACCATTTGTCTTGTTCAGTCAGGAGTTGGCAGTATGACAGCCCAGGACTTTATCAGCACTGCTCGTAGGCAGATCTCATTCCTCCACTTGTCTCCCTGCTGCTCTCCTAGCTGTCTGTCCACAGAGCTTTTCCCTTGCTCTCAGATCAACAGTCCTGTCACAGACGAGGGCAAGCATGAAGCAGGCAGATCTTTTCACTGCAGAGGAGGGCCACCATGTACATACGGCCCCATTTAGCCTGTGACTGTAAAACAGCATTTTAAATGAACTTATGCCTAGTGCACTAATTGGCGAGAATGTGTCAGACGTTATTAAAAACGTCATGTGCGTATAGCACACAGATCTCCAGGCACCTAAACACCAGTAAATGCATGTTTTTTGGTTACACTCAAGTCTCAGGGCTACGTTTAGCTGTGCAACATTGTTCATGCATACTTGCATCCAAGAATTGATGCCTTAGCACAGAGGTAATTCGTAAGTCTGCTCTTTTTTACTTCAGTGGGAAAGTAATGTATTTACCCTATACAAAGTTAATGTCTTAATAGTTATTAAGAATGGTTATTTTTGTTATAGCAGAAATCCATCAACAAAAGCTGGAAAAGCAGCATCATGTGTCCTTTATTCTATGTGGCATCACAATGAACTTCACAGTGCCTATAAGAAGGTAAGAAGGTGTACACTTAAGTCATTGAAAATACCTTGTGATTGTTGTGAAATATACTGCTAACATGTTGGACGTTCATTACAGTTTCAGAATTTTCTGGTAATAGAACAAAAAAATCCAAGTTTAATTTCCCCTGAAAGCATGTGAAATGTTTCTTATTACAATTAATGAGATCTTGTCAGTACAGCTTGTAACAAGACAAAAGACAATTTGTCAACTATCATAATTTCTCAACAGATGACTAGTGATGCCAGACTTGTAGTGACGTCTATTACTGAAGCAGGTTGACAATAAGGGCACTGTGGTGAGCAGCCTCATGCTTTTGACAACATGTGCAGCCAAGACGCTCCAGCTTCCTCTCCATCTGGGGGATATGCCATTCACACTACAGTGAAGAGGTTTTGGTTATGAAAGCAGTAGTTTGAACATGGACCTAAAATGAAGTAACCCAAGAGTAGCATGAACTCATATGGAGCAGTGTATCGGCTATGCTGCAAAAGGCGCTATTTCCAGCTGCTGGAAGGGAAGTGATCAATAAGCCAATTCATGACTTTGTAGTTAAACTTCAACAGAGGTGGTGCTCTGTGAGTGAATGGAGGTAGAAGAGTACAAGTGGTTGCAGTCTGAGTGGAAAAGCTTATCAGTCCAGCAGAAAATCTTGGTTATCTGACAGATGTTGATTAACCGCTCTTACTTAGACAATGTCACATTAGGAAGCTGCTAATTTTGGCTTAGATGTTGTAATGTCTTGTGAGTGTATATGATGGAATCTTTTTGGATCCTGAAAGACTACGTAGGATGATGACATAAGCGTTGGAACGTGGTGAAGTGCATGCAGGTTTAAACTGTGGAGTTTATGTTACATGCTGAAGAATAAAGACATGTAATGAATAACTCAGTTTGCAGCGTATTCATTGTTGGGTACCCAAGCTGGGGAGGATGCTACAACTGGCGATGAGATGAGTTATAAATAAACCAAAGATCAACACTGCTCTCCCAGAGAGTTTGCCGTATTCCAAGCAATCTGCTTGTGTGTGCCACTGTACCTTCGTCGAAGTGCTGAATCGACAGTTGACGTCTGTGCAGTCAAATTGCAACCCAGCCACTGTGAAGCATTTGATGGTAAAGAAAGCTTAACTAAGAAGAACACGTATCATTGGTCAAGAAATTACAATCAACGCCATACAGAAAGGTACAGTGCTACTACGCAATATAAAGCTACACAGTGCATGGCGTGATAACGCAAAGTTGGGCACAAAAAATACAGAAGCAATGCTAGCTGACAGAACGGTTAAAAAGCATATTGTGGTAACACTTACCTGAGCCTCAAAAAGAAGAGTTTTACGACTTCAGTGGCGGGCGAGGAGACCCAAGAGGAAGCACTGGGGTTGTATTTACAGCGCTGTCTCATAATTGAAGCGGCACACCAGCAAAGCTGCTGGGAGGTGGCCCAACACAACTCCAGAAGTCTCCAGACAGTGAAGGGCTCCAATGGAGACCAAGAAAGAGGTCACAGTTCCAGACAATCCAGAGGCCAGCACATCGCAAAGCCTCAGAGATGCTGTGCATAAACCATCACCAAGTCCATAAGATGGAGTCCGAGAGCTCCAATCCCAGTGTCAGCCAATCCCATAAACAGTTAGTTACAAAACTGCAATTTTCCTGAAACCACTACCACCCTTCGATACTCCCAAAAAGCAAAATATTGGTGATAGATAGACTCTTTGGTTAGAGACATTTGATGATTGTATTGATTTGCTGGCAGAGACAGATAACAAAAATATTATCAAATACCTCATGAATCTTGCTGGTGATGGTGTAAAAGAAGTCCTAAATAAAAAAAACAATTGCAAGAGTACAACTACACAATTGTGCATCGTCCAGGGAAAGATCAAAACCCTGCCGACTACTTCTCAAGAGTCCCTATACAATATCAAGGTACCACATCTAAAACTGCTGAAGCCTACATAAACTTAATTGTGAAGTCAAACACGCCAGCTGTCCCCTCGATGGAACAAATTGTTACTGCATGAGTCAAGATAGTGACATGTTAAAATTAAAAGACAATATTACACATCAGTCATGGAATTGACATGCTCAAACTCTTACCAGTGATAGCGAGTATCAGAAATGCAAAAATGCTTAAGATGAACTGTCTGTGACACAAGAAGGAATTATCTTGAGTGGTTCAAGAATTATCATTCCGGATAGTCTGCGACAACAAATGATTGAAGTGGCCGGTGAAGGGCATTGTGGAATCGTTTCCACTAAACTAGCTCTTCGAGATAGTCTGCTTTTCTCATCTCGAAGTACAGGTTAAAAAAAGAATTGAAGACCTGTCATCTATGTAACTACCATTTGAATATGTCAGAGTTGCCAAAGCATTGTTGTTGACCTTTGAGGTCTCCTTGCCAATGGACATCACCTGATGGTGATTGTGGATGAATACACTTGCTTCCCATTAATGGAAGATCTCTCGTCTATCACTCAGCACAGAGTCACTGAGAGATTAGATGGCATCTTTGCAACATGAGGCATTGAAATGAAAAGTGAAATGAAATGTAGATTTATATAGCGCAGCCTATCACCCTTTAGGGTCTCAAGGCACCGTCAATGGGCAAGGGGAGATTAACTGATTTGCCCAGAATCACAGGAGTTTGGGCAGACACCAAGGCTCGAACCCGGATCTCCAGCTCCTGAGGCGGTAGCTCCGACCGCTGCACTACATCCTCTCCCATGCTACGATTCTGAAAAATGACATTGGCCTACCTTTTAACAGCAGAGTATTCAGAAAGTTCCTCAATCTGCTTAGTGTGAAGCTTCAGAAGAGCACACCGCTTTGGCCATAGACTAACAGCCTTGTTGGCGTGCTGCATTAGAGAAGCTCAACCTCAAGCCTGTCTTGAATTCTATTTTACCTGTAAAGCGTTCAACTTCTCACTTGACCACAGGTGAAATCCATGATGATGTTTGGTAGAGCAATGACGAACAAGTTACCTCAGTGGAGCAACACCAGATGCAGAACTGATACAAAGACACATACAACAGACTTGAGTTGTAAACAGAAAATGAAGGCATGTGCCAACAAAGGACGACATGCAAAGAACATTCACACAAGGAGATCGAGTGCTCATTCGTCAGCCACAAAGGCGTAAATCTGATGCTCCTTTTGATGTCAAGCCATTTCATGTTGTAACCAGAAAAGGGTATATGGTGACTGCCTAACATACAGGAAAATCCATCACACGAGATTCCTCACGCTTCAAACGTGTGGCTCAACACTCTTCGAACACTAATGTCAATGTAGATACTGACTTATAAAGAACAAATGGAGACTCCCAAACTGCCATTGCTCCTACATCACTGAAGCAGAACATGGACACTGATTATTGATTCCCAGTTTCCAACAACACAATACGGACGAGTCACCAAAGAGCCAAGAAGGGTCTTTGAAGATTTATAATGTGTAGATGTTGTAAAAGATTTAGGGAGAGCATATTGTGTCTTGTGAGTATGTATGATGGAACCTTTTTGGACACTGAAAGAGTCTGAAGGATGATATTAGAACGTGGTGAAATAAAAGCAGGTTTACAACATGAAGTTTGCAATTACAGACTGAAGATTAAGGACATGTAATACATTGCTCCATGTTTTGCATATTCATTGGTGGGTTCCCAGGCTGGGGAGGACGCTATAGATATATGGAAGCATTATTAAATTAAGTAGGTAAGTTAGAACCATGCGATTTTGGTGACAAGGCGCTACCTTAAAATGTATTTGCATATTAAACAGGTTTTTCAGACCACGTCGTGGATTGCTTGATTCTGTGATTCCAAATAATTAAGTCTTTCATGTGGTTTGAATGATATGGGTAAAAATAAATGTGTACAGATCCCAGTAGGAGTAAATGGCTGACCTCATTAGTGTTGCTTTGTTTGTGCTCTTATAAGAGGGTTTATCCAGGGGCAGGGCCAAGATGGAATGGGGGGCTAGTTTAAGAGTGGAGAATATTGCTTTTGTTGAGGTTCACAGAGAGTAACCTCCTTAGTTGGGGAGAAAGAAGGAGGTTATTGGTGAAGTGTTAGGAGCAAAGTGGAGGGCGTGCAGTGCCAACATGGAGGAGAACGGGTCCTAGGAGAATGAGAAACTAGTTGGTTGTGTTTGGTGACAAGGAGGACAAATATTTCTAGGGAAAAGCACATAGTATGCTCAGGCACTCAGCAGACATGAAGACAGCGCCCAATCAGCTGAAATGCGTTGCATTATTGGGAGCGCACTGACAATCTCTAGGTCATGAAGTGGGGAAGAGAGCTGAGGGATAGGTAGCCATAGTGTGTGCCTATCACTAGACAAAACTGAGTGAATTTGATTAATTTAGCAACCACAGTTGAAGGAAATGAGATACAGTATCCCCCTACCTTAGCTAGTGGATTCAATCCAACAAAATGTGCCACTCAAACTCCTCCCAGAAACACTAGTGACAGGGTGATCTTTAGCATACAGATGGATGGACTTGGTATAAAAACATACTAGATTTGAGACCCTTGAAGACTATTACCCATTTGAACAGTGGATCAACATAATTATGTAACTTCTTAGTACAGAATGTGATGCCCTACAGAGAACATTAATCACACTGGAGTAGCAGATCCAAGCCCTCCCTGAAAACAAAAAGTAGGTCCAGGGAGACATTAAAGGATTACATTTTAACATGAAGTTTTAAAAATATATTTTTTGTTCTTTAAATGTATACAGTTTATCTGTGTTAATCCTTTTTGATGTAATATATTCTCATTTAAGACGTGTCCTGGACATTGTAAATCAGTTTGTCAATTTTTCAAATCAAAAGCTTGTAACATAAATTATAGGTGATCGGTAAAATGTTATCTCCTCGTACTTTTTTAACCTGTTTTGCTCTGGCAGCATAAGCTCTCTTGTTCTTCCTGCAGTAGGGATCCAGATGTGTTTCCCATATAGCCACCTTTCTATTGTTTTTATAATTTTGTGATTAATGCAAGCACTGTTCCTTTGTGTAGATTACGTGGCCATTGATTAACTCAATTTTGTATTTTTGTTTGTGCTTTAAGTTCCCTTTGGTAGTTATTTGCGGGCAGACCTCCGAGTCTGATGGTTTATTGTCTGAGTGTTTTTCCACTAATTTCAGTATAAGCTCATCCCAGTTTATAGTTTTTCATACTGAATCACCTCCTCTATTTCTCATCTTGTCCAATACAGTATTTTCAGCCACCACCCATTTTAATACATCTGTTAGCCAGCATTGTATTGACATTAAGTGCTTTCCTGTTACCATGGCTACTATAAATTTACATTCCAATTTTAGTTGTTTTGGTTTGGTCGTGACACCTAGGAGGTAGGTTTCGGGCTTAAACAGCTACAGTTTATGGGGTAGCTCTGTCCTCTGGTAATCTAGCTCCAACTGTTATTAATAATTTGGTATCCCTAAACCCAGTGCACAAAATCTGCATTGTCGCCTGAGCACATAGTGCATGTATTAGAAGCATATTGATTGATTTATGTTCCCTAGTTGAGATGGAGGTAAACCCATCCATTGTATATAATTATATTGTAGTAATTTGAATCTTGGATTTCTGGAGATTTCAGAGAGTAATCAGATTCCTGGCCAACGTCCACCATTAACTATATGCCATTGACATTTTGGATTGTATTTGGTTCTCTCTATCTAGTTTTGATTTAATAGAATGACTAGTTTTGATTTAATAGAATGATTAGTTTCTTCCCTTTGCCCAGTGGTAGCATCCTTTGCAACACCCCATGCATTGGAGGGTCCTCTCATTCACTATTACATTAAAGTCGGCTGTCCTTCGGATGGACGCATAAGTCAAAAAATTGGTGCACCTTCATATTGTTTTCTGTTCATTGTTTGCCAGAAGTTCATAATGTGCAGTTTGCATCTAAGTCTTCTATTGTCCCTAGCCCCTCTGTTGCCCATGCTGTTGTCCCTCGGGCTTTTTGGTACTTTCCTCAGTCTGTAAGTGCATCACAGTGGCAATAAAGTGCTTTTGCAGTCAGCTTCTCTGTTTTGGTAAAACACCTGTCGTGCTACACAAAAGGGAGGGAGATGCTGCAACTATGTAACAGTTTTCTCTGTCCTACTACTATGTCATATATATATATAACAAAATATTGGACAAGGACCCACTATACATCATAGCATGCTTCATCTTTGGTGTCCTCTCCACATCTAGGTGGTACTTACCGATCTATGGTGGTGATTCCTAGTTTCAAGCGGGAACCGCCAGAAGACCGTACCGCGGTCAAAAGACCGCGGCGGTCATTCTGGCTTTCCCGCTGGGCGGGCGGGCGACCGCCAAAAGGCCGCCCGCCCGCCCAGCGGGAAACCCACAGCAACGATGAAGCCGGCTCTGAATGGAGCCGGCGGAGTTGCTTTTGTGCGACGGGTGCAGTTGCACCCGTCGCGATTTCCAGTGTCTGCTATGCAGACACTGGAAATCAATGTGGGGCCCTGTTAGGGGGCCCCTGCAGTGCCCATGCCATTGGCATGGGCACTGCAGGGGCCCCCAGGGGCCCCACGACACCTGTTCCCGCCAGCCTGGTTCTGGCGGTCGAAACCGCCAGAACCAGGCTGGCGGGAAGGGGTCAAAATCCCCATCGCCATGGGGGATTCTGCAGGCCAGGGGAAAACCGGCGGGAAACCGCCGGTTTCCCTTTTCTGACCGCGGCTTTACCGCCGCGGTCAGAATGGGCCTGGATGCACCGCCAGCCTGTTGGCGGTGCATCCGCGGTCCCCAGGGTAGGAATGACCCCCTATATCTGGAGAGGACACTGATAATGAATAATAATAACTGTAGGACAGGGAAAGCTGTCCCCTAGTTGTAACATCTGCCTACATTTTGGTAGTGTTATAGTCCATCAGTAGGACTGTACGCAGAGCATTTTTTCCTCTCAGTCACCTTTGGGAGTGGCAAAACATCTATCCCAGCAGCATTGGGCTATGTGAAACACTTAAGGGTAAATTCATGTAGACCCTTTTTTCACCATATTTGTTTGCAGTAATCCATTGCCTAATATTGTGATATGTGTTCTACTGTGTCACGCTTAGCTATTCATCTGTACAGTGAATCAAGCCGAGCTGCTAGATAATACGGTTCAAAATCGAGCACCCATAGGCTGCACCCTGTTACAGGCAACTTAGGAGTTTGCAATGCCACTTGGCAACAACCCAAACTTCATATCAATTCCCTCACTAAGACAGCAGTGGTCTTAACACAGCAGTCAAATTAGCAGTATAATAGAGTAATCTCAATAATACTTAAATTTTAAATAAAGCATTGCTCCCCATCAGTGTCCATAGTATCTTTTGCCAGAAAGATATTCGGTTTCCTGTGTATGAGACAGCTGTTACTATGCACTTCATCTTCCCAGTGGTACATGTGCATACTCAAATATCATGGAGTTTGCCTTCTGTCTGATCGGAAGCATACATGTTTTGCTTCAAATAGCTCAGACCGAAGACATTACTGAAACATTCTAGGACTCTCACTGTGGGTTCTTAATGCGTAGTGGCATTCTTCAGTTAGTAGCATGTCATCAGCATATAGTGAGATCATGGTGGTCATTACAACCCTGGCGGACGGTGTTAAAGCGGCGGTAAGACGGGCAACAGGCTGGCGGTCTTTTTTTGGGAATTATGACCATGGCGGCTACCGCCATGGTCATGCGCCGCTTCTCCGTTCCGCCCGCTGGGCTGGAGACCTGGGTCTCCAGCCCGGTGGCCGTGACAATACCGCCGCCGGTATTGTGACCGCCATGGTCATCTGACGCTTCTCCGTTCTGCCCGCCAGGGCGGAGACGACCGCTGGGCTGGAGACCTCGGTCTCCAGCCCGGCGGCCGTGACAATACAGCCACCGGTATTGTGACCCGGCTTACCGCTGTGGATTTCCAGCAGTAGGAACTGCCATGAAATCCATGGCGGTAAGCACTATCAGTTCCAGGGAATTCCTTCCCTGGCACTAATAGGGGTCTCCCCCACACCGACTCCCTCTCCTACACCCCCCACCACCCCTGCCACCCCCCAAGGGTGGCAGGACCCCCATATATGTAATTCTGTCTTCTGTTCTTCTGTCCTCTGTTCTCCTGTCTTCGGCTCTTCTACCTCCTCCGTCTTCTTCCCCCGAGCCTGCCCTCCTGCTCCTTCCTCATCCCCCTCCCTCACTCGCCTCCCCCTCTCTCACCCCTAGCTAACCCGTTCGCTATCTACCTCCCTCACTCCTCCTATCTTCCTATCTCTCTAGCTCCCTATCTCACTATCTAACTCCCCCACTCTCCACCTCCTCCTACCTACCTATCTGTCTATCTATCTATTTCCCTATCTATCGACTTCTCTATCTATTTTCTCTATCTATTTCTCTATCTCTCCCCCCCTCCCGCCACCCCCTCTACTACCTATCTCCCTATCCTCTCACTCTACCTCTCTCCCTCACCCACCTCTACAACCCCCCCTCCCCTATCTTCACAACCCTACTCCTATCTCTCTCCCTAATCTCCAAACCTCCTAACACTCACCCTCCTCCACCCTAAACCCCCTCCCCCAGCTCCTCTCACTCTACCTGTCCCCCCCTCCCTCGCGCTTTCCCGCCGCGACCTCCTGCACGCCCCTGCCCCCCAGCTCCCATTCGCCCCCAGCTGACCCCTCCCCCCCCTCCTACCTCTTATGGCGGCCGCTGCGCGACTGCGCAGCGGGCGCGCGCTGCGGGCACGCCGGAGGCGCGCCAGAGGCAAGCCCGTCTGCGCCCGTCCGCGCCTGGCCCGCGCCCAGCGCCACGACCCCTGGTCCCCAGCTCCCCCAAGCCCCGCTGATCCGCTACGACCCCACCACCCTCCACGCCCTCAACCCAGGGCGCTCCAAAACCTGCTTCCTAGCTCACCCCAAACGCACCCATGGACCCTTCGCCTGCAACTCCTGCAAACGCATCTTCCACCACGCAACTACCACGACCACAAGCCCACGCGCCATCAACCACCTCAAGTGCATCCTGGTCAACGCTCGTTCCGTCCACAAGCACGCCGTTGAACTTTGGGACCTCCTGGACTCCACAGCCCCGGACGTCGCCTTCATCACGGAGACATGGATGAACGCCTCCTCTGCTCCAGACATCGCTACCGCCATCCCCGAAGGCTACAAGATCTCCAGAAAAGACCGCACCAACCAAGTAGGAGGAGGTGTCGCCATCATCTTCAAAGACTCCATCAGCGTCACCACCTCCACCGAAGACCCCCCCTCGCCGCTGAACACCTGCATTTTCAGATTCGCACCGACCCAAGGACCACCCTCAGAGGATCCCTCGTCTACCGTCCTCCCGGACCTCGCGCCTCTTTCAGCGACGCCATCGCCGACTTCATCTCCCCGCACGCCCTCGCCTCACCTGACTACATCCTCCTAGGCGACCTCAACTTCCATCTGGAACAAAACAACGACCCCAACACCACCACCCTGCTCGACAACCTCGCCAACCTCGGCCTCAAACAACTGGTGAACACCGCCACCCACATCGCCGGACACACGCTCGACCCTATCTTCTCCGCCAGCAAACACGTCTTCTTCAGCCACACCTCTGCCCTACACTGGACCGACCACAGCTGCGTCCACTTCACATTCCGACGCGAGACCTCCCACCTCCGCACTCAACCCATCCCTCGTCGACAGTGGAACAAGATCCCTGAAGAGCAACTCTTCTCCGCTCTCGCCGCCAACCAACCCACCCTCACCACCGACCCCAACGACGCAGCTCTCAACCTCACAAACTGGATCTCCAACTGCGCTGACAACCTTGCTCCCCTCAAACGCACGCATCGACAGACCAACACCAAAAAACCTCTCTGGTTCTCTGACACCCTCAAAGAATCAAAGAAAACTTGTCGTGCCCTTGAGAAGGCCTGGCGCAAGGACCACACCGCTGACAACATGACCGCCCTCAAGAACGCTACACGCGAACACCACCACCTGATCCGCACTGCCAAAAGGAACTTTTTCACCGACAGACTAGACAAAAACAGCCACAACAGCAGAGAACTCTTCAGCATCGTCAAAGAGTTCTCCAACCCCAGCGCCAGCGCCAACGCCGTCACGCCCTCACAGGATTTGTGCGAATCCCTCGCCACTTTCTTCCATCGCAAGATCAGCGACCTCCACGACAGCTTCGGACACCAGACCCAACCATACACCACTGAACCCGCTTCCCCGGACATCACCCTCAACAACTGGACCCACATCAACACGGAAGAAACCAAATCCATCATGAACTCTATCCACTCCGGCGCCCCTTCGGACCCCTGCCCGCACTTCATCTTTAACAAAGCCGACGACATCATCGCCCCGCACCTCCAGACCGTCATCAACTCTTCTTTTTCTTCTGCTACCTTCCCCGAATGCTGGAAGCACGCTGAAGTCAACGCCCTACTAAAGAAACCTACGGCTGACCCAAGCGACCTGAAAAACTTCCGCCCCATCTCTCTTCTACCTTTCCCAGCCAAGGTAATAGAAAAGACCGTCAACAAACAGCTGACCACCTTCCTGGAAGACAACAACCTGCTCGACCCTTCACAAACCGGATTCCGAACCAACCACAGCACGGAAACCGCCCTCATCTCAGTCACAGACGACATCAGAACCCTGATGGACAACGGTGAAACAGTCGCCCTCATTCTCCTCGACCTCTCGGCTGCCTTTGACACCGTCTGTCACCGCACCCTAATCACCCGCCTACGCTCCACCGGGATCCAAGGCCAGGCCCTGGACTGGATCGCCTCCTTCCTCGCTAACCGCTCCCAAAGAGTTTACCTCCCTCCGTTTCGCTCAGAACCCACCAAGATCATCTGCGGCGTACCTCAAGGCTCATCGCTCAGCCCGACACTCTTCAATGTCTACATGAGCCCCCTCGCCGACATCGTACGCAAGCACGACATCATCATCACCTCCTACGCCGACGACACCCAACTTGTACTCTCCCTCACCAAGGACCCCGCCAGCGCCAAGACCAACCTACAAGAGGGTATGAAGGACGTCGCAGATTGGATGAGGCTCAGCCGCCTAAAGCTGAACTCTGAAAAAACGGAAGTCCTCATCCTCGGCAACACCCCGTCCGCCTGGGACGACTCCTGGTGGCCCACGGCCCTCGGCACCGCACCGACCCCCGCAGACCACGCCCGCAACCTCGGCTTCATCTTGGACCCTCTTCTCACCATGACCAAGCAAGTCAACGCCGTGTCCTCCGCCTGCTTCCTCACTCTCCGCATGCTCCGCAAGATCTTCCGCTGGATCCCCGCCGACACCAGAAAAACCGTGACCCACGCCCTTGTCACGAGTCGCCTGGACTACGGCAACACCCTCTACGCCGGGACCACCGCCAAACTCCAAAACCGCCTGCAACGCATCCAAAACGCCTCGGCCCGCCTCATCCTCGACGTACCCCGCAACAGCCACATCTCCGCACACCTGAGACACCTGCATTGGCTCCCAGTCAGCAAAAGGATCACCTTCCGTCTTCTCACCCACGCACACAAAGCCCTCCACAACAAGGGACCGGAATACCTCAACAGACGCCTCAGCTTCTACGTCCCCACCCGCCCCCTCCGCTCCGCTGGCCTCGCACTTGCTGCCGTCCCTCGCACCCGCCGCTCCACGGCGGGTGGGAGATCTTTCTCCTTCCTGGCGGCCAAGACCTGGAACTCCCTCCCCACCAGCCTCAGGACCACCCAGGACCACTCCGCTTTCCGGAGACTCCTAAAGACTTGGCTGTTCGAGCAGCGATAACCCCCCCTTTCCCCCCTAGCGCCTTGAGACCCGCACGGGTGAGTAGCGCGCTTTATAAATGTTAATGATTTGATTTGATTTGATCCCCACCCCTGACATTACCTTACTCATACACACCCGACATGCACGCAGGCACCACCAACACACATACACGCACACACACCGACACACATGCCAACATCCACACACACAGTCAGACACGCACACCCACATTCAAACATACATGCACACATCCATACAGACATACCCACAGACATACACGCACTTATTCCCAAAACATGCAACACCCCCGCAAGCATACACGCACTCACACACCCCCTCTACATACACCCACGCACACCCCCATGCACGCACACAACAGACAACACCCCCTGACCCCCCTCCCCTAACGGACGATCGACTTACCTGTTCCGTCGATCCTCCGGGAGGGGACGGGAGCCATGGGGGCAGCTCCGCCGACACCACACCGCCAACAGAACACCGCCGCGCAGAATCACAGGACGTGATTAGCTGGGCGTTGTTCTGTTGGCGTGGCAGTGGAAGTGGAGCAACCTCCACTTCCCGCTGCCCGTCATTATGGTTGTTGGCGGCTCTCCGTCGGAAAAATGACATAGAGCTGCCAACAGTCATAAGACGCCGAGCGGAAAACCGCCACCACTGGCGGTCTTCAGCACAGCGGTCCCTCGGCGGTCTTGTAAAAAGACCGCCGAGGTTGTAATGACCCCCCATATGCTTCTCTCCAGGTATTGCTTTGTTCTTGCATCATGGACGCCAAGGGTTCATAGCCAAAGCAAATAGAAGGTACAATAAAGGGCATCACTAGTGGATGCCTTCTCTCACCCGCTGTAGGTCAGAAATAATCTGTCCTGCATGTACTATCTCTTCAGCATTTGTGGACAGTAATTTAACTATGGCTCAAAATACATCCCCTGTTCTGAGTTTCAGTGGGACCGAGAACAATATTACAAGTTTAGCATATCAAACACGTACTCCATGTCAGTGGATACCACAGTCAAGAAGAGATCAATGATTAATATGTTTTCAGGGACAATGAAAACTGCTCCTTATATCAGCAGTCCTGTACTTTTGAAGTGCAAATCCACTATGATTTGGATGGATTGCCATTAGCAGGCCTAGCAAGTGTCTAGTTCCAAAGATTTTACATAGACTTTTATAGATAGTGTTGAACATTCACAGCAGGCGATATAAACTCTTTATCAAAGGGGTGCCTTCTGGGCTTCAGTAGGGGAATTGTACCTCTGTCTACAGTGTTCAGAAGTAGTTTGTCCCACAAGTTCATAGGGCTCTGCTAACCAAGTTGGCAGAAGGTCAATGAATGTCATAAAAAATTCTCTTTATCCATATTACTCTTTGCTGCAATGATTTTTTGATACAAATGGATGTTTTAATGCTGTCGCCTCTTAATACCTCTGCAAATGACTTCCACTCTGTTGGAATGATCCCTGTTGAGTACCCAGTCTCAGAGAAGTATTGTCAGATCTGGTCTCCTACAGTGCTCCTATAAGCAATGCCTTTCAATGCTGATGGCTGCAAGCGCTATGGCTCTTTGTGCCCTACCCCACATTAAGGACATCAAAAGAGAGTTATGGTGTGAAGACATTTTACAGGGATAGTCACTGTCTGAGGGCATATCTAACACTGAGCCTGAACATGATATACTGTAACATCTACAGAGACGCTCATATACGTAAGTATAGTATGAATACTCGCTTCTTTGAGGGATTAGCACCCACCATTTATCTATTCCCTTCCAACTCTTGGCCCATTTGTTGAACTTTGCCAATTATAAAGCTGGTGGAATTAGCCGTGTTCAGTGCAATCTGCCCTTACGGGGATCAGCCACATAGTTAATGTCCCCTTCACATCTGATCGGTTTGGGCACCATATCAATTAAGAAACTCATAAGCCTTTCAATAAAATTAATTTTGTTATTTGGAGGTGCATATATGTATATCTGCATTGTATCCCTACTATTCAGTTAGCATTCCAGTAAGACTGATCTTCCCAGTTCATCTACAGTAACTGTGTTTACTGCGAAAGGTGTCATTGGAGATACCCAAATAAGGAAACCCCTAGTATATTTAGAGTAGCTTGGGTGAACTAGTTGCACTTTCATCTGCTTGTCAGTTTCTCTCCTTCTACCTTATGTTTGGTGTCTCTTGCAAGCAGGCCACATTCACTGCACTCCTGACAGAGCAGTAAAACTTCTTTATTGCTTTAACCCCTTCTGTGCCGCGGACGTAATGGTTATGTCCTGCGGCACAGTGCTCGAGTGCCCAGGACGTAACCATTACGTCCTGGGCACAGAGCCCAGAGGTAGCGCTATGCTCCGTCTGTGGGGTTCCCTCCCAACGCAGGGATGGAAGGGGAAGCCCTTCACCCCCCCCCAACAGCCCCCCGTGACGTTGGCGCGCGAAATGCTCAGCATTTCTCTTCCGATCACATGGAGGAGGCCTGAGAGGCTTCAAAGGGAAGGAAAGGAATTTCCTTCCCTTTGAAGTCTCTCTGAGTGTTTTTTTTTTTTTTTTTAAGGCCTTTTCTGCCTATTGTTAGGCCGATCTGCCCCCAGGGGGTGGGCAGAAACCTCTAGGCACCAGGATAATTTATTTTTTTTTGCTTTGTTTTTGTTTTTAGAGGTGAGGAGTGACCCCTTAGGCAAGGGTCGCTTCCCTAGGGGGCAAATTATATTTAAGCCATTTCTGCCCCCCTTTTTTTTTTTGTTTTGCGCCATTGTCACGCAAGGGGAGCGACTCCGAAGGCAAGGGTCGCTCCCCGGGAGGGATTTTAGGCCATTTCTGCTCCCCCTCCGAGGGCAGATCGGCCTATTGCTATTAGGCCGATCTGCCCCCGGGGGGGGGACAGAAGCCTCTAGGCGCCAGGGATACATTTTTTGGGGATTTTTTGTTTTGTTTTGTTTTTTTAGAGATGGGGAGCGACCCCTTAGGCAAGGGTCGCTACCCGGGGGAGGGGGTGCAAATTTATTTTAGGCCTTTTCTGCCCCCCCCCCCCGGGGGCAGATCGGCCTATTGTTAGGTGTGGCAGAAACCTCTAGGGATAAAAAAAAAAAATGTTTTTTTTGTTTTGTTTTTTTAGAGGTGGGGAGCGACCCCTTAGTCAAGGGTAGCTCCCCTGGGGGGGAAATTGTATTTAGACCATTTCTGCCCCCCTTGGGGCAGATTGGCTGATTTTTGTTAGGCCAATCTGCCCCCATGGGGGTAGAAATCACTTAGGCACCAGAGATTGGTGTGTGTGTATGCATTTGTTTTCTTTAGGGGGGAAGCCCATTGGGTAAGGGTCGCTCCCCATTGGGGCACATTACTGTTGGCCATAAATGCCCCCAGGTCTATTTTTGGAAGGCCCATCTGCCCCAAGGGGGGGCAGAAAGCCCACCATAGGCCAGGGAAGTTTTTTTTTTTTTTTAAATAAGAGGGTGGGGGTATGGCCATACCCCCATCCCAAATAAATGGGGCCAAAGTTGTTCTGCCCACCAGTGGGCAGATGGGGCAATTACCCCTGATCCACGCCCCGGGTGTCAGAAAGTCTACTAGATGCCAGGGATTTTTAAAAAAAAGAAAAAATATTGGGGTGGTGGCTACCAACAAGTATGAGCCTGGTTACGCCCCCACCTCAACTGAAGGGGGTAACAGTCTTTCAGCTCTCCCCGCACTCTAAAACATCTTATCCCACAGCAAGCAAGAAGCCATTTGATTATTTTGGGTTTTAGTTTTACGTTTGGGCCATGAGAGCTTGGCTTACTCTCAAAATCGTCCCACTTGGAATGGTGAGGGCTGCACTTTATGGACTTTGGGACGCTGCCATGTAGAAAAATCCACAAGACCTAGACCCATCTAAAAACTAGACATCTGGGTGATTCCAGGGTGGTGTGTTTCACATGCACCCGCACCATTTTTGTACCCACAATCCCCTGCAAACCTCCAACTTTGCTGGAAATCACACATTTTTCCCACGTTTTTGTGATGAAACCTTCCGGAATCTGCAGGAATCCACAAAATTCCTACCACCCAGCATTCTCATCTATACCGAAAAAAATTCTGCTGCACTTGTCAGCCTAAAAATGTTTTTTTTGCAAACTGCCCTTTTGGACCCCCTTTGTTCCCCCTCAATATCGACATGATTTTGGCTCTTCCCTTTCACAAGCACTTGCCCCACCTACACAAATGAGGTATCATTTTTACCGGGAAACTGAGGGGAACATTGGGTGGTATGAAATGTGTCCCAGTGCGGTGATCCCACACAGAAATGTGGGAAAAATTTGATTTTGTTAGTTAAATTTGAGGTTTGTTGAGGATTCTGGGTAAGAAAACATTATTGGATCCACGCAAGTCACACCTCACTGGACTCCCTCGGGTGTCTAGTTTTCAGAAATGTCTGTGTTTGGTAGGTTTCCCTAGAAGGCTGCTGAGCCCAGGACCAAAAACGCAGGTGCCCCCCTGCCAAAACAGGTAGTTTTGTATTTGATCATTTTAATGTGTCCCGATAGTGTTTTGGGGCATTTCCTTTCGTGGGCACTAGGTCCACCCACAAAAGTGAGGTACCATTTTTATCAGGAGACTTGGGGGAACGCTGGGTGGAAGGAAATTTGTGGCTCCTCTCTGATTCCAGAACTTTCTGTCACCGAAATGAGAGGAAAGATTGTTTTTTTGGGCCAAATTTTGAGGTTTGCAAAGGATTCTGGGTAACACAATCTGGTCAGAGCCCCACAAATCACCCCATTTTGGATTCCCCTAGGTGTCTAGTTTTCAAAACATGCTGGTTTGCTAGGTTTCCCCAGGTGCCGGCTGAGCTAGAGGCCAAAGTCCACAGGTAGGCACTTTGTAAAAAAAAAAAAAAAAACACCTCTGTTTTGTGTGGAAAAATGTGATGTGTCCACGTTGTGTTTTGGGCCATTTCCTTTTGCAGGCGCTAGGCCTACCCACACAAGTGAGGTACCATTTTTATCGGGAGACTTGGGGGAATGCTGGGTGGAAGGAAATGTGTGGCTCCTCTCAGATTCCAGAACTTTCTGTCACCGGAATGAGAGGAAAAGTGTTTTTTTGGCCACATTTTGAGGTTTGCAAAGGATTATGGGTAACAGAACCTGGTCAGAGCCCCACAAGTCACCCCATCTTGGATTCCCCTAGGTGTCTAATTTTCAAAACTGCGCAGGTTTGCTAGGTTTCCCTAGGTGCCGGCTGAGCTAGAGGCCAAAATCCACAGCTAGGCACTTTGCAAAAAAACAGCACTGTTTTGTTTGTGAAAATGTGATGTGTCCACATTGTGTTTTGGGGCATTTCCTGTCGCGGGTGCTAGGCCTATCCACGCAAGTGAGGTACCATTTTTATCGGAAGACATTGGGGGAAACAGAATAGCAAAACAAGTGTTATTGCCCCGTGTCTTTCTCTACATTTTTTCCTTCCAAATGTAAGACCGCGTGTAAAAAAAAAAAACGTCTATTTGAGAAATGACCTGTAATTCACATGCTAGCATGGGCACCCCAGAATTCAGATATGTGCAAATAACCACTGCTTCTCAACACCTTATCTTGTGGCCATTTTGGAAATACCAAGGTTTCCTTAATACCTATTTTTCACTTTTTATATTTCAGCAAATGAATTGCTGTATACCCGGTATAGAATAAAAACCCATTGCAAGGTGCAGCTCATTTATTGGCTCTGGGTACCTATGGTTCTTGATGAACCTACGAGCCCTATATATCTCCGCAACCAGATGAGTCCAGAGGACGTAACGGTATATTGCTTTCGAAAATCTGACATCGCAGGAAAAAGTTACAGAGTAAAACGTGGAGAACAATCGCTGTTTTTTTTCACCTCAGTTTCAATATTGTTTTATTTCAGCTGTTATTTTCTGTAGGAAACACTTGTAGGATCTACACAAATTACCCCTTGCTGAGTTCAGATTTTTGTCTACTTTTCAGACATGTTTAGCTGTCTGAGATCCAGCATTGATTTCTCACCCATTTCGGTCACTAACTGGAAGGAGGCTGAAAGCACAAAAAATAGTAAAAATAGGTATGTCCCAGTAAAATGTCAAAATTGTATTGAAAAATTGGGTTTTCTAATTCAAGTCTGCCTGTTCCTGAAAGCTGGGAAGATGGTCATCTTGCCACCGCAATCCCTTTGTTGATGCCATTTTCAGGGAATAAACCACGAGCTGCCTTCTGAAGCCCTTTTTTCCCATTTTTTTGAAAAAAAAAAAAAAAAAAAAAACTTTTCACTGTATTTTGGCTAATTTCTTTGTCTCCTTCAGGGTAACCCACAAAGTCTGGGCACATCTAAAATCCCTAGGATGTTGGAAAAAAAGGACGCAATTTGGCGTGGGTAGCTTATGTGAACAAAAGGTTCTGAGGGCCAAAGTGCGAACTGCCCCAAATAGCCAAAAAAAGACTCTGCACAGGTGGGGGAAAGGCCTGGCAGCGAAGGGGTTAAAATGTTCAGTGTGAGAAATCTCATAGTTTGTGCCATTAGATTAATAGTGATTTGTAGCAGGTATTACGCTTGATCTCCCTACTTGAGAAGGTCTTTGTGTGATAATTTTGGCCTCCACCAGTAGTTCTCTTTAGTTTTGGCATCTTTCTTTTGCTTTTGTGAAAAACCTGCTTTTACCACTATCTGTTTTCTTAAATTTGGCAGGGAATAGCTGCATTTAGCGAACTCACATATTTCTGAGTTTGCACTTCACTGGAGGGGGATCTGCTGGTTCTGGACTGGTATTGTGCAGTCGAGGAATAGGCATAATTTGCTGTTTTATGGAAGGAGGGCATGTTGGTAACTCAGTCCTTGCTCTATTGAGAAGACATTTGAAAAGACATAGCTTAGTGCATTTCAGAAATGGAAAAGATCATTACAACCCTTCTGTTTCTTTACCCTATTCTAGGTTTCCCTTTTCCAATTTATTTATTAATTATAATAATTTACCTTTCGGTAATTTATGTTTAGGAATTATTCGATTTTTAGAAGAATGGGTGTGGTTTATTTTGTGCCACCGTACCTGGAGTACGAAAATTCACCAGCTTTAAATCAAATTAGCATTTTGTAATTGTATATGTACTCAAAAGTGAAGTTTGTATGCCTGGATTCACTAGTCTGGGATTCATCTGCTCTGAACTTCATCACACTGACATACTGCTATTTAACGAGAATTGATGTACATGTGCATGTTTCCCACGCTATAATGCAATTTACACTAGAGTTGCTGTGAAGTGTCTCACCCATTTCGAGAACTGTTTGGGGGGCTTATGTTTGAAATTGATGATCTGTAAAGTCTCCCAATTTTTTTTAACCCTACAATGTTTATCATCAGGGTGGGCATGAGGGTCATGGAAGTGCAATGATGCCTTCAAACCACAGGGCTTCATTTCAACCAACCCAGAACTTGAAGATGGTTTGTGTGAGCAGTAGTTGTAAAGTCACATTCATTTGACTGTCTAACTTGTGTTCATCTACAGGCTCAGTTTAAGAAGACAGACTTTGTCAACAGCCGGACTTCAAAAGCCTACAACTCTTTTAAAGACTGAGGAAAGATGTGTTCTGCATAATGAAATGGACACAATTGTGTTCTACAAAGACTTTTTAAGGCTTCGTAGCAGGCTCACTATTTTTACTATCAACTATTAAGGAAACCTATTGCATTTCCTGTGTTCATCTGCACATTTTAAATAATTTCCACTGATGTTTCCCGTGGAAGGTCCTATTCATAATCTCCGAAGACTCCTTTATGGAATCCAGCCCCGCACCAACATGCGGATGCATCCAGCAGCCTCAGAGATCGTTTCAACACGCACAGAATTACATGGTGGCATAATGTTGTGATACTGGCATCACCAACAACACAATTCATCACTCCTTAGCGATGGATATTTTCTTTAAATTAATGTTTGCAGTCTACCTTTAAATGCGTTGAATTTTAAGAATTATATAATTTAGGACTGTCGCAGAATATCTGTAATGTAGAATATCTGTAGTGTAGACTAGCTGCACGTGTTTAAATACCATTTACACGTGAATGGCCGTGCTATCAAATAGGAATGAGTATGGAGTGTTATTGTGGAACAGCCATGTGCAGGAATGCAGCCACCTCACCTCACAAGAGGCCTAAAGTAGCTTAGACTCACTCAGGTTGGCACACCATCTGAGGCCTGGTGCCTGCCCATTGTTGGGTCTCATAACTCGCGCTACATGTCCATGTGCTTGGGAAATTGTATTTTCCTATAGAAAGCTAAAACAAAACTGCACAACTCTTCCATGTATTTAACTATCCATTACTGGCCTCCTCACCTTAACTTATGGCAACAGTCTTACTGAAGCGTTGTCCCCTGTGCAAAAAAAGCAGTTGTTTTATGGCTGTGTCGTGTGCTGTAGACATTTTCTGGCTGGAGGATTTAACCATAAAGTTTGTTTCACGACCTGCAAAAAAACTAACGAATTGACAGATGAGTAGAAACTACAAAGAGTAGTGTTTGGTGTGTAACAAATGTGCACAAGTAATGTGATGATTTCTTCTCCATATCATTATAAAATTGACTGTTTGCAGTAACATAATTTCATATCCACTGTTCTAAAGAAGAAATAAAACATTTTATTAACAGTGTACCTTTCTTTGTGGCTTACCAATGCAATTAAAACGTCTGCGAAATTCTACTTTGGGGTATTCCTGTATTTGTGAAAAATGTGATGTTAAATGGGTGAATTATATTTCTTGTGAAGCTTCACTGAGTGAGCCTGTAGGGACGTCTTCACCCCAGTGCAGAAGAAATTCTTTTTTTTGTATTGATAGCAATACGTGGAGTTACTAACGCGTCAGTGTAGTTACAGCAACAACCTCTACCGCAGCTAAAGTTTGAATACCCAAGTGTACGAAATCAAAAAAAACTGAAATGCAATACAGATTCATACTAAGATGCTCACTCAAGATACCATGTCCACAGCGAGGTCTGAAGTCAGTTGTAGGATCATTAAGACTGAGAATAACTGAACTAAGAGCGAGCATCCCTGTTTATTCTCATCTGTGTCACTTATGTGGTCAGAATGCAAAGTTTTGGTTCAGACCCTCGGCAGGAAAGTTAAATACATTGCTAATAATGCATTGCAAGCATTTCACTATTTTCTTTAAATAGGTAGCTCTAGTGAACATTAGGAGCCTTTTCAGCATCAGTGCCTAATAGCACTTCCATCGTTCTCTGAGTCTCATTCATGGTGACAACATCAACAGTACCAAATAATTGATGAGCAACTCAACCTTCGACTTTTAATCCTTTCAGCAGTGACTGTCCCATCAGTCGTAGGACACGGTGATCTTAGAAAGGCTGGTTCAATGCATGTGCGTTCCCTTGTCCATCTTGACACATACAATCACTGTACCTTAAAGTTGTCTAGCAAGCAAAGCAAACTGATACATTAATGACTGCTGCACTTCTTGCCTTTATTCACATATCATCCCACCAGAAATGGACTTCATAATGTAGGTGTCTTAGTCAACGACTAGAATGATAAAACCTGTTATTTTTTCCAGCCTATTTACCTTTATCTGTATCACTTTTGATGACTCGTTCACTTTGTCAGGGGCACATCTCTCTTGAGCCTTTACTTTCATCTGATTCAGAGGTGTTCCTCCTGTCTGACATTGATGTGAATCTTGAGGCAGCTAATCTGTTCAAGGTCCTCTCTTGACTCTGACCATGATGGCATCTTCAGACTGTGCTCCTGACCGGATGTGTAATGGCCTATCATCTGTCTCTGCCTCCAAGTCTGTTCTGGCACTATGCCTGGTGCTACTAGCTCTACTTGAGATTTTTTAAGAACCTGCGTCTGACCCTTCTCAGGTGGAGGCATTCACTTAGGCTCTGCTGACAGGGCTCAGGCCTCTTGTGGCTCCCTGGGGTATGCCATGATGCCCCAAGGAGTTTTCTGGGTATTCCTATGCCCTTCCAAGGATTGACACTGTCCCGGTCCAGTCAGTTGGGATCACCTGATCTACCCCTTCTTGTCCCCAGCGTATGGCCTTCCACTGTTGCACAGGTCAGCTTCAACCATTTGGTCAGTTCCGTCCCTGCCCTGGTACATTCCACCTTGCCATTGAAAGCCTTGGTAGCCTTCATTGTTTGTGAGGATGATGACTCCCTGGCCGACCCAGGTGTAGGCTCCACCTCCATCCTTTCTGGCATTGTCTGTACTGCAGGACAGAGTCCATGAAGTCTTTGGGACTGCTCTTGGAGATGTAGCTTTTCGCACCTCACATTCTTAGCTTCAGAGTATCGCGCACTATGCTCACTCCTTTATATCTTGGGCTTCATCCATTAATGCTTTGGTTAGGATGGTAGAGGTTGTGGATGACCTTGAGGTATTTTGTGTTTTTTCTTCTTCAAAGTAACACGTTTCACAATTTCAAGCTTGAGGTTACACTCGTATGGGTCTCCCTTCAGATGACATTTCTATAATTCATGAGACTTTTACAGAGGTTCAGGAAGTCTTGAATGTATTTCTGCTCATGGGCAACTTGTTAACTGAAATTTTCTAGACTAGCCCTCCTCTTTGAAACCCTTGATGTCCTTTAACATGGCGTTAATGTTCCTTAAGTTATTCGAAATCACTTATCAGTGTTACTGCTTAGCATCTCGTGACTCCGATTTTATTGCTTTTGTCTTCTGATTCAGAGCCTGACTATGCTTATGGCTGCTACCATTAGATTACAGGGATGAACACTTCTCTACAGCTTTGTCCCCATCTGATCTGTTGGATGTGGCATGGAAGTGGTTTGATTTGATAAGGAAGAAAATGTTATGGGGTACTATGGCATTACATTTTTGTAATGCTACTTGCTTGTTGGCCCACTACACTTGTGTTCTTAAGAGATGGCACAGGTGGTGATTCTGCTGCTTCCAGATCATGTCAGTGGCTACTTTACTGAAATTGTGATGGTTTTGGAGCTGCTAAACAGCTTCATAGATCTGGTCTTTACACAGTGAACTCCGTGATCAGATCCCAAAGCTCCGTTGTGACTTACACCGTAGTGCTTGCTTGAGTCACCCTGATTTCTCACAGGCTGTTCAGGCAGAGTTCCTAGACTTATCTTTTGATGGCTTCCGTTTTCATGGACCATTTGCTGATCAGGGTTTGGGGAGGTAGGGACAAAAGTCAGGAGGCCACCTTTTCCTGTCCTCTGTAAATGATTTCTCATTTGAATGGGAATTTAGTGGTTACATAGACAGGCTGTTGGTTGTTCAGGGTTTTGGCCCTGGAGTTGCTGCTTCTTTGTTGCCTCTCTGCACTTCAATTCTGTGTTCCTTGTGTTCTGCCTTGTCGGTTTCTTGGCATAGCTCCTGGATCTTTGTACTGGGCAGGACCCTCCCATTGATAGCAATCTAGTACTTACATGACCATGCAATTTTTATGGGAAAGATTTTTTCTGGTGTTTGCAGAGATGTGACCACCTGTCCTGCTCCTAATGCTCTTGAGGACGGGGTCCTGGTTTTGGTGGGAGCACCTAATAAAGGTCGAAATTGCATAGACTGGCATGTGCTGCCATTTCTTGGCTTGTGACTTTTATTTAGTCCTTTCTGAGATGTTCATCTCTGCTCTTTTTATGAATATGCTCATATAGGAGGATCTGGTGTCCTTTTGGATTGTATACATTGTCCCTTTTTCAGATTTTGAGGGCTTTATGTTCTTCTGCCCTGGTCTGCTATTGGCTGTGGCTGACTAAGACCTATATCCTTAGCTTGCACCTTTGGTGCTGTTGTTTGCCCTTCCGCTGAATGTAAGCTTTAGGCTGTCTTCCAGCTTCCCAACCTCGCTTGGCATTATTGTTTTTTGGGCTACTGGATGCCTGCTTTTTTTTCTCTATAATTGTTACTGGTGGGCTTTGGCACTATGTTGTAGTACCCTGGGATCAGAAGTATGGTTTTTCACTACTGGTTCTGCAGCGCTTTGATGCAATTTGATAATACTGTCGCTTACTGTTCCTCGTTTATGCCTTCACCCTTAAGGTATTTGATGTCATATAGTTTGTGATGTCATTTTTCCCTCATGAAGGATGGTGCGTTGATCCTACAGTGTTGCTGTGTTCTTTTTATGGTCTATATGGACGCTACTTCTAAGGCATGTTAGAGGCCCATGTTGGCTGGTTTGTTTCTTCTTTTGTAACCCTTATGTGCAATTATCCTTCACTCCTGTCTGGGAGCTGGGTTCGACCTCTGTCCCAATATTGCTGCTTTCTCTTGGCAGATGAATGGATGGCATTTGCTGTTTGCCTTCTTTCTACCCTGTGGATGGCACGTCCATCACTGTCCTTGGTGCTCAGGCTCAAATGGATCCTGTTGCTTTCTGTTACCATGATATTTTTGGAATTTATGCTGTTTTCGAGGTTGCCATCGCTTTGGATAAGTATGTCCTACTTCACAAAGTCTGCAGTCTTGTGGAACACCCTCTTGGAATGGTCCTTTGTCAGGGTTTACACTTTTACTACTCTCAATGGTTGGTTGAATTGCCCACCTTAAATGTTTTCTACTGGCCTCTGATAAGTGGTTCATTTTTCAATACGTTATTTTCTGGTAGTTGTGTGGGTTACCTTGTGACCTTTCTTTTTCTTTGATTGCCATCTTCCGGTGTTACAGTGAGGTACCCTCCTGATGTTCTTCATATTTGAAGATGTTTGTGTTTTAATGCTTTTCTCTGGCCTTGTTTCTTTCTGGTTGTGTATGCTGGGGTCTGGTACACAACCCTTTTCTTTTCCTTTTTGGGGTGGCTTTCACCTTCTTGTCATCTGTCAGACCATGGTCCTGCTGTCACTGCTACAGTTGTCCACTACTGTTCTGGGACTTCGAGGTGCATCCTTTATGTTCATATAAGCCCTTTTTAGATACTTATGCTTTTTGGTTGCTGCCTGCTTTCAAGACCATTCTTCTGCTCTTAAGGCTGCTTTTCTTCTCCACCAATGACTATGTCTGCATGATTTGGTATACTTGCTATGATGATGGTTCTTTTAGCCATTTCTGTCCTTAGGCCCACCTCCACGCGGTCCTACTCTGGTATTAAATTCATAGGTGAGGAATCTGAAGATAGAAGTATTCATCGGGGAAAATGTTACTTACCTTCAGCAACAACGTTTCTGGTGTGCTATAGTGTACCTGCAGATTCCCCACCTATTTCCCCATTCTGAGGGGCATGTATAGTACTTACAGCATAGAACAGAGTTCGGTTTATGCTCTGCATTGCTTTCATTTGGGTTCATCTCTGCTTTTAAGTACAGCAGATAGGAGAAGGCGAGAACTGACATCTGAGCGCCGGATGACGCCATATGGCTCATAACTTCGCATCTATGAAGGTGACATAGTTGTCTGGTAGCCATGGTGCCAAGTATCAAGCAGAAGAAACATTGCAGAGCTACCTGATCCTGTTTGCCTTCAGGGGGAGATTAATAGGTGAGGAATCAGCAGGCATACTTGTATCCACCAGGAGGATCATTTTTAGGATCAAGCGCGCAAAGCGCTCAGTCCCTGGTGTAATCTCTCTGTGGGCTTTTAACCACGTCCATGTCACGCCCATCAGTTTGGTTGGTTCGTGGGCTTGCCTTTTTAAATTCTCTCGATTTAATTAGTGAAAGGCCGGCATACGTCATGCTTTTTCTGGTGTTTAGCCCGCGTCGAGAGCACTGGCCAACTAATGAAAGCATACGAGGCTCCATGTTTTCAGTATGGTTTCTGGACTACTTTTTCTCTTTATTTTGTAGGCAGCGTGATCTCGCTGGGAAGTAGTCTAGCGCTTTGCATGACATAAATCCTGTTACATGGATATTTGCATTTTTGCCGGTTACATGGATGATTGCATCGATATGTTTCACTGCAAGCGAACTTCTGTTTCCTTTTGTGTGTCTGCTTTGTGCTCCTGGCAGCCATCGGCTTGCTTATGTGAAACTGTTTTACTTTTCATTTTCAGTTTATTTGGCAAGAAAAGTCCGGTTAGGAGTTTACAGTGCTAATAGCTTTAACTCGAGCAAGTGCAAGACCCATTGCATTGCAAATGCTTGTTTTATTTTGATGTGCACAATACAAATAGCTATATGGTGGTTGGAGTAGCTTCTCGAGGGCTGCGGGGAGGGGGCGAGGTGGGAGGGAATAAACATTAAATGTAATAAAAAAACACTTGCCTCCTCCGCGGCTCCTCTGTCCCTCGACCCTCCTCTACCTCTGCAGGCACGGACTCCCAGCCTGCCCTGCGCTAAACCTGATGCAGCTCAGAGCAGCGTCAAGATTGGCCAGGCAGACTGGGAGCCTGTGCAGGCTCTCTCAGCCTACAGCGCATGTGTTTGGCTGTCCCGAGATGGCTGGCCAAACACACATGTGCTGTGAGGGGGGAGTGTTGAGCACTCCCCCTCAGTGTACTTCACCCCCGTGGCCCTGCCCCTTTTAAAGAAAACAATAATAAACATAGTTTATTATTGTTTTCTTTTAAAGGTTTTTGCAGCTGCCGCTGCTGGTGGGGGTGCAACGCTCCTCCGCCCAAACAGAGGAGCTGCCACTAGGTGGTTGCATTGTAGGTACTCTGTATATCGTCTATCCTCATCAGTGGTTTGACACCGCTTTAGCATAGCTCCACACTGTGAGCGGGAGGCCCAGTAACTGGTTCTCCAGGCAGCAGAAGCAGCTGGCCAGGCTGCAGACTTACACTGTCAATGAGGTCAGTCTCCTTTCTTACAAAGTACTGCAATTAACACCTGTTGTTTAGTGTTGCTTGCAGGTATAAACCCACATCAAAGCAAGAGGTCTCCTAATGAGGGTCATTGTCATTCCACAGCTTGATGTTTAAGAAGTCATTAGAAAAAGACGTTACAATATTCGTGCTGTGAAATTTACAGTGGAGTTTGACAGCACTGCTGCCGCTTTGTCATAAATCAGCAGTGGTGTTCAGAGGAAGTAGGCTTTCCGCACTGTGAGTTTCCAAAATGTTTTTTAGCGACTGGATTTATGTAACATCGAGTGACAACACAGTCATTTCGCCTTTTAACTACGGGCCTGAATTCATAGTAAAACAATTTTCGTTAGTTCTGCAAATACAGGCCCTGATTTTTGTCCCAAGAATTAATCTCGATCTGAAGTGGTTTGTTACTCAAGTTTGTCTTTGACACGGTTACGAGACTACAAGCAATTGACATTCGGCTAAACCGGTTTTTCCCGCCTGGAGCTGTACTCGGGCTGCTTGTTTGCAGTGCAGCCTGAGTAGAGCATTTGTTAAATTTTGATCGCACATTAACACTTCCCTGACTGGTGTCTGTTGTCGCATTACAAACAATTATAATTACAAATGTCTCTTCTGGCCAGCCTTATTCTTTGTAACTTGCAAACTAATAACTTTACACACACTTTCTACAGCTTTACGTACGGACAAGTTTACAGAAATAACGACGTTCACATATGCGCGTCTTATACACGACACTACATTGGGTAAATAATTTAGGTTATAGGACATGCAAAGAGCCGCTTTTTAATTTTATTTAAAGAGAAGGTGCAATGTAAACTTTGTTAAGCGTATGAACATGCAATGCTCCCAAATGTGCTTCCGCTGGCCCTGCCTGTGTTGAAGTGATCAGTGATTGGCAGGCTGCTGTACAAACCCAGTACAAATGCTACTTAATCAATATATTATAAAAAGCCATAGTGGAAGCAGTTCGTGTTTTCAGAAGCAAAGGATTTAGACAGACGGCTTAAGGTGACAAGAGGTGCACAATTGTTGCTAAATATTCAGGCAAGATGTGTACTGCAGAAATTTCCTTATCTGCCTCATCTTGTTAGAATCAGCCATTGCAATCCTGGGTAGCGTTTGTGAAAGTTCAAGATTTTCTTTCCCCTCATGAAAGATGGATCTGGAGCATGCCTTGGGTAAACAGTTAAGCTCGCTATGCACACATGATTTTTATTATTTATTTTTAATAACAGCCATTTTATGATAAGGCTGTAGAGATTATGCTTCTTGGGAAGCTCAGGGATAGTGGAGCCCCAACAAAAACAACTACCATTTAGCCTGGCTCTGTGCCCAATCTGCTGCAGTTGACCAACTCTGCTGTGCACAGGTTTGGATGTACACAGCATGGGTTGGCCACATGTCCTGGCTTTTGCTCAGACTCTGCTCTCAACACACAGCAACTGGCCAACCCCCCCACCCCGCCACTCCCCCCACCGTACACCACCAACGGCTGTAAACCCTGGCTGTTGGCCTCACACAGCATTAGGGCCCCCAATGTTTAAACAAGATGTTGTCAGGATATGCAAATCCTGTGCTGTTTTTTAATGTTAATTTTAATGCCGAGAGTGTCCCTTTGGGGCCTCTGACATGACATGGGGCCAGGACAGGCTCACCCTGCGCTTTCTGCTCCTTTTGGTTTTTAATTTTCCCATCACAATGCTAGGTACACTATCCTGGATAAGTGCGTTCGTAGCAGTCATTTTTCAATGACTACCAACACATCTGCGAGCGGCAGATTCATTAATTCTTAGCCAGGTATCTGAATCCTCAATGAACAATGAGAGAAAAAGCTCTAATGACTTTGTTTTTTTAATTTGTATTCCCAAATCCATAGGATTTATGAATTACCAATCCAGATAACTATACAATTTAACCTGTTAATGCTCACATTGAAACACTTTTCAAATGATAGTTTGAAAACCAAAAAACTCTTGAACTGATTTACGCACGCCAAGCAAATGCACTTTAGTGAGTAAAGTTGCATGATTATGATATTTTTTTCTGCAGAGAAGAGCAAAGGTTCTTCAAGATACATTACTTGTTATGAAGAACCTTTTTGGAAAGTTTTGGGTAGATTTGGCAAATGGCACGAAAATTATTAGCAGAACAAAAATTCTGTAGAAATGTCTGACCTAATCATAACTGCACAGGCGTTCTGGCCATTGCCGCTTGGTTTTTGATGTCACCAGGACCAATGGATGATAATACAGGACCATTTTGTACCACTACCTCTCATGTATCATTTATTCCTTTAAAACCCAGCAAAAGTGACGTTATGGCTATGAAATAGATTTTAAAAAAGCCCTGAAATTGGCAATGGTATGTTTTTTTTTTTTTTTTTGTTTTTTTTGTTTTAAATCTGTTTATTAAACTTAAAGACAAACAAGGTCTGGGCATAGCAGTACATTGCATATATTTAGGTGAAAAGTCACCTATCTTCTATCGTTTGTACATTACACAGTATTGATACATTTCAGTGTACTTGCTTTCCATTAACATTCAATAACCAGTAACATTAGACATGCAGAATAGTATTCTTAGGTATGTCTTTTGATGTCCATAATGATAGTGGGGGCGTGAGGTTGTGCTGGTTCCGAGGGCTACAATTCTGTGAGTATTTTTTAGTGTAGAGGGATGGTTGTGCCATGAGACTGTCATTGGGTAAGTGTGGTGTGGGCTAGGCCTAGTGATGTAGTAGTTTAGGTCCATTCCTAGCAAATTCAGTTATTATGTGTAAGTCTATGAATGGCGTATTTCAAGTTTATTAAAAGGTATGGTTCATGGGGGGTATTTGTCATCCCTAGATTCAATTCTAACTACAAAGAGATCCCAATTTTCAGTCCCACCTATTGTCTGACCACTATGCTGTGATTGCCTCAGAGTTTGAGCTTCCGCCAGTGTGTAATCATGTAGATCGCGTAGCCAGATAGAGTGTGGAGGGGCATTTGGGGCCTTCGAATGCGTGGCTATCAGGCGTTTGTATGTCACGAATGCTAAATCTACAAACTTGTGGGCGTGCTTATCTTTTTTTTCCCGGAATCGTATATTAAGTAAACAGGATTCTGGAGTCTGGGTAAGCTGTTGGCCTGATAGGTCTATGGTTGTGTTGACGATTTGATTCCAGCCATTATTGATTGTGCGACACTCCCAGACCATGTGGAAGAAGGTCGCAGCGGGGGCAGCGCATCTTGGACATATGGGGTTAGCTCCTGGATATATTTTATGAATATGAGCTGGGGAGAGATAAGCCTGATGCAGATAATTAAATTGCGTATATCTTAGTCTAAAGTTACGTGATACGGACTTGATCGAGGTTAGGGCTGTGTCCCAGGATTTTTGTGTTATTGGTGTAGGAAGAGCGGAATCCCAGCGGAGTTTGACCTGGGTTAGAGCTTTACAGCTTCTTGATAATAGAATTTTATATAATTTGGTAACAGTGTGTTTTGCCTCTCCCATAGAAAGTATTGCAGAAAGTAGGAGGGATTCATTTGGTTCGTTTTGACCACAGCCCCAAGTGTTGCGTAGGAGATTGTTAATGGCATTGAATGTCAGAAAATCCCGTGGTTGCACCGCCCCCGTAGCTGCCAGATCTGCGAACTTGATTGCTTTGGATTCGCTATATAGGTCTCCTGCATAAAGGGTATTAACCGTTCGTAAGTCATGATGAGAGGATAAGGTATGGAGGCCCGGGAGCTGAGATATTGGAATCAAGGGAGAGTAGGGGAGTGATGGCATTTTGCCTTGTACATATCTCTTCCAGCAATGTCTGGCAGAGCTAAGTAGAGGAGTATTATGTCGTAGATGAGGGAGACCTGTTAACAACCATGCCAATATCTGTGTAGGGGTTATGTAACCCAGTATTGCTATAACCTCTGTGTTGGACGGCTCATTGAGCCATTTGGTGACCCATTGGAGTTGGGCTGCTGCATAATATAGCTCAAGGTTCGGCATACCTAGACCGCCTTCCTCTTGCGGATATTGCGTGGTGTTTAGAGCTACTCTACGCCTGTCCCTGCCCCAGAGTAAATCAGTTAGCAGAGAATGTGTTTTGTGGAAAAAAGAGCGCGGTAGGGCCAACGGGAGTGCCGAGAAATAATATAAAAATCTTGGTAGTATTAGCATCTTGACTATTGCTATCCGGCCCATGGGCGATAGAGGCAAGGAATTCCAAAATGCCAAAGAGCCCCGGGTGGAGCGGAGGAGCCTGTCTAGGTTACCTTCTCTTAGATCCGCTATAGAGTGATACACTTGGACACCCAGGTATTTGAAGGTTTGGTACGACCATGGTAATTGATGTATGGGGGATGATGTTTGTTGTTCAGGGGGCAAACTAATGAGGGGAAAGATACAGGTTTTAGACCAGTTCACATGTAAGCCAGACACCAGAGCAAAGCTATCCAGTATATGCATTATCTTGGTCAGGGAGTCAGAGTGGTTGCGCAAGTATATCAGGGCATCATCTGCGTACAAAGAGATTATATGATGTGTTTCGAACTCCTTTATTCCCCATTTATGTGCATTCATCCTGAACTTGATTGCAAGTGGTCCCATAGCTATTGCGAATAGCAATGGTGATAGTGGGCAGCCCTGTCTGGTTCCTCTGCACACAGGGAAGGCTTCCGACACTACCCGGCCGGTTTTGACACGGGCAGTTGGTTTGGAGTATAGTGTTATGATCCAGTCAATGAAGCCGCTCCTGAATCCAAACATCTTAAGGGTAGTGAATAGATATTCCCAGCCTAGCGTATCAAACGCCTTCTCAATGTCTAGTGAGACAGTCACACTTTCTGGGTCAGTGGTGTTGTGCATGATACGAATTAGGCGCCTTATGTTAATAAAAGTGTTTCTACCCGGAATAAAACCCGACTGGTCTGGATGTATCAAGTCAGGTAGATGGGGGAGTAGTCTGTTTGCTAAGATTTTTCCCAGAAGTTTACAATCTGTGTTCAGCAAAGAGAGTGGTCTGTATGATCTGACGTCCAACGGGTCCCGACCTGGTTTTGGTAGAACCACTATTAATGCTTCCCTCATGGAGTCTGGTAATTGTTTTCTGTTGCGTGCTTCATTAAACGGCAATGTTATGTTTAACTGTGCAAACCATATCTGGCATCCCCCTACAAAAAAATGACATCATGCCCTCCTAACAACTATATCATCACTAAACAATAAGTGAGTAATGCTTCTTTATAAAGTGTGGTTGGTTTATTTTTTCAGGCTTGTGAATAGTTCATGAGTCCTAGTTCACTAATTATCTGCTTCATGATATACGAACCCCTTTCTCATTTTAACCCTTCGTAGCCTCTCTAACACATGTAATACGGCTAATTTGACAAATCCTGTTGAATAGATTTACCAAGTAAAGATACAACTCAGAGAAAAGTTTTGGACCCCTGCCAAGGTGTAATTAGATTGATGTGTTTCTTCTTGTAGTTGAGGGCAAAGTTTTCTCTAGGAGTTAACATTTAAAAATTTTTGTTTAGACTCACCGGTATGTTCCTGTGCTTAGCTCACAGGGTTGTAGATACTTTTGGTGACACGTGAGAGGTGAGGATGCTGCTGTGCAAGGTGGTGGAGGTGCACGTTGCAAACAGCGGAAGCGACTGTCGGCTGAGGAACGGAGGCGGGGAGCAGAGTGTAGTGGCTCCTAAGCAACTTGGGCAGTGCTGACACAGGTAAGGCTGTTTGCAGGCTGCGGGCAGTGTGTAAAGCATGCCAGGTGTGTCCTCTGAGACTCAAGTTGCACCTTGCTGACACCGCTGCTTCTTTTCCGCCACTGCTTCCAGTGGCCACTGCTGCCCCCACCCCACTCTTTCTGACTATCAGTCAGCACCTTTGCCTAGAGCAGAGGGTTGAGCCCCATGTTTGCAGAAGCAGTCCAACCAGGCTTGGGTGTGACTTGCGTCCTGGGTGAGCTCCCTCACTTGCCTGTTATCATCTCACCAGGATTTGCAGAACCCACAAAGCCTCACAGCCACCAAATCTCCTCAAGGACTATTAAGGCAATGACACTACAATGCCCCTGCATGCTCGTGCCCCTCTCCCACCCAGAAAAGGTAAGATAACCCACCTAAGGGAGAGGTGTGGTGGTGCATTGTGGTTGGAAAGTTGGTCACTGCACACAACAATTTTGGACTCAACAACCCCGATCCAGTACACGGCACCATAGAAGGGGCAGTGTAAGGAGAAACTGCCGCCACAGAGATCTACACTAAAAATGAGGACACAAAGCGCCATATCAGCACAGCTTCCCTCACAAGACAGGCAATAGAGCAAGTTGCTGTACCCCAGTAAAAGGGGACGGGGGGAAACCCAGAACTTCACCCAGCACTAAATTAGACAGCAGCCTGGCTCCATCAATAGGGGCCACACTCCAGGACCAGGTTCGGAATGAGGGCTTCACACCAATAACGGGCAGAAATTACATTAGAGGGTACCTAGCACCACATGCCAAGGAAGATCCAAATAGGCTACTTCTGGAAAACCAATTGTTCGTAACTCACAACCTGTACAGGGAGAAGTGAAGAGCCCTATGAGATATCCCCTAGTGAGCTAATGAGCAGCGCAATTCCACTCAACCTAAAAGATTGTAATATTGTGGAAAGAGATGGTGAGTGCAATTGATTATCTAAGTAACACCTTGGCAAAAGGGGTACACACCATCACAAACAATGAAGCCAAGCCTGAACTGCAACCACTTCAGAAATCCCTTTTGGCTTCACCCTCTGCTTGACATACAGGAAAGCCAAACAAAGGTGAGACAACAGGTGCAGCATTAATGCCAGAAGACCAAGATAATTGATCCTCCCCCAATCAAGTCACGCCTAGTTGGCCCTCACAAGATAACAAAACCCCTGAAGAACTGACCTGGGTGGCAGGACTGACTCGCCCAGAAGCACCTCTGGGAATGCCGCACTCTGTAGAATCCCTAGAGGAGGTCATTGACATATGCCGACAAGGGGGTAAAAGGTTAAAGTTGTTTACTGGCAGGTTGGTGTTCGAGCTTCTCCAACGTATGCTTCTTGCATCAACAAGACGCTGCCGCAAGCCTAGACCTGGACCAGGAGGATGAGTGCCCTGCCATCGTCCCACAATTTTAAGCACCAATAAGATTCAACAAAATATTACACCATGGCCATTGCAGCACTGCTGCGTGCTGATAGACTACTCTAATTAAAAGAATTGATTGCAAACTGGACTGCTTGAATAGCCTAATAATCAGAGCTCAAGAATCAGTGCAATTGGAGCCAAGGCAGGACTCATGCCCCTGTGGACCAATTCTAGAGAAGTTAGAAACTATGCCCGAAATGATGAGCTCCTTGATGGAGGGTCTGAAATGGGAAACCTGAGGCCCTACTGTTGGAAATACGCCGTCAACAAAGTCATCAAGCTCTTGAAGCCACTTGTGTGCCACAGAGCACGCTTGCCTCACCAGCAGCCCATTTTCAGGGGTTGCCAGCCTGGAGACTAGGGGTATTGCCAGTACACCCTGACCAAACAAAGCAACTACTCAAGTTGGCCACCGCTAGCAAGGCCCAGCATGAGCACCAGTGGGGCTCTAAGCAAGAACAAGAGCCCACTACTAAGGGCTGCAACCCACTGAGCAACAACACAAATGCACCAGCCATTGCAGGTGCCCCTCGTTCAAGAAAAAATAAGGAAAGACTGAAAAAACTGAACACTAGCAACAAAAGCAGAAACTTGAAACTTTTGCACTGGCTTCAGCATGACAACCAAGAGCCTAAGGGAACCACTTATCCACTCATAACAGAATCTAACAGGACCCTCGACTACAGCCACAAAGAATCTCCCAGTGATGACGTAGAAGCCACCACATCAGATGCTTCAAGCTCTGAATGGAGAATTGAGACCACAGTCCCTAATGAGTAGATCGTCACCAACTGAATATGTCACTGTAAGTGTAACTCTACTAAGTGGAAATACTGCAAATGCTCCCAACAGCTCCTCTGTGTGGATATAAACAACGTCAATCCCTACAAAACCGGGAGAAGCAGCTGTAATAAACAGGCATCATACATAGTATAGGAGAACAATAGAAAGCCCTAGCATCACAACAGGGAATACAGGAAACCTTATGGCGCGAATGCCACAATGCAGCCTACCAAAAGCACCAGGCCAGAAACTTAAAAGGCTAAGCATCCTGTAATGGAATTGCAGCAAGGAATACACCAGGCTGAGCCATAACCCAAGAGAACGGAAAGACAAGACGCAATGCAATGGCCGAACATACGAAAACGACTACAAACTTAAAATTATATTATACCCTAAGTATGATTCGAGAGGGAAATGGGACATTCTCAACAGAGGGAACACCGTGAAACTCTGTGCCAAGACACCAGGACTGGAAGATATATCAACTCTGCTAATATCGATGGAGTGGCCTTCCTGCCCCCAGAAACCGAAGAGTCTAACGTGCACACTGAAATTACCTTCACTAGCACTGCACCAATAAATAAATTGAGGAGGAACACGACAGCTCAAAAACTGGGGAATAAGAGTAATAGTCCAGACAGTGCCAAAATACCCCACTTTCCTAGTAGGGAAACATGTCATCTCCAGCAGAAAAATATGCCAAGGGATAGAAAGTGTTAGAAATGTGGTCTCTAGTTGGCAGAGGTATACACCTTTGTCCAAGTAGGGACCACAATCCTAGTCGGGGTAAGTCACACACAATCCAAATTATCCTGTGCTCACCCTCTGGTAGCTTGGCACTGAGCAGTCAAACTTAACTTAGAAGGCAATGTGTAAAATATTTGTGCAATTAGTCATGCAACAACACCGTGAAAACACCATAAAAATACACCACAGGTTTAGAAAAATATAAGATATTTATCTGAGTAAATTAAGGTAAAAACGATCAAGATTTGATCAGCACAAGTAGAAATATCACTTTTGCAATGATAAGAAGAGTCTTAAGTCTTTAAGAATCAACAAATGTCTCTTGTGTGCACAAAGTACCTGGTATGCACGCACGAAGACCACAGAGGAGTAGATGCGTGGAAAAAGGAAGGTGTGCGTTTGATTTCCTGACATGCACAGATGGTGAGTTGATTATTATTGCGTGGATTTCTGGTGCGCAGTCTTGGATCCTCACTGTGATGTGGCGTCTTTTGACACCCAGGGACGATGTGCGGAAATCCTGACCTGTTTACCCCTTTCTGATCGATCAGAATCTACCACTCAAACAGTATATAAGGGTAGCCCTAATGTCAGCCTATGAAAGGAGCAGGCCTCACAGCAGTGGGAAATGAATTTAGGAGTTTTCCACTGCCAGGACATCTAAAACACACTGGTTTATGTCCTGCCTTTTACCTAAACAGCACACTGCCCTAGGGGTTACCTAGGGCCTACCTTAGGGGTGAGTTAAATGTAGAAAAAGCTGAGTTTAAGGCTTGGCAAGTACTTTTTAAATGCCAAGTCGAAGTGGCAGTGAAACTGCACACACATGCCTTGCAATGGCAGGCCTGAGACATGGATAAGGGGCTATTTATGTGAGTGGCACAACCAGTGCTGCAGGCCCACTAGTAGCATTCAATCTAAAGGCCCTGGGCACATATAGTGCACTTTACTAGGGACTTATAAGTAGATCAAATATGCCAATTGGGTATGAACCAATGTTATCATGTTTTAAGGGAGAGAGCATATGCACTTTAGCAGTGGTTAGCAGTGGTAAAGTTTGCAGAGTCCTAAAACCAGCAAGAACAGTGTCAGAAAAGTGGAGGAAGGCAGGCAAACATTTGGGGGATGACCATCCTAAGGCTTCTAGGTCTAACAGAAAGCAATAATAATCAATCAGGTTGTATTTGTATAGCGTGGTTTGTCACCCGAATGAGTATCCTGGTGCTTGCTGCCAGTGTTAGTCGAACAGCCAGATAAGCTCCTTCCTGAAGTGGGTCAGCAAGGGTGTAGTGCGGAGGTGGAGGGCATTGCAGGCCTTTGCAGCGAGGTGGGAGGAGCTTCCTTCGGAGCTGCATATTCGTGGTATCTTTGCAAAGGCATGGTGTGTGGAGCAGAGGTTCCTATGAAGTTAGTGGAAGTGCAGATGGTGGTTCAGGTAAGTGGGTCCTTGGTCGTGGAAGGCGTGTAGGCATGGCTTAGAAGCTTGAAATGGCATCTCTTCTGCATCCGGGGCCAGTGAGGGTCCTTCAGGTGCTAGGTGATGTGGGTTCTCTTGGGCAAGTTGAGGATCAGTCTGGTGGCTGCTTTCTGGATAGTCTGGAGACTTTGCATGAGTTCGGTGGTGGTGCCTGCATAGAGTGCGTTGCCATAGTCCTGTTGGTTGGTGATGAGGGCTTGCATCACTGTCTTCTTAGTGCAGATGGGTAGCCACTTAATCATTTTGCAGAGCATGTGGAAACAGGCTGAGGAAACGGCATTGACCTGATGTTTCATAGGGAGTTCACAGTCCAGGATTATGCCGAGGTTGTGGACTTGATCCCTCAGCGTGGGTCTGACTTTTGAAGGCCACCAGGAGTTGTTCCAAAGGGTTGAGTGTCTGTAGAAAATAAGAACTTCAGTTTTGTCCGTGTTGAGCTTCAGGCAGTTGTCCGTCATTCAGGCAAATAATTTGTTCATACAGTTGTGGAAGTTGTTCTTCGTCAAGGTGGGGTCTGCTGAGAGTGAGAGGACGAGCTTTGTGTCGTTGACATAGAAGATGATGATGTGCAATCTGACAATGTCAGTGAGTGGTTTCGTGTAGATCTTTAAAAGGGTTGGGCTGATGGATGAGCCTTGGGGGATACCACAGATGGTGTGCTTAGCTTGTGAGATGAAGTGGGGGCGGACAGACTCTCTGGGTGCATCCCGTGAGGAAGGATGCCATCCATCTGAGCCCATCGTCTGTGATCCCAGTCTTGTGTAGTCGATCAATGAGTTTATGATGGGAAACGGTGTTGAAGGCTGCAGCGTGGTCAAGCAGGATCAGGGGTCTGCTTCTCCTCTGTTGAGAAGGGTGCGGATGGCATCTGTTCCAACAATAAGAGCTGTCTGAGTGCTGTGATTGGCTCTGGAACCTGATTGGGACGGATCCAGTAGGTTGTTTCTCTCCAGGTGCTCGGTGAGTTGGAGGTTGATGGTTTTCTCTAGGACCTTGGTGGGGAACGGGAGCAGAGAGATTGCACTGTAGTTCTGGAGCTCTCTGGGGTTTGCAGAAGGTTTATTGAGGAGGGGTCTGATCCCTGCGTGTTTCCAGGCTTCGGGAAAGGTGTCTGTGGTTAACAAGGCATTGAAGATGGTGGTGTGCTGGTGGCTGATCCAGTCTTGTCCGCAGTTTAAAATGCTTAGGGAGCAGGTGGGCCATGGGTGCTCCTGAGTGGATGGAGCTCATAAGTGTGTTCATGTTCGGTGTGCTGAGTTGTTCCAGTGTGGTCAGTGGATGGTCGCCGGTGGTGGTTGATGGGATGCTGAGGAGGTCTGAGTGCTGGAGATTGAAGTTTCTATAGATGGTTTCTATCTTGTTGTGGAAGTGGTTAGTGGGGCATCGCAGAGCTCTTGTGAGGGGCAGGATAAAGTTTTCAGTGGCTTTCAAGCAAGTCAACTCTCTGACGATGGTGAAGTCACTTGCTTTGGTTGGCGCTTATCTCGATCTGGTAGGTCAGGGCCTCTTCTTTGCAGCTTTTACCTGGTGGTGGTAGTCCGATTTGAAGGTGGCTTGGTCGGTGTGGTTTTTGCTGGTGCACCATCTTCTTTCCAAATGTTTCCATCTGCATTTCGATATGCTGCGTTCCAGGTGTGCCAGCTGGCTTATTTGGAGGGTCTTTGGGTTTTGGCTGGTTTAGTTCGGGCGACTAGGTTGGTGGCACTGGTAATCCACTTATTAAAGTTCTGTACTGCCTGATCCAAGTTGGTGGTGACATTGGGCTGTGTGGTGCTGAGGGCATCGGTCCATTGTTGCTGAGTGACCATGGTCCAGCTATGTAAGGGGGTGCTGTGGAGGATGGGGGCAGTGTGGAGGAGGGCCCGTCGAGGATAAAGTGTACGATGGAGTGGTCCAACTAAGTGAGTTCCGAGGTGTAGCTGTCTCTGATTCTGTTGCTGGACATGAATATGGGGTCCAGCATGTGTCCTGCTTTGTGCATCGGATCTGTGACCAGCTGCCTGAGGCTGATATTGTTAGTCTTTCCAGGAGGTCGGAGCCAAGGTATTCCACCAGCTCGATCTTAAAGGGTATGAAACATGGAACTCAACCTCCACCAACTACAGAAGGGGAACTAACAATAACAAACAAAAAAGGAAGTGGCGGCCATTGATTTACACGATTGTTAAAACCCTTCGACTGAGCATGGCTCCCAGACACCTGAAAACCCAAACTATGCAATAAGGTCTCACCTGAAAGTTCTTGGAACGTACAAGGTTTAATTGATTCTAAAGCCAAGAAGGCAGCCATCGATGACCTGAAGAAATGTGACATCATGGCCCTGGAGGAAACCTGGGCACTCCACTCAAATCCCTGGTCTGACTTCACAGGTCATGAAGCACCAGTGTTAGAAATTGGGTCTCTAGTTGGCAGAGGTATACACCCTTGTCCAAATAGGGACCACAATGCTAGTCAGGCTAAGTCACTACACAACCTAAATTATCCTGTGCTCACCTTCTGGTAGCTTGGTACAGAGCAGGCAAACTTAACTTAAAAGGAGATATGTAAAGTATTTGTGAAATAACTCGTACAGTAACACAGTAATAACTCCACAAAAAGTACTCCACACCAGTTTAGGAAAATAGATAATATCTGAATAAAATAAGACCAAAATGTCAAGGAACTAATGTACACAAGTAAAGTTATGATTTTTGCAATATTAAATACTATTATATCCCTTAGAAACACAATAACTCCACCTGGGGATATTACGACTTCTTGAAAGAGTAGATCCCAACAGTCTGACACCACTCGCGGGGGAGTGTGGGACAGTCACGGAAATGCACGGACCACAGGCACAGTCTCTTTGGAAAGTGAGGAAGCAACAACATTGCATGGAGTTGGGGAGATGAGGCATCATTGGAGCTGGTGCGTTGTCGGTTCCTTACTGCAGCAAGGGAGATGAGGTTGTGTGTGAGTTCCATCCGGTGCAGGGGAGTTGATGCTGCGTCGGTGGCAAGGCATCGGTTGCTTACGACTTGGCATGGTCGATGAGTCCAGCAGGTCAAGAGGTGATGTCGACTTTGCAGTGTCGGGATCACACCACAGGACTGCTGCGCCAGTGACATCGGATTTGCATTTCAGGTTGCTTTCATTTCACTCGGTGAGGACCACAGAGTAGGCAGCGGTGCGGCGTCGGACAGCAGTACCAGTTCTAGAGTCGCTCTGAAGTTGGTGGACTAGCTAGGAGCTAGTAGGTGAAGTCTTTCTTGGCCCTGAGACCTCAAAACAGGGAGGGAACTCCTGGAGGAAGGCAGAGCCCTTCCAGCAGAGTCGGGGAGCAGGGGCCAGCAGGGCAGCAAGCAGGAGAGCAGTTTTCCCAGAAAAGCAGTCCCGGTGAGTCCTTTGGGCAGCTCAGGAGTCCTTTTGACACAGTTCAGGTGTTGATCCAGAAGTGTCTGATTTGGTTGGATCACAAACCCAGTATATATATCCAAACATGCCTTTGAAGTGGAGGAAACCTCAAAGATTGGTTTTGAAGAGCACAAGTTCCCCTTTTAACCCAGCCCTGTCTTCCAGAAGCCCTGTATGGGGTTATCAGTCCTTCGTGTGAGGGCAGGCCACTGGCCTTTGAAGTGTAAGAGAGAACCCCTCCACCCTTCCTGCCCAGGGAAACCCAACTGTATGCAAATACAGCTGAGTGGCCTATGTTTATGGCTGTCTGGGTGGACTGCACAAGCAGAGCTGTCAAACAGCACAGGCCAGACATGGTTTGGAGACAGGCTGTAAGGCACAGATGGCAGTAAATGCATGGAAATGCCTTCTTTCTAAAAGTGGCATTTCTGAGTAGGATTTCTTACTACCATTCCAACCATACCAAATATGACAAGTCTATTCCCCTCAGATCAGAAAGGACCACTTATAGGCCAGCATGAGAGATTTCCTTTTATGCTTTTGAGCTTTGGAGTTTTTCATAACCAGGACATATGCAACCTAGAAGTACCTGTCCTGCCTTTTGCTTACATAGCACCCTGCCTTATAGGTTACTTAGGGCCTATCTTAGGGGTGACTTAAGTGTAAGAAAATTGGAATTTAAGGCTTGGCAAGTACTTTTAAATAATGCCAAGTTGAAGTGGCAGTGAAACACAGACCTGGCAGTGGCAGGCCTGAGACATTGTTATGGGGCTTCTTATGTGGGTGAAACATAGTAGTAGCATTTCGTTTACATGCCGTGAACACATGTGGTGCACTTTACTAGGGACTTACAAGTAAATTAAATATGCCAATTGGGTAGGAGCCAGTGTGTTACTATGTTTTAGGGAGAAAGCACAAGCACTTTAGCACTGGTCAGCAGTGGTAAAGTGTGCAGTCCTAAAACCAGCAAAAACTGGATCAGAAAAATGGAGAGAGGTTAAAAGTTGTGAGAATACAACCCTAAGCCCCTCCCCCCCCCACCCCCCCCCCCCCCCCACCCAGCTGAAAGTGGGGAGATCTACCCAACCCCTTGGGAGCTCTTCTCAAAGGTGCACAAATCTGGAGAAACCATCACCATTGGCGTGGTCAGTCCCTGGGCAATGCTCCCATCTTAAGTCCATTCCCTGCAGGGAGATTGACCACCTCAAGAGTTTAGGATTTTCACCTGTCATCTGCATGAGCCATTATAAGGATCTGTGGTCTATCTGAACCTGGAAGTGAGTCCCAAACAGTTATGGTCTCAGCTTCTTCAGTGCACAGACCAGTGCAAATGCTTCTTTCATTGGCACTCCCTCTGTTCCTGTGTAAGTAACCTCCTGATAATAAAGGCTACTGGTTGCTCTAGGACCTCCTCATTCAGCTGTGCTAAGACTGCCCCTATGCCATACTCTGAAGCATCCGTCTGCAAAATGGAGTCTTTGGATTAATCAGGGGCCTTTAGCACAGTGGCTATGCACGTCTTCCTTGAGGGAGTCAAAGGCCAGTTCACCAACCTAAGCGGCTTCCTAGAAGTTATCTCAGTTAAGGGGGGCAACAATGGTGCCATATCCCTTAACAAATGTACTGTAATAGCCAATGAGGCCTAGGAAGGTTCTCACTTCTGTTTGGGTTTTAGGTGGTTTCCAGGCTATGATGGTTGCAATCTGGGCCTGGAGGGGCTGCACTTTGCCACCACCTACCAGGTGTCCCAAATACACCCCGGAACCATGCCTAATATGGCGATTGTGGGCCTTGATTGTCAGGCCTACCTGTTGCAGGGCCTGAAGCACCTCTTGGAGGTAATGTAGGTGTGGTCATCCCAACTGGCACTAAAGACGGCAATGTTGTTTAAGTAGGCAGCACAGAAAGCCTCCTTGCCAACCATTGGAAGGTAGCAGGGCCATTCTTCAAGCCAATGGGCCTCACCCAGAATTGTTAATGGCCCTCAGGGGTTGAGAATGCTGACTTTTCTTTTTCTCCCTCATTCAAGGCAATCTGCCAATACCCTGATGTTAAATCAAAAGTACTGAGGAATTTGATAGTGCCTAGCCTGTCAAAGAGCACATCAGGTCTGGAAATGGGGTGGGCGCCAGTCTTAGTGATGGAACTGAGTCCTCTGTTGTCCAGGCACAATCAAAGTTCTGGTTTGACACCTGGTGGGGTGCCTTTGGTACCAACACTATAGGGATGGACCAGAGACTGGTAAAGTTTTCAAGCACCCCTAAAGCTAGCATCTTGGATACTTCCTCCTTCATATTGGTTCTCACTCTATCTGACAATGTATCAATTTTGTTTTTACAGGGGGACTGTCTCCCATGTCAATATCATGGATGCGCAGATGTTTGAGTCCAGAGGTGAGGAAGAACAGTGAGGCAAACTGTCCCAGCAACTGGTAACAGTCACCTTGCTCTGGGTTCAGGGTGGCAGAGAGGTTGACACCCTCCACTGACCCATCGTGGTCCTGTGCAGAGAGGAGGTCAGGGAGAGGCTCACTTTCCTCCTCCACACCCTCATCTGTCACAAGGAGCAAGTGAGGCTTCATTCGGTTTGTGTTGCACCCTTAGGGCGTTCCTATGGGTCTGGAGGTACACAAGGTAAGTGGCCACCCCATTACGCTCCTTGATCTCGTATGGGCCTGTCCAGCAAACCTAGAGAGTTCTGGGCTCTACTGACTCCATGACCCATACTTTATCGTCAGGTTGAAACTCTACCAGAGTGGCCTTCTGGCCATACTAGCATTTCAGTACCTCTTGACTGACCTCAAGCTTGCTCTTGGCATTTTTCTAGAAGCAGTGCATCTAGTTTTGGAGGGCCAACATGTGGTTGACACATCCTGAGGGAGTTTCCTCAGAGCTTTCTCCCACACCTCCTTGACAACACTTAGATGTCCCCTAAGAAGGTAGCCATAGAGGAGTTCAAAGGGACTGAACCCTACTCCGTTTTGTGGCACCTCCCTCTAGGCAAAGAGAAGGCATGGCAAAAGAACATCCCACTTATGCCTCATGGCCTCAGGTAGACCTGTAATCATGCCCTTCAAGGTCTTGTTGAACCTTTTTATCCACACCATTGGATTTAGGGTGGTAGGGTGTGGTGAACTTGTAAGTTACATCACTCGCATCTCACATTGACTTCATGTAAAACTGTAAAAGAAACTAAACTTTGCACTTGTATAGCGCACTACTCACCCGTTAGGGTCTCAAGGCGCTGTACACATACCACTGTGGAACCCCTCCTGGCTTTTCCCTGTGAGGCACCCACTCCTGGACAGCCCCAGGGTGAAGCCAGGCATCCAAGCGCTGTGAGGGCCGTTGTGGAGATTAAGCAAGCTATTGCCCAGAGTTAGAGTGTGACCCATTAATTAGATTAGGCACAGAGGCAAGAATTATCTGCTCCAAGGGAATTGAGCCCAAGACCCTCCGAGGTGGGAATTGAACCCTGGTCCCGGGCCAGATCTCTGCATCAGGGTCTGCCGCTCTAACCATTGTGCCACACTTCTCCACGCATGCAGACATGAAGTCAGTTCCCCTGTCATACACTATTTCTTTGGGGAACCCCACACAATTAAAGATTCCCATCAAAGTTCTGGTCACCACAGGTGCAGTCACTGTCCTCAACGGGACTGCCTCTGGGTAGCGTGTGGCATGGTGCACCAAGACCAGGATGAACCTGTTGCCTAGGGCTGTCTTGGGGTCCAGTGGACCAATGACGTCTATTGCCCACCATGTCAAAGGGGATGCCAGTGATGGTAAGTGGGATCAGGGGAGCTTTCAGCTTTTTCCCCTGACTTACCACTGGCCTGGCAGGTGGGACAGGACCTGCAGAATGTATCTGAGGTGGTCTTCATTCAGAGCCAATGGAATTGGTCAGCAAGCCTGGCCACAGGTATTGTCTTGCCCTAAATGCTCTGCGAGGTGTATGTCATGAGCCAGACCCACAAGGAAGGCCAGGGAACACTGGGGGACCACCAGCACACGGTCTGCCCCAGTATACCCACAGCCTTAGGCTTGCTAAATAGGGGATCTTTCACCCAGTAGATTAGATGATCCCCAGAGGCTTCACCTGTTGCATGGGCTGAGGCCTGTTGTCTCAAGTCCTTTAAGAGTGGGACACTCTTTCTGAGCTTTGCAGAATTACTCCTGGTGGGCCCACCCTCAACTTGCCAGCAAGCAAGCTCAGGTAGGTCACCTAGGGTGGCAATTTTTCTCCCGAGTTGGCTCAGAGGCCCCCTCCTCAGCAACCTCCGTCAACCTCCACTGCGAGAATGTCAGGGGTTGATTTTCAGCGCTCCATGTCCCTCTCCTTGGCAGCTGTCTGGGCCATTGTTCCTGGCTCCAGACGCCCTTGACTCCCCTCCCAGTCAGCCACAAACCTATTGTTCTTCTTTACTTCAGACCGAGAGAGAACCAAGTGAAAGGAATGCAGCACTCTTAGTCTGAGTAATGAATTTATTATGGCACTTCCCAGGTTACAAGAAGATTATAGCAGGAGCAACACATGTGCAACTCTTAAAATAATCACAGCAGTAGAATAATCATGCTCAAACAAAATGCAATACCTCTACAATGAATAAAATATATATATAGTAACTACTTATTCATGCATGCACATCACAAAGCTAGAAATAAGAATTAAAAATGCATCACCATGGGCTTGATTCCGACATCATCCCATGTATGCCACCTTCAGGTTGTGGAACCCGGACTACCGGGAGACAAAAGAGAACCACCCTGATGGTGTTATTCTCTGGGCAATGCATCAATTCCCGGAGATGAGTTCCTTCTTCTCCCACTTTAAACAAACTTAAGAGGAAGGTTCTAGAAACCCCACCTCCCTTTGAGTAAGTTGTGAAATTTAAGCGCTGGCCATACCAGGTCACTGTTAAAAAAACACAATTGAGACTGGCCAGATCTCACAGTGTATTTCCAAGACCGAGTTGTACCCGGGCCTACCATGAACATTTGCAGCCTGATACATCCTTATCTACATTCCTCCCCCATGTAATGTTCCCTTTCCTAATGAGAAAAAGGGAAAACACATTAGCAAGCTGTGCACAGAAAAATACCTGTGCCACCAATGTGATGGCGTTTGAAGCTACGCTAAGCACAAAATGGAGTCAGCGTTCAAGATGGAACCAGTGGTTAAATACAGATAGCATTACAACCATGTGGTGATAGGGACCCACTCAGGCAATCCCATCATCTCCCTGTGACACCTGAGCTCTACCTCCATACAGGTAGTGTGCTCCAGGTCATTGCCTAACAGACAATCTACAAGCATGGCATGGCTCACAGCTACTTTCAGAGTGGCAGAGACCTCCCCCCCACACTCAAAGGGAACCAAAGCCACCGGTAGATGGCTCTCACAATTGTCAGCAACTATGACTTAGTGGAATGTGTTTGGTAGGACCTGCTCTGCTGACACCAGCTGACACTTGACACTTGTCATGCTGGCTCCTGTATCACATAGAGCCTCCACCCATTGCCCATTAATGGTGATCCACTGCCTGTACTTGGAAGTATTGGCAGGCATGTGAGCTTCTGGCACCATATCTGCATCCCCTAGGGACATTAGGGCTACCTCTGTTCCCCAAACCTATCTGAGACTATCTCTTCCCCAAGCGCTACACTAGCTAACCCAGGTGCCTGCCCACTACTGGGGGGCAGTGCCCTCTTGGGACACTTAGAGTGGCCTTTAGAGCGACCATACTTGGAGCACTCTGCGCATTGGGGTACAAACCTCCCTGTCTTGTGTTCAAAGGATCCTTTCTTCTTTGGATCAGGCCGGGCCTGGTTACCACTACTCCCTAGGGAATTGTTTTGGGGGCCTTTAGAGAACTCCTTATTGTTTAATTTTTCTCCTCCCTCCTTCTTCTGCTGCTAACCCTGACCACCTTTGTGGGTGTCCCCCCAGACACCTTTTGGGACACAATGGTGCTAGCCCAGAGGTCCTAATCTTCAGCAACCTTCCTGGGATCAGTCAGCCTCCTGTCAACTAGGTGCTGGTACAACTCTAAAACAAATACTGAGCATGTGCTCTCTCAGGATTAAATTGTACAACCCATCAAAATCACTGATTTTACATCCCCATACCCAGCCATTCAGTGCCTTACTAGAGTAATAAATAAAATCAACCTATGATTGGTTGGGGAGCTTGTTATAGTCCCTGAATCCTTGGTGATAGTTCTCAGGGGTCAGTCCAAATTTGGCAGTCAAAATGGCTTTCATGGTAGTGTACTTGGTCTGGTCCCTAACTTCTAGTGTTAGAAGTGTGTCCCTCACAAGTGTAGACATGTGTCTACATACTCCCCCCCCCGCCAGTGCTCTTCAGGAACCCCATGTACCCTCAGTGCAACTTCATAAGCAGAAAGCCACTTATCAATGTCATCTCCCACCACATAACTGGGCACCAAATCTTTGGGTATATGAACCTTCTTGGTCTCCAATCAGGTACTGCACGTATGCTGCCACCATCACTGCTGGACTCAGACTGCCTAGCCTTGAGGTCCAGCTCTTTCAGGCTCATTTCACGAGCCAGAAGTAGTTTCCTTTCTGCAAAGCCTCTTTCAGCTTTCCTCTCTTCTTCCTCTATTTTTAATTTTGCCAGCTGCAGCTGGAATTCTCCCACCTCTCTCCTTCCTCTGCGGTCAGGTGGTGACTTGAGACACTGTTCCCTGCCCTCACAGGTAGCAGGATTTCACGGGTGTCCCCCTCCACTGCTGCAGGTAGCTCCTCAGAAGAGCCATTCACAGGCTCTTCCAACTCATTATCCTCCTGGTTGTGGGACTCAGGCCATCAGACTTGGTGGCTCCTTGAGTAGGTACCCCTATCCCTTTGCAGAAGATTTTCAATTGGCTAGCACTGTAATCCTCCGGCTTAACCAGCTCAAACTCCATGGTTCCACTTGCCGAACCAGCCATGGACATGATGTATGGGATGAATTAAAAAATGTGTGAAGCAGGGAAAAATTGCAGAAGAAGATAAAAATCAGATAAGATCTTTAAATGTGGGTAGTTAGTGTACACATAGCTTTTGTATCAGAGTGGCATCTGTTTCTTACTGGGGCCAGGGAAGTAAGGTGTCGGGTCCTTACGGTCAGGCAGGGGAGGTGATGTATCGGTTCCGTCCAGCTGCCAGGGAGTTGATGAGGCGTCAGTGGTGAGGTGTTGGTTCCTTACAATCTGGCGGGGAAGATGAGCCCAGCAGGTAATAACGCGCTGCGTCTACTTCGCAGTGTCACGATTACAGCACAAGACTTAAGCGGCATTGCGGCAATGTCAGGCTTGCATTGCAGGTCACGATGTTCTGGAGGCACTCTGATGTAGGTGGACTAGCTAGGATCTAGTAGGTGAAGTCTTTGTTGGCCCTGAGACTTCAGAACAGGACACAAGCTCAATCCAAGCCCTTGGAGAGCACTTGTGTTTATGGCTGTCAAGGTGAATTGTACAAGGGAAGCTCTCAACCAGCACAGGCCAGACATGGATTGGAGACAGGCTACAAGGCACAGGTGGCAGTAAGTGCAGAGAAATGCCTACTTTCTAAAAGTGGCATTTCTGAAATTGTAACGTAGAATCCAACTTCACCAGTAAGTAGGATTTCTGACTATCATTCCAACCATACCAAATATGACAAGTCTATCCCCCTCAGATCTGACATGAACACTTGAAAGCATAGAAGGTAATCTCTGATGCTGGCCTAAGAGAGGAACAAGCTTCACAGTAGTGAAAAATGACTTTGGGCGTGTTTCACTAACAGGACATGTAAAACACATAAGTCCATGGCATGCCTTTTACTTACATAGCACCCTGTCCTATAGGTTACCTAGGGCCTACGTTAGGGGTGACCTAGGTGTAAGAAAAGGGAAATTTAGGCTTGGCAAGTACTTTTAAATGCCAAGTAGAAGTGTTAGTGAAACTGCACACAAAGGCCTAGCAATGGCAGACCTGAGACATGGTTAAGGGGCTACATATAAGTGTGGCACAATCAGTGCTGCAGGCCCACTAGTAGCATAGCATTGAATTTACATCCCCTGAGCACGTCGTGCACTTTACTAGGAACTTACGAGTAAATTAAATATGCCTATTGAGTAGGAACCAATGTTACCATGCTTAAGGAAACAAGCACTTTAGCACTGGTCAGCAGTGGTAAAGTGCACAGAGTCCTAAAATCAGCAAAAATGGGATCAGAAAAATGAAGGGAGGCAGGCAAAGAGTTGAGGGAAGACCACCCTGAGGCTGTCCGGTTTAACAACCAACAACAGCTTCACAGGCAGGGGGCCACGCCTCTTACGGTGTGTTGATTTATGTGAAAAACAAACTGGCGTCAGCTGCCACGGTGCTCCGCACCGGAAACAGAAACTACATCTTTCTCAAGGTTTTCTTGGCCAAGGCCAGTGCAATAAGGCCTGGGCTCACCCTCATCCTAGGATGCATCTATCTCCACCTTGCACAAACAAGAAGGGAAGCAACACTGGCCTCGTTCCCCCAATATTGAAGGACCTATCAGCTTCCCATACAGAACATATGTGGGTCATGATGGGAGAACTCAATGCAAACCTGGTGTGCAGAATTGAACAGTCCATTTGTAGACCTTGATAACAAACATGGGCCATACTGCTGATTGAAAAGCAATTCCAAAGGTGAGACAAACAAGGCGATGCCCTGGCTTCATTCCTAAACCTTTTAGGACTGTGTATGTCAAATGGTAGATTCACAACAGATTTGCCTGAAGCCTACATGCATATGTCCTGCTTCAGGTTGGCTACTCTTGACTCTATTTTGGTTTCTCTGATATCTTTCAATGCATAAGCAAATTCAAAGTCACCCCGTCCTTGCCCAGCCATCACGCAGTTCTCACATACGAATCTCATTTCCACATCACACCTCCCTTAAAACAAGCCTCCTAGGCAACCAAGAAGACCTTGAGCCCATTAAAAACAAGCTTTTGCAATGCAATAGGTCTCGCATTAGCGAGAGTTAGAGCTGTTGGCTTTGTAAATGATAATGACAACCTCGCATTTGGGACCTTATAAATATTTACCCATGCAGCACATTAAGCCTTTATCAGAAATAACTGCATTTGTGCATTCCTTCATACAATTGGCATTAGACTGTAATGGTCTGAACAGCCCCTACAGAGCACAACAGTAAAAATAGCATTTTGAGAAAACATGGTCATATAAACATATATTCAGCCCATAGGGGGCACAATCACATATAAAAATAATAATAAAGTTTATTGCAGTGTAATCATATATTCAGGCCCTTGAGGGCATAGTGTTTTACACATTTTCAGGCCTAGCAAGCCTTTTAAATATCATTTAACTGTGGAGTCAGTGGCACAAGGGTGCCGTGCCGCAGAACATTACTGTAGAGTCAATAGCAGAAGGAGCAGTACTACTGGTCGTGGCTAGATGTCCCTGTAGAATCAAAAACAGAAGGTGTGGTACTACTGGTAATGGTTAGATGTCCCTGTTGAGCCAAGTGAATTAGTAATTCCATGGAATACATTATCCTTTTGAGTAAAGCATATCGCATTACATTTTTGCAGGCCAAACATGACTTTCAAAATACTAATACCAACAAAGCCCTTATAACACAAACTTCTCTCAACCAAAGAAATAAAGGTTTCAGCTATGAAAGAATTTAAATTTAAAGATGCACCGAGCGGTAGAAGAGGTTATGATATTTGGGCCCCCTCTCACCTAGTGTGACCCACAAGATTGCCTGAACAGACAGAGCACAGCATTCTAAATGTTTCGGGGATAGGTCCATTGCCCTAAGACCACCACAGGGTGAGTTATGGGCACAAATGTGTTGTAATCCGAATGCCTGCAAAGCATTATGAGCTGAGTTTCTGTGAATACATTAAACATTAGCAGAAGGTGCAGTACCACTGGTGGTGGCTAGATTTCCCCTTAGAAGAAGCTGCAGTACCACTGGGGGTGGCTGGATGTCCCTGTTGAGCCAATGAAATCATTAGTGCCTTGGAGCAATTATTTGTTTTATATCGGAGATATAGTGCATTATACACCTACAGGACAGGCATAATTGTCAAAATAACATCTACAGGACAGGCATAATTGTCAAAATACTAACAAGGCCTGTATAACACAAACTCCTCAACTGTAATTATTATTATTATTTTTTTTTTTTAAAGTTTCACAACCTTTGATCAACTATAAAAGTCAGAATACATGGCAGCCAATCCATGTTTCAGGTGGCACGACATTTGACCAGGTGAAAAACCGCACACAGTGCCAAGGCCAACACCAGGTTAACATCTAGCGCAGTGGTTCCCAAGCTGTGGGCCGGGGACCCCTGGAGGTCCGTGAAGACTCCTCAGAGGGTCCGTGACTGCTCAGAAAATGTAATATTAGTTTCCAACTATCAGTAATGACTCAGTGGGGGTCCCCGGGCTCCAGTATTGATAAAATGGGGGTCCACAGAAGTCAAACGGTTGGGAACCACTGATCTAGGGGGTAATGCATTCAGAATTAAAAGAAACTAAAAGCAGGAATTTTTAAAAGCAATGGGATAAAAGAGAAAAGCCAAACAAGGATCAATTCCAAAGAACACAGAAACAGCCGTGTTAGAAAAAAACACAAACCCAAAAACACATCCATTACCCATGATCACTCCAACACCATTCCAAGTATGTAGGCACCTTGCCCTTCTGGAATATGTCTTAACACATATAATTGTGGACCAAAGAACGACCTAGAGCATAGATCACTTGTGGGGAGAGATCAACACCTTTGAAAAGCAGAAGATTTCTAGCCCTCCACAAAGCATCCTTCAAGCAATTCACCACAATCCAATATTTCTGACATGGGGAGCTGGAAGCGAACAGACCAAAGATCACACCCTCTCTAGACAAAACCACATCAGAATTCAGGGGAGAAAGCCATACTTCTGCCATACTTCTGCCAAAGCCCACACCTGTTGTGCAATGGGGCAGTACCGAAAGAGGTAGTCACAGGATCCTTCTGCCAAACAACCCTTCCTGACACAAAAGGGGGCCTTAGAACATCGTCTCCTAAACAAAAAAAGGCGGAGAGGCAGGCAGCCAGTGTGGACCACGCCAGGTCACAATGGATATTATGCAGGTACTGTACCGAAACATTTGCCCAAATAGCCTTAGAAGACAGATCTCAAAACCCACTGACTGGTACCTGCTGCTGGTCCCCAGTAACAGATTTGCGAATGAGCCTAGGTGAGATCAAGCCCAAAGGAATCCTGTGTAACTTGTGAGTCCGAAGGAATTTCCTGGCATAAAAGTAAGCAAACAGGCAGGATTCTGAATGAGGCATGTTGTTAGAGACAACCATGCCCCATGTTTGGAATACCAGAAAATTCAACCAAAAACTGGCAAAAAAGACCACTTCCTTTCTTCCTTATCCAGACAAATACTCCCTCTGATCATGTTGCAAAGAAACAAAGATTCCAAAGCAAGACCATTGTTTGGAGCACTCTTGCCACCCAAAACCACAGGCTTAAACATGGTCACGTGAGCCACTCGTTCTTGCTTCCCTCCCCAAATTAACTGAAAACCCCACCTTTGCAGGAGTGTAAGGCATTGTCGGGGGATGGGGTAAACCACTGCATTATACAGAAGACTCGATAGAAATTCTGCCTTTGTAACAAGAATTTTACCACACATAGTAAGTGACCTCAGACTCCAAAGTGCAATCTTCTGCCTCACCCTGGACATGCAGTCTGACCAGCTCTCTAAACTACCACCCTCACCAAAGAACAGACCAAGAACTTTTACGCGATCCTGCACTACCTTAAGGCCCCAATCCATCCTACCTTCCTTCCAATTCACGTACAAACACTCACTCTTTGCCAGGTTAATCCTTAATGAGGAAGCAAAGGGAAACCTACTGCAATACCACAAAACCTGGTGGATGGAATTATCCGAACAAAAAACAGAGACATCGTCCATATAAGCAGAGACAGTGACAGAAACCCCCATACCTCCAGGAACAGAGATCCCTTTAATCAGCTTATCAGCCCTCAGAGTGGCAAGAAAAGGTTTGATGGCCAAAATGAACAAGAGGGGGGACAAAGGACATCCTTGCCGTACTCCAGCCAAAACAGGAAAAGAGGCTGTCAACGTGCCATTGACCATGATCTTGCTGTAACAATGGGAATACAATAAAGTAATCCAGGACCTAAAATTAGGACCAAAATTCAAACGTACTAAAACCTTAAAGATAAGAGTGGTCTAACCTATCAAAAGCCTTTTCCTGATCCAAGTTCAACAAATACACAGATAAACCACGGTCTTTCACATACGATAGCACATCCCTAACTAAACATAAATTGTCAGATATCTTACGGCCAGGTATGCCACAAGTTTGGTCCGATTCAATGACTGTGGAAACCACAGGCCGCAACCAAAGGAACAAAGCTTTAGACAATATTTTAAAGTCAACATTAAGACGGCTGATTGGACACCAGTTCTTAACATTGGCTCTATCACCTTTCTTCTTATAGATAAGTCTTATGCAACCACCTCTCAAGGAATTGTGGAGCAATCCTTCCCTCATAGAACAATGAAAGACTTCAAGCAAGTCCTAGCCCATTAAGTCCCAAAACGTAGCATAGAACTCTACAGGTATGCCATCTGAACCGGGGGATCGCCCCTTAGGTAAGCTGAGCATAGTCCTTTTGAAGTCTGCAAGTACCAAATCCCCTTTGAAGAACTTCCTTATCCTCTTCAGACAAAGACAACCGCAGATGTTGCAAGAAAAATTTCCCAGTTGCATTGTCTGAAACTTTGGGCCCATATAAGTTGCTATAGAAATCATGCACACTGTCCCAGATACCTTCAGTAGTGGTATGTGTGGTACCTTGGGAGTCCATCATGGCATCTATAATTTTCCCAGTAGCTCTAGCATAAAAAAAGGAAACCCTAGAGCAAGTCTCATTTTCCTCCAGGAACTGAACTCTACTGCGGAGAATCAAATCTTTAGTAAAATCATGGTACAATGAGGCTAACGTCTGCTTGCACAATAGAATGTATGCCTGTACATCAAAACCATGCTCCAATAGCTTGGACACATTCTGAAGCCCGATTTGCAAATGGTTGATTCTGCACCGTCTGTCTCTAGCCACTCTAGTTCCCTCCCGAAAAAAGAAGCACTGTATACAAATCTTAATGTCCTCCCACCACTCACTGACTGAGGGGAAAATAATTTTCAGGGACTGCCAATTCTGGTAATAACTAAATTTATCCCAGGTAGCCTTGTCATTGAGCAAAACAATATTTCGTTTCCAGAGCCCTTTCCCTCTCAGAGATATCTCTGCTATGGAAACGCCAACTGAAATGCGGTAATGAGAGTAGCTGAAACTATCTTTTCAGGGGGACTTGCAAAGATAAAATCAATGCGAAACTTAGTGAAAGAGTTAGAACTAACCCAAGTGTAACCTGGATCATTAGGATGCAACACTCTGTAAGAATCCTGTAAATGCAAATCAGAAATTACACTTTTCAGTGAGTTAGAGCTACTGTCAAGGTATACTGCAGAAAAAGAGGATCTGTCTTTCACATCCAGTAAACAGTTAAAATCACCACCTAGAAAAACATTCCTGTTGTATAAAAGGAGCTGGGTAGGAAGCTCAAAACATTGTTTCTGCAGGACAAGGATGTAGGGCAGTACACATTAATTAGACGTAAATCATGTCCATTCCATGTACCATCCACACATAGTAGTCTCCCTTTAACCACATCATGTACCTTCTGAATAGCAAAGTCAGTACTGCAAAATAATGCCTATCCCTGCATTTCAGTCCGAATTACAGCCTGACCAGATTGAAAGGCCACATGTCCACATTTGCTGCAATTTTGTGTCCTTAGAAAGTTCTGGGATAGCATATTCCTGTAAGAAAATTATGTCTAATTTTTGCAGTCTCAAAAAGTCAAAAAACAATGAATATTTCACATCATTACCCAGGCACCTGACATTAATACTTCCCAAGAGAAGCATCAGGAAATAATTGAAAATCATAAACATTGTAAAATGGTACTTTTAGTCCAATTTCCTATTGCTTTTCTTTGTCTTCCGCTTTATCACAGGGGTAAAAGCATCCTCCCCTGTCACCGCCTGGAAATTACGCCCATCATCCTGTGCACACAAGTCCCTAGAGTCATTGCTTTCAAACCCAGTCTCTTCAGTGTCATCAGCCTCTTTCTCCTTCCTTTTTAATGAGGTTGAGACATCCATGGCAGCTTCAACCTCTTCTTCCACAAAAATGTCATCATTGCCCCACTCAACTACCTCACCAGCAACCGCAGTGTCAGAGAAAGAAGAGTGTTCCAGGGCTGTACAGGTGTACTCTATCTCACTACAAGAGTCTGTAGATGAAATTGTAGACATTGTACCCTGAGTACCAACAGCATTCGCAGTACCAGATGAAGCAGGTTCTAGGGAGTGCTGGTTTAAAGTGGAAACTACCATATAGTTCAAGAGAGGCCTATATCTAGTTGCACGGTGTAGGTAGTGATGTCCCCAATTGTTATAGCAGAACATTTCCCCATAATTCATTGTATAATCATATACATCATCACTTCCAAAAGCGGGATAGTCCTTCATTTCAGCTAGCATTGAATCAACTGTTTGGACATCCCAATCATCAGAGACAACATTAGGTGTAATAACATCAGACATTGAAATTTTGAACAGATATGGTATTTGAATTATCTCTGTAGGCCCGTATATATCGAATGGAACTTTGTCCCACACAATCCCATCAGTAATTGGTATAGCTGTAATATTGACAGAGGACAAATCACGTCGGCCCTTATGTGAAGAATGATGTGGTGTTAAAATTTCATCAACTGGCTCCACAGAGGAGCGATCAGCAATATAGTGACCATTAATCAGTAAAAAGAAAACAGTCACAAAACCAATCCATAAAAATAATGCAATAAATGTCAAACAGAACCATAGATAGTTCCATGGGTAGATCAAATAGTTCTTTTTAAGCCACCGATACAGCTTACTACTTTTCGAAAGTTTGTCAGTCACAGTTGAGGATGAATCCGAAGAAAAATCATCAATGTCAATGAAATAGCCAGAGGAAGTCTCTGCAAACACAGGACCCGCTGAATTCTGATCCACCGTTCGTGGAGGTTCTTGATAGACAACGTCATTAGTCGTGGAAGTGTTTGTGTAAAATACAGCCAAATCCTGAAGCGGGGTGGTCACCAAAGTTGTTACTGGAACCAACAAAAGTTCATTTTCCGCCCTCCCCATGGTCGAGGAAGTGGCTGGAACAGCAGTTGACATAGTTGCATAGTCAGTAGTAGAGATATTCATCCTACTATGTAGATGGATGCCCTGTTGGGTAGTGAGAGGGGATCGGGAACTACCCAAGGGACCTCCTGGTCTACTGTGAAGAATCGGCCACATGGTGTAATTTGATGTCATCAATGGAGATGAATCTGTTCGATTTAGAACCAGACAGTGGTGGAAGGATGACAGTCCTGGTTCCTTTTATTCCCAAGACCGGTACAGGTGCTCTTTATGATGGACCGAACTCTTTTTTCACAGCGATCTTCTCACAAACCAGATCCCCAACGTTAGGAATCCAGCCAGTTGAAGTTTTCGCCAATACCCTTATTCCTAAGGTGGCAGCACTTGCAGATGATTTATCATCACGAAATTGTTGAAGCTCCTGTAAAACAGTGAGATGTTCTTTTATGTCAAAAGGTGTTTCTGCTGCCACCATACCAGGGGCATCAAGATCAGGGACATACATAGGTATCCCAAAGAGAACCTCATATGGAGACTTCCCCCCCCCAAGGACCGTCTTGGCAGATTATTCAGTGCTCTCTGGACCCCATATAAGTGATGTAACCAACTGCGGCCTGAACCTAATACTCGAGCTGTTAAGGACTGCTTTAGATCACGATTCCGCCTCTCCACGTCCACATTTCCCTCGGGATGGTATGGTGAGGAGTAATGGAGTTCAACACCCATTGTTCTCATGGTGTCCCTGAAAGCTTTAGAGGCAAATGCAGGGCCCTGGTCCGAATGGAATGCTGCAACCGCATATGTACCGATAAAGATCAGCAAATCTTTTATAACAGTCTGGGCGTCAGCCGACCGCCGTGGCCATAACCACAGGAATCTAGAACAGGAATCTAGAACAGGAATCCACAGCCACTAAAATATATTCATATGCACCATCAGGCTGTAAGGGACCACAATGGTCCAGGTACACACATTGGAGTGGCTTGTCTGACACTAAGAGGGATGTCTGCGAAGGGCGTTTGATATTTGAGCCCTTAATCTGCTGACAAATGTCACAGCAAAGGACATACTGTTTAGTCCGTCTGCATAGACCAGGCCACCAGTATCGTTGCTGTAGAATTGTGATAGTGGCCTGTATACCAGCATGTGCAGAAGCGACACCCTCGTGTGCGGCTGTAATCAGCTCTAATCTCTGGTCCTCATTGGGGATTACTCGATCACCAACTCCAGAAATTGTTGCATAAGCAACATTCTGTGCACTGATATGGTAAGTATAGTTCGTAGGGTATCCTTTCGGAAGGGTCTTGCCTGCAGCCAAAGCTTTAACAGCAACCAGTATTTCATTATCCAACCTTGTCCGAGAACGAGTCACTGCAGCCACAGAAGCCGTAGCTACTGATGCTTTGGCTGCTTCATCAGCCAATGTATTGCCAGCAACGTGTATTCCTACACGTTGGTGTCCTAATGTATGTACTACATGGACACACTTGGTAGCTTATCCTTAAGATCAGCCACCCTTCCCCACAACATTTTGTGTTTAATGGTGTTCCCTTTAGAATCTCTAAACCCGTTCAATTTCCAATGATTGAGATATTCATTGTATGACTGAACGCAGTAATATGAATCACAGACGATCAAAGTCTGTGTTCCTGGCTCAGAATGTTTGAGCGCTAGAAGAAGAGCCTTAAGCTCGGCCAACTGGGCTGTGCAGTCCCCTAAGCTCTGAGTGTAGGTATTGTGAGGATGGAAAACTCCGTCTTCCATTATCCCGCAAACGGCTGCGCAAGCTGGCGAGTATTGATGTTTAGTACCTACAGCCGGTTGTGCCGGTCCGTCAGTATAAATTATAGTATTATAACTGTCCAGTGGCAAGATATGTAGAGGAACGGAGTACTCCTGTTCATACTGGAGAAATTCTTGTGTCTGAAGCCTGGGGTCAAGCACATAATCAACATCAGTGGCGGTCAGAGACGTTGCCCATTGAATCCAGTGTGGATGTAATGCCTTAGCGTTCGGAACGCTCGCTTTAGTGACAGCCTCTAAGGCCGGCACCGGGGAGACAACAATAATGCGTTTCCCCTGGGCAAGTGGCCTCTCCTTTATGACGGCCATCTGAACCGCTGTCAGAATCTTTTCTGTAGGTGCAAAACGTTTTTCAGCATTTGAGTATAAGTGTGATTTATATGCTATTGGCACTGTGTCACCCTAATTAAAGGTGACATAAGTAAACCCAAGGGCACCAGCAATTATTCTGATGACCAAATTAGATTTATTTTCACGTGTGTATAAGTGTTTAGCTTCCAGCATGTCCCGTTGTATGTCCCTAAGGATGTGTGTGTGTGTTCAATCGTCCATCGTCTGCTAGAAAAATTGGGCTGAATTAAGTCATAAAGGGCCAGATGTAGGAAACTGTTTGCGACTCGCAAACGGCAAAATTTGCCGTTTGCGAGTCGCAAAACGCAGTTTCCTATGCAGAAATGCATTTTGCAAGTCGGAACCGACTCGCAAAATGCATTTCCGACTCGCAAATAAGAAGGGGTGTTCCCTTCCTATTTGCGACTCGCAGTGGGATGCAATACCATTTGCGTACGCGGTCGCAAATGGCATCGCAGTTACCATCCACTTCAAGTGGATGGTAACCCACTCGCAAATTGGAAGGGCTACACTTAAAAAAAAAAAAAAAACTGCTTTATTGAAAGCAGTCACGAACATGGAGGTCTGCTGACGACAGCAGGCCTCCATGTTTGCGAGTGCCTATACTCGCTATGGGGCCGCAATTTGCGACCCACCTCATGAATATTGATGAGGTGGGTCATTGCGACCCCATAGCGAGTTGCAGTCGGTGTCTGAGACACCGTACTGCATACCAATTTGCGACTTGCAAATTGCGAGTCGCAGGGACTCGCAATTTGCAAGTCGCAAATTTGCATTTTGCTACATCTGGCCCAAAGTGGCTTGATGCGTTCTGCATAATCTGGAATGTATGTTCTGCCAAAATTGAAGAAACCCAGGAATGACTGTAATTTCTTAAGTGTGTTCGGAGGCTGTAATTGAGCACACTTTTCTAGGAAGTGCGGGGCCAAGCTCTTCCCCTCGTTTGATAGCTCATATCCCAGGAACAATACACTAAGAAAAGCTATCTTGCTTTTCTTAAAATTAAATTTATAACCGAGGTCTGCAAATCCCAATATGATCCGATCGACCCTCGCAAGATGAATGTCGAGGGCGTCGTCAGTGAGATAGATATCATCCACATAGGACAATGCATCGGAATCAAGCTCGTGCAATATTTATGTCACACGGGCTGAAAACAGTCCTGGGCTATTTTTATAGCCTTGGGGTAAACGACAAAAGCGTTTCTGAGAGCCAAATGAAAATGCACTTAGGTCCCTACTTTCAGGTGCTAAATTCTGGCAGAAAAACCCATTAGATATATCCAATGTAGTTTTATATTTTTTACGCACTATATTGTTTATCAGTGCTGTGCTGTGTCAATTTTGTATAGCATATGTGCATGTATGACTATTTAAGTGTCTATAATCAACCACTATTCTATATGAATGATCTGGTTTTGCAACGGGAAATAATGGATTATTCATCGCCGATGTGCAGGGCTCAATCACTCCCTGGTACTCAAGTTGTGACAGTATCTCCGTTTTGCATTGCATTGCTTCATGCTTAACAGGGTATTGTGGCTGCGGGTGGGGTGTAGACCTAACGGGAATAACATGACAAGGAGAGTCCTTGTCCCACCCTACATGATTATGGTATAGTGCAGGTGCCTGCGCTAAAGCCCATTCAGCAGCATAGGCTTTTTTGTCTGCCTCCGGAACAAGATGGGAAAAAGAAGGCAAAATGACATCTTCTCCATGTGGGAGCTTGCGGACATGTTCAGGTGGCCAGTCTCTCTCGGCCAACAGGATATCACTAGTAAGTTCATCCCAAAATATCACACCAATAATGTGTTCCACGTCTCCGTCTATCTGAATTGTTAAATCATAAACCCGATCGGGTGGGAGAACAGTGCCATCCGCTGTCTCACCGCGATGTAATCGCTAGTTGCTGTCGCATCCAGATGATCTTTCAGACTCTGGCGACATATCGTGACCTCTGCCGCGCTGTCCAACAGAGTCACAGCCGACTTCTTGTTCCTCAACAGTGTTCTCAATACTACTGGCATTTTTAACAGTCAGTGCTGCCACTTTCTTCTTTTTAAATTGTGGCTTTTGCTGAGGAGTCTTTTCTTCTTTTTTAATGGTAGACTGTGGCGAGTCTTTTTTTTCTTTCACGTATTCCGGACGTCGATCTTGACGGCCCCCTCTCTCGCTACGTTTATCCGGTGCGTCCTGAAAGGAACGAGAAGGACGCGAATCAGTATATCTGTCTGGAGTTCTAATGTTATCCCTATTTCTGAAATTATACCTCCTTTCGGAGTACTCCGGATGTGGAGAATCAGCTCTTTTATTTCTCCTGTCTTTGAAATCTTTTTGTTTGTCCCAGCGCTTTTTAGAGCCCTCTTGTGCCTGCTTTGTACCTTCCTTATGGGTGGTACTTGGTAATTCCAATTTTTTAGGTTTGGCTCCCAAACTATCCCGTCCTATACTAGTATAGGTATCGGAAATTATTTTTGCTAGCTGTCTCTCTTGTTCCATATTTGGAGTTTCCCGGAGACGCTGGCGTATTGCCAGTGCCACTGCTTCCCCTTTAATATTACTTAGTATTATCGAGGAGACGGCATCAAAGTTACGCATCAGTTTCATCCCCAGATCCAGGGCCGGTGCAGCCCCATGCTCATTTTGTATTTGTTTTAACACTTCCGGTATATTGGCAAGTGTAGGGGTACCATGTGTGGTAGTATAAACGGCAGTGAAGACTGTACCCCATGTGGCACATTCATCCACCGAGGGAACCATCCCAAACGGCAAGCACATAGTGAGCAGTCTGTTTTTCCTGTGGCCCCGTATGGGGGAACACAGCTTCCAGCTGATTTGTTTTCTGGGCAATCCAGAACGGTATTTTTTCCCATTCCGTGGGCACTTTACCCATAATAGTATGCACCGTTTGTGGATTAATCCCAGTAGCCAATTGATATCCACCAGCTACTGGCGGTGCTGGACACGCTGGTGTAGTGTTCTATGTTCGCATTACGAACTGAACCAATCGTCTATATAATGCCACTAATTCATTATATAGTACTTGTAAATCTGCGATCGGCATATTCTGTATGCCTGGGTGAGGTGTATATGTGGCAAACATAGGCCATGTAGGTCCCTCATTACTTAAAGGACCTAGCCTCACTCTTCGTAGTACATGTGGTAGGGTGCCTTCAAACCAGTTCTGATGCTCCTGATATGTGAGCGATATTTCATGATACTGGTATGCTTTGTACCGTACAGGTACATTCGCAATTTCATATGTGTGAATTGTGTGCGTTCTTTGGTCAGCCTCAGGAAAGGTGACCCAACAGTAAAATGTTTCTGTTTGGTATGCTTCAGTTGCCTCTATTATCAGCGTAACATCCCCGCCCTCTTCTGTAAGGCCATGCGCTAATAAATGTTGTGTAAGTGCATGTCTAGCATTTGCAGGAATGTCTATGGCATTAGCCATAGTTGTTTAGAGAAACGGAACACCAAAAACAGGGGAAGTTTTTCCTTTTTATGAGTTCGAGCTCGAACAACCTACAGCTTAATTAGGTGTTACCTGTTCAGCTGAGGAGGATTCTCCCATAGAACACGGACGTCTCCGTATAATGGTACTTAGGGTACTTGTTGTCTGTGAGACAGTGATAGTCAGGGTATCCGTAAATTAGTGCCTAAACACCATCGTTGGTGGCGCCATGTCGTAGTTTGGACTCTTGCTCTGAGCAAGACTGCTGGTCTCAGGATGACAGTACTTTTATTTGTAGGTGACTAAGTCTCTTCCTACAACTAGTTGTAACTGTTGTCCAAACCTTACCGGCTTACTAGCAGTACCTCACCAGAAACACAATAGTAAAAGGTGATTTGTAGCAGTCGCTTACGCATGGACTCAAAGTGCGATATCTCAGGGTTGTCGTGGTTAAACGGAAACTACCCTTTTCTCACAGATGTATTATGTCTCATACAAACAAAGGCAATAACACAGATGCAGCGAAGTTATAATAGTTTTTATTTAACATAACTGCCATTTGCGATAAGTTGCATGAACTGCAATGATTAGGATAATGAATATACCAAGCAACAGTATTGTGAAGAAGAGAGTCATGGTTATAAAGATCCTCACCATTTTTGAAATATATGAAAGAAATATATATATATGTATGAGATGGAATATGCCCTAATACCCTAATGAGAATAGGCCTAACCTCTTACCTAAAGGAGAGCTGGGTTTGATAAACCTAATCTGCCAGAGTCATGTCCATGAGAGGAGCCCCCAACCCTTGTTACCTTGGAATGAGGTCTCTATCTCAGACTCCGTAGGGACACGAAGACTGGGTCAGCATCAAGACGACTGCAGCATCAGTATCAGCGATGGTGGCGATGCCCTCTGGTCAGAATCCCTCTGATTATCTGTCTGAAGTGTGATGTATTTATACAGATCTACAAGGTCCCCTGACGTAGGTGTATTTCAAAACAATAGATAACAGGCATGCTTGGGACGGCAATTAATATCAACAATCCCTCGAAAGTATAGAGGGAAAATCCCTAAGTGTGAACACATACTGTTTGTTTGTCTTTTGTGCTTGATATTGACGCCTTGGCGCAGTGACACTGATAAAACTCATAACAAGTGGCCTAACTATAAACAAGGCAGCCATCTTAGAGGAAATAAATAATTAAATGAGCTAAGACAGAGCAAGCTAAGTAGGTTAAAAGTCACTAGGTGACGGGGGCACGAGTTTACAAGCCTACGGCTAAGCTAACTCCTGTTATCCCATTAAAACAAACTAGGATTCACTACAGTGTAACATACAGGCTGTCATCCATAACAGTGCCATTTGACTGTGGAGCAGAAGGTGGAACAAGTTGCACCTGGGGTGCATAAAGAGCTGCACTTGTGGTGGAAATCAAGGAAGAGCCTCCAGCACTGACAATATCATTCCTTTCAACAGCACTCAGGTGATGTTGGGCAACACCTCCCTTAGTGGCTTTGGAGGATGTCTGCTGTGAGTGGACAGATAAATCCAAATCAGGTGTGGGAGCCATGATGGCTCATCAGGAGCAGCTGGTGAAGCTCCCTCATTAGGTTCCATGCAGTTTCCAGCCTCATCAACTGCGTCTGCTTGCATTCTGGCCAAAAACGGAGCACCTTTCCCAGAGGTGACTTGCTCCACAGTGATATCCACCTTTGCTTCAGACAGTGATAATCCAGGTTGGAGAGCAAATCTTTCCTCCTCCAAACCAAGCCTCAGTAATTCTTCCTCCTCTTCCTCAACATCTTCCCTTGACCTCCCTCTACTCTGGTGGGGAGTGAAAGGTTGCTCCAGCCATGCTGCTTTAATTTTAAAGGCATAGGAGGAGGGGCAGTTTTTAAACTCGTGCTCAGTTGAGCCACAAAGATTGCACGTTTTTTCAGCCACACAATCCTCAACTTCATGTCCAGTGTTTCTACACTTAGTGCAGAAAGGTGCAGTACAATCCTTAGCCAAGTGCCCCTCCAAATTACATTTTCTGCATCTCCTAGGCTGACCCACATAGAAGACAGTGCCTGAGGCTCCACCTAGTCTAATAGCGCTAGGTATGTGCCTCAGTTCCTCAGTGGCAGGGTCTCTATTCAAAGATACCAAGGCTTTAAAGTAGCCAGTCTTTACTCCATCAGCATCTCTCACTCTTGCCCTATGAGAAACAATGCAAAACTGATTGAGCCAAGTGATAATGTCAGCGCTCTGAACATATTCATTGAACATGGAGACATCCACCCATCTCTTCTGAGGCTGAGTCAAGGCATTAATGGAAAACACTTTCAAAGGTGCAGTGTCATTCCTTTCTTTAAAGCGCTTGAGGCATTATTCAAACAAAGCAAAGGTGGTGAAAATCACTTCAAAGACTTTACCTCCAGGAAAAGCAAACAGGTAGTCAATCTGATCAGGTCTGAATCCAAGTTCCTTTTGCAGCAATGACCGGCTGAACAACAATCCATCCATCTTGACGTCTTCAACTGCTGAGAACCTCACAGCATTTCGGCACGCTCAGCTAGCCGCCATCTTCACAGAGATCCCTTCGGAAGGGTCCCCCGATTTCACGCTGAAGAGAATAGCTGCAGCCACTGGAAACACTGGAACCTCCTCCTCGGATACCTCAGAGAAAACAACCACGTGACCATGGTGTCTCCCCTGCCAGGTAAGGTACAAATGTTTCAGCTATGAGAGAATTTAATTAAAGATTTTAAAGATTCACTGAGTGGTGGAAGAGGTTATGATATTTGGGCCCCCTCTCACCTAGTGTGACCCACAAGATTGCCTGAACAGAAAGGGCACATCACTCTAAATATTTTGGGGGTGGCATTGCCCTATGACCACCACAGGCTGAGTTATGGGCACAACCGTGTTGTAAAACAAACGCCTGCATAGCATTATGGGCTGAGTTTCCATGAATACATTAAACCTTTAAGCGAAATAAAGTGTGTTATTCTTTTGATATCGGAAGGATGTAGGCATGCAGCGGAGTAGCGAGGCATTTAGCGGAGTAGCGAGGCATGTTTTTTTTTGGGGGGGGGGGGGGGTCCCATTGCCCTAGGGCCACCAGAGGTGGAATTATCAGCACAAAAGTGTTGTAAAACAAATGCCTGCAAAGTGTTGTGGGCTAAGTTTCTATGAATACATTAAACCTTTATCAGAAATAAATTGTGTTCTTTAGCAGAAGGTGCAGTACCAGTGTTCGTGGTTACATGTCCCTGTTGAACCAACTAAGTCAGCACTACCTTGGAACAATTATTCTATCGATAACATAGCGCATAACATGTATGTAGGCCAGCCCAGACAGAATTATCAGGATACTAACTACCCCCTAATAACACAAACTCCTCGCAGAAGTAGAAACAAAAGTTTAATCTACAAAAAAGTTTAAACATGCACTGCATGATGGAAGAGGTTATGATATTTCGGCCCCTTCTCTCCTAGTGTGATCCACAAGATTGCTTGTACAGAAAGAGCACATCGTTATAAATGTTTTGGTGTGGTCCCATTGCCCTAGAACCACCACATCCTGAGTTATGGACACAATTGTGTTGTAAAACGAATGCGTGCAAAGCATTATGGATTGAGGTTTCCCGAGTGCAGTGAATATTGTAGTATCGGCTCTCCCGCTGTGCCGAGAGCCTGAGGATTTATTCCTAGGTCGATTTCATGTTTTATATGGCGAGGAAAAAGTACAAAACAGGTACAACATTACTTGTTATTACTGACTATGTAAAGTAGGGACCCAGTGATAAGCAAACACGGAAAAAGAAACCAAATAGCGTCCCTATAGCAAAGTTTAAATAAAGTCTTAAGGAAGCTTAGCAGAGACAGGGGGCAAATAAACTGCTGAAAACTCAAGTTCCCTTGATACAATTAGAGTACAGGAAAGCTCTTTATGCCCAAAGTAGGAAAGAGAAGGCCCAAAGATGGGCAGAATCGCATGAGGTAATAAAATCCAAGGATCAGAGGAAATTCTGGCTATAGATTAACAAATGCTCCAACTCAAATCGCAAGTTGCATTGTTGGAAGTGGTCCTTTCTGCAGGGCTCTCTCCCAGACATTTTGCTTCTGACCTCCAATTTTTTATCCTGTGCTGAATTTCGTTTTTGCTAGCTCTAGGACTCTGGGCACTTTACCACTGCTGACCAGTGCTAAAGTGCAGGTGCTTTCTATCTAAATGGTATTGGTGATTGGTTTATCCATGATTGGCATATTTGATTTACCAGTAAGTCCGTAGTATAGTGTACCAGGTGTGCCCAGGGTCTGTAAATCAAATGCTACTAGTGGGCCCGAAGCACTGATTGTGCCACCCATTGAGTAGCCCTGCCAATATGTCTCAGTCCTTCTGTTGTAGTGCCTGTGTGTGCAGTTTTAAACTGCCATTTCGACATGGCAAGTGCACCCACTTGCCAGGCCGAAACCTTTCCATTTACTACATGTACGTCACCCCTAAGGTAGGCCCAAGACAGCCCCATGGGAAGGGTGCAGTGTATTTAAGATGTAGGACATGTACTGGTGTGTTTTACATGTCTGGATAGTGTAATACTGCTAAATTCAGTTTTCACTATTGCAAGGTCTGTCTCTCTCATAGGGTAACATGGGGATTACCCTGAAATATCTTTTAAGTGTAATTTCCCATTGGGCGCAGATAGTGATGTGGAATTTGGGATCTCTGAACTCGCAATTTAAAAATATATTGTCTGGTGAAGTTTTTAAATGGTAAGTTTGAAAATGTCACTTTTAGAAAATTGGCATTTTCTTCCTTAAACATTCTGTCCCTCTGCCTGTCTTTGGAATATACGTCTGGGTCAGGATGATAGTTGGGTTGTTTGTGAATTCACCCTAGTCAGTCACACAAAGGGATCTGAGGTGTGCCCTTCATTTCCTGATGGGTCTTCCTGAGCTAGAGTGGTGGGAGGAGCTGACACTTGCACCTGAATAGGATTGTGCCTGTCCTTACACAAAACAGTCTCCAACCCCATTGAGTGTGTCTGGAGCCAGTGTGGGAAAGGCAGGGTCTTGTGCACTACAAAGACTTTGCTTTGACATTTGCCTACTTCAAAGGCAGAAATGGGTATAAGTACTGGACCTCTGATCCCACAAAGTTAGAATCCTTCTGGAGTGAGGACATTCTGCCAGGACCTAGAGCTGGATACTGTAGGATGAACTGCCACTCTGCCTGTTGCTTTGCTGTGCTGGCCTGGTGCTTGCTGCATCTGTCCTGAGAGCGAAATGACTAGACTTTGTTTTTTACATCCTGCTTCCAAAGGTTCTCTAGGGGTTTGGACTGTGCTTGCCTCCTATTAAGTAGTATCAGGGACATCAAAGACTTCATCTGCCAGCACCTGGGATCTCTTGCTGAGAGTCCTGACTTGCCAAGTGGTGCCAAATTCAGTTCTTGGGCCCCTGGGAGTGAGTTCTGATGTAACCTAGAAGAAACCAGCACAATGGCTCCAGAGCGACTTCGGAACAGGTGCTGCTGCCTGACTCTGTGCCGCTGCCTGCACCGGAACTGTGGTCCCCACTGACTGCACTGACCATGGCCTATGCCGCTGCAGCATCTGTGGCCCCGTGGTGTGATCGCAACATGGCGAAGTCAACACCTTGCGTCTCGATCTGCTAGATTCATCGACCCTGCTTTGTAGTAACAGACACCTCGACGCTACATCACCTCCACTGCCTAGCAGTAAGGAACCAATGCCACCCTCCCCCCCTGATAGCAGTATGGAACCAACACCGCACCAGCAACGCCTAACATTTCCAACTCTGTGCAACGTCTTTATTTCCTCGTTTTCAATGTACTGTACCTGAGGTCGGTGTGACTCAATGACCAGCCCCCACTCCCTTATGAGTGGTGTCGGACTGTTGGGAACGACTCCGCCAAGACTTCGTGATAGCCCCAGTTGGAGCTAATGTGTTTCTAAGCACTATACTGAGATTTAATCTTTGAAAATTCATACCTTTGCTTGTGTATGTTGGATTTTTGTCATTGTGGTCTTGTTTTCCTCAGATAAATATTGGTTATTTTTCTAAACTGGTGTGGGGGTGTTTTTTTAAGTTTTCATTGTGTTACTGTGTGTGTGTGTACAAATACTTTACACATTGCCTCTGGGATAAGACTGACCGCTTGTGCCACAATACCAAGCGGAGTGAGCAGGGGTTATCTTAGCTGTGTGACTCCCTTACCCTGACTAGAGTGAGGGTCCCTACTTGGACAGAGTGCAAACCACTGCCAACTAGAGACCCCATTTCTAACACCTCTGCAGCCAAAATTGTCCCTGCAGAATGGGATTTCTACATCAGAGGCCTTTATGTAGACCATCTGGCTGACTGCAGCATGCTCAAAGCGCCTTTATGCCGGGCTCCCTCAGACATGGCATCAGTGTGTCCGGCTCAAGTAGTGGCAGCCATCAAGTTAATGCAAGCAGGGGGTGCCCCCGAACCAAGTGGCAACCCGGCTGCGTTATAAAACTGGGCCCGGCTCCATAGGCCTCGGTAATGGCTCTTTTTTTCCAGGAATACCTATTGGAGGCAACCATCCCTGAATCATAGAGGGGTTCACCCTTGGTCCCTGTTAACACGAAAGTCATGCCCGGGGAACTACCGCCTGATCGCGCTCCTTGACATGGAAGGGAAGTGCTTCACTAGTATTTTTAACCTGGAACTCCAAGCCTGGGCAGAGGAAAATAAGTTGATCCCTCTGACTCAGCTCGGCTTTCAAAAGAGCTGCCACATCAAAGATAACCTTATCCGCTTCTCCCACTTGAGTGAAGCCACTGTGGCTGCATAGGGCAAGACCCTCTACGCAGGATTTATTGATTTTCACACAGCATTTGACAGTGTATCAAGATCAAAACTCTGGTAAAAACTGAGCATGTTGAGCATCCATCAAAATGCATTGAAAGCCATCATTGCCCTACATTCTGACATCTGGGTAAAAAAAAAGATTTAGAGCCAGATGGCCCACCACAGGCAAAATCTGGACAAACAAAGTCCTGAGGCAAGGTTGCATACTGGCACCACTATTATTTAACCTGTACCTGGCTGACCTGCCAGGTTACTTGGTGTCGGTGAGGGCATTCCCACCAAAAATAGCTAGCCTCAAAGTTAAATTACTTCAGTATACAGTCAACATGGTCCTTTTGGAGCAAATGTCAATAGGCCTCTAGAGGCTTCGTAATGGGCTTGCCAGTTACTGCAAGACCAATTGCCTAAAGATAAATGTAATGAAAACCAAAGTAATGATAATCTCCCCCAAACTGAAAAAAGTGTAACATGGTTTATTGAGGGGAAGGCCATTGAAGTGGTTGATAACTACACATATCTGGGGTATGACAGGACCACAGAGGCCCTTTGGCACCACACATCAACGCCCAACAGGAGGCAACACATTCCCTAGAATGTTCTCTCCACAAGCTGCAAAAACACTACAGAATCCAGGCCTATCCCCTCTCTTGAAGGTAAAGGAATGCAAATTCCTTTTTACCATCACCTACGGGCAATGACGTTCAGGAACAAAATGGCCAATTGGCTGGACAGAGCACAGTCCTGTTACCGAAAAGTAGTTTTGCTTCCAAATTCTATGTTGCCTGCACCTCTGGTTAGCCCCATAGCACTGGATACTGATAAGTGAAGTTTTTAAGAGTACAGCCTTAAAGCCAAGCGGGCGGGCACAAGTACCTAAATCACCACCTGGAGGCTGTGCTGTGCTGGACATGGGGCCTGCTGGTGCACTTGACTGCCAAACTGCAGATCAAACAAGCAAGGCTAATAGCGCAGGAATGTGATGTATAAGACATGAAGACATTGGCACACAGATGGTTGGCCTCTACATTGTACGAGCCACGGATCCTCCCATTCTAACTCTCTGCCCCTCAGCTGGAGCATGAAACATTAGGTAATTGGCTTGTGATTGGCATTAATCCCATTAAAATCCTATTGGTACGGGCAAAGGAATCTTGGTGACTCTGACAGACAATGTCGCCTCTGTGCAAATGGAGAGGAATCCTTGACACGTACTTTGTATTTGTGACAAGTTGCTCCCATTAAGGAAGTTTTGGCTTCAGCTGGTATGGGGCATTTTAAATGTTACGACCCATCGAGGCGCCATGGAAGCTGCCCGTTTTGTTACATTTATTAAATCTGAGCCGCACTACTTTCCTCTCTCCAGGCCCTTGATCCTCTTCCATGCTGAGCTGCACACTCTTGTAATGAATAATTTGTAAGGGTTGTGAAAGGTTGTCAACTAATCTTCTCCACATCTGGATTGCGAACCTTGGCTGAAAGGGTATGAAGGAGAGCCTTTTAGCCTGCAGAGGAATGGACTCCTCATTGTTTATACCTATAAAAAAACGTGATTTTGACGTGCTTCTCTTCTTTTTTTTTTTTTTTTATGCTTTTTACAGTAGTTTTTAGATGTCTTTTTAATTCCCTATTTAACTGAGCATCCCTCCCTCTGCTCTGGGGACTTCGATTGTAATGATTTTAATTAGTCGTGCAATAAAGATCTATCTATCTATCTATCTATCTTTTTACCCCTGTATTAGATCTGCACCAGGCTTGACAGGTGGAAACTTTGTGATTTATGCAACGTGATGTTAAAGCTTTATGCAGATTCATGAAACCGTCAAATTTATAAGCGAAACAAAAAATCGTCTTTTCAACGAAAACTTAATTTTAACCATAACTTCATAATAAACTCTTTGGTCAAAGCCTGAGTGGTTTCTAAATGTCTCCAGACCTCAGAGATGGAAATACAGGATTACACTTTATCCATTATATAATGTTTACATTACATGTTCAGATATTCAGCTTAAAATGTGGGAAGTGTCATAATATTGTACTTTGCAGTTTCGATGTCTGTAGCAAAAAGTAGAGAAAAACAATTAATTATATATTTGAGAATTTATAACCTTGGAAAAAAGCTCTTCCGTTGTTAAAACACTATTCTGTCCATAGAAAGAAAAGGCCAATGAGGCTTTTCACTTCAAAGTGCATCTAACAACAGTACTGGAATTAGAATGTTTACCTTTTGTTTTCATTTCATAAGTCAATTGTTGATAAAACAATGAATAGTGGTCGGTGACAGTGGAAGTATGCAGTTCTGTAGTGTGTACCGTATATTAATGGATTATGCCCATTTAGTACATAATATGCCGCATACTTTGCATATTTTAACAAAACACGTTATTTCTAGCTCCACAGGATCAAAGTAACAGTGCCAGAAATGTACAGCATAATGCAGCATAATTTATCCTTTTGTGCCATATTATTGGTTATCCGTGCCAAATAATGTGGCCCTCCACTACCAACAATGGTATACCCATGCTTTATATAAATATAGGATGTGTGTGGGTGTTTATATCGATATATAATTAGAAAGGGAGGGAACTGTTGTTTTAGATGTCCAACAAGAATCATCTTATTTCATGTTCAGTTTGAATATGCTTGCTTGTGTCCAGTACTTACTGTAAATAATTATTTGCTGAATAAATGTTTTGCTATTGGCATGAACATTCATCTTGAATGTATTTCTCTAAACATAATTCTATGGAAGGGACACTAATTTCAGTTTTGCAATACAGAAAAGGATATTGACAGTGCATTTTATTTCATATACCTCATTATAATTGAGGGAGACATGTTCTTTATTGTGTAGACTGAGAAACAAAGGCATTTTTGGATGAGCAATGTCTTTGACAAATAGATCATGGTTGGTAACTTGCATAAAATGTAATATCTCTTTTTCACTCTTTTGGATGCTGCACTTAAACATGAGCAAGTGAAAGTACGTGATAGACCCATTTTTCCAGACTTAAAGTTCACAAGTGATTTTTGCTTGAACACAAGAAGACCAAAAGTGACATAACGTTTATGAGAGTGTTTCCCCAAACAGTAGAGTTGCCCCAACTAGACTACATTCGATATATTTGAAATGGCACGACTGCAGAACGCCGATACGAACTCTGATATACGTACGGGAGCTCTCTCCGCAACCGGAAGGTTTGGAGTCCCATGTGTCACCCTTGATATATTTTGTACTCTTGAATGCCTGTTACTTCCCTTTTTAAGTCACACGAGTGCTGGGTATGATACGCATGCACTGTGGTGTGTTTGTGAGATATAAATCAATGCTTTTGATAGGGATTATTGTGCACCGCGGCCCCTTTGGCATCACATTCAGTCACATGCACTTATGGGGTGAGTTGTACGCTTAATGTGGACTCACACACACGAGGGCCTTCTGGGATTTTACCGAGTTACTGGATCACTTTGAGTTATTTTATGTGGCTGACTTCCATGTGTCAACACCGCATACTGTGTTAGATTGTCTCCTATGTAAGTTAGCATTGAACTACATGACTAGAATGACTGATATTCATGAACAGAGCTAGGCAAGTTACTATGAGCACGTGCCCGTGTACATTTTGTTTTCACATTAATGTTTTCACTTAATTTGTGGGGAGTTCACTTATTCGTGATTATTTATGGTTATTATTATATATTGTTTGTAGAATTCCTAATACGCACAATTATACACACTTCCCTTATGTAATGTCGGCGTATTGCCAGAATCTCTTATATACATACCTATACACAGATCTTTGAAGGGTGATGCCGAAGTATTGTTAGGTGAGCCCCCACTATACTAATTAACCTCTAATAGTTTTTCAAGGTTGTTCTCTATCCTGATTTCCACCATTTTGGGTGCCAATTGTTAGCGGTGTGTCACTTTAACTGAGCATGTTAAAAAATCTATATCTGTTATGTATCATGTCTTCAATTGAAGCCATACACTGGTTTATTCTTTGATTTATATATGTCTGGGGATCTCTAATGTGCTATTATTTTTGGTTTTACCCTATCTTTCACTATTATAGTGTTTTTTGTCAGATTGCCAAGTGATAGTTCAGTGAGTACCAATTGTTCCCTTTATAGAACCATTTATTTTTTATTCTATCCCAGATGAAGTCCTTTGGTGCATTGACCTCCTAAGGCAAAACACGTATTGGCTAGTGTGTGAATAAAGCAACAGAAAATTGCTGGACACTGTATATAAATAAAGAACATAAGAATACTGAACACAAAGGAAGTTTATATTGGAGTGCTTGAGATTTCTATTTCATTTCATGGATTTTGTTCCTATTGAAGTATATATTGTGGCTTTTCTTCATCTTCGAGTATCCGCAATATATTGTGGATGAATTAATTGTTATTGTTGAATCAGATATTGTGTACTTTGTGTGAGTGTGTGTGTGTGTGCACGTGTGTGTGCAAATTAACCCAGCCGTCATTTGCATTTGAATATAAATCAAAATATGTTCCCTCCAAAATCACTAATAATAGATGTGTCCACACAGAGTGTAAAATGCACTTTGCAGTGAAGCAGTTGGTAGTTCCACTAACACAAGTCCTTTTTCAGTTTTGAACATCGGAGAAGAGACCCAGGGCTTCATTAGGAGTTTGGCGGTCCTTGCGGTAAGGATGCTACCGCCATGGCAGTGGCATCCCCCAGTCCATACTGGCAGGAACAGTGCTACTTAAAGGAGCAGAGTGCTATCTCGTAGCACAGAGGGGGCCAACAAGCACTTTGGAATGCGCATTGTCAATGGTGCTGGGCAGGGGAGCCCCCAGCACACCCTCACCACCAGCCTTTCCATGCCGGTCAGACTGCCATGGAAAGGCTGGTGGGGAGGAGAGTTGTAATCAGCCAAGCAGCGCCGAGTTCAGCGCCGCCCTGGCTGAGTACAACTCTGACTGCCTTCATGCCGTCAGGAACCTGGTTCCCGGCGGGGACAGCGGTCTGCTGGAGGGTCTGCCCACCAGGGTTGTAATTGGGCAGTCGGACCGCCTGGAGTGCAGCGGTCCAGCCGTCAACGCGAGTGAGGCGGTCCTTGGACCACCGCACTTGTAATAAGGCCCTTAATCTTGTTTGCATTACCATAACCTAGACAAGTTTGTGGAGCACACCCACAGGGTATTCCTCAACTACTTCACAAGGTGAGCCTTAACAATGGTGACTGCCCGAGAGCAGCTACGCTGTGCACTCTAGTTGAGCAAAGGAGCCCGTTACCAAAATGACACACACTCTCACATGGAGGTGCAGCCATCTCCCATGTTTATCAGCGTGCACCTAAACCTTGAATAAGCTTAACTGTAAAGTCCTGCAGCAACAGCAATATAGATAAATGTATTGAGTGTGCACCTTCCAAATACAGCTTTATCAGACGGAAGCACACCAAACGGCAATGGTACCTTGCTCCTCTTTTTTCTGAAAGCACTAATATGTTAGTTTAATATTTTACATGTACAGACGGCTAATAGCATAACAAGCAGCTCATTTCTCCAGAATTCAGTCCACCCCAACAGATGTCACGAGGCACAGTGGCCCATAAACATCCACACATTGTTTTGAGACCGGCCTAAATCACAGATACAGATATAAGTGGCTCCTTTGCCTTTGGGACAAACTTTCCTCCGAATGTGCTTTGCCTCAGGCAGACTTTAATTCCAATGACTGTTTTAGGCCTTGACACCAACAATTACTCAGAAGGCTTCTCCGCAAAATCAGATCAGGCAGGCTGCCTCTTCATGCCTTCCTTCATAAATCACCTGTACTGCAGACAGATCTCCATCCTCCCTCTGTTCCCCTGTAGTAAAACTGCCGCAGGAAGTCATTAAACTCTCCAGACAGCTGTCTCTAGTAAACCAAGCCAAGGACATTTACAGTTTCTCACAAGACAGATTTCAATTCCAGCCATCACCATCATGCTTTTCATTAGGAGTAGGATGTTTCTCCAGAAGCTGGGGATCTATATGAGGATACATGGAAAAATCTGAGAACTGGCACCTTGAACTGCTGCCTAGAGTTGCACATTTTGGGCCTGATTACGAAGCTGGCAGTCCTAGGACTGCCACACTCGCAGTGGCGGTCGGACTACCACGGCTGTCGCGGTCTGACCGCCACTTTACAAGGTTGCCCGGCAGACCTGCCTACCGGATGCGTCTCCGCCAAGATCTCAGATCCCGATGGGACTTGGTAGTAATCAGCCAGAGCAGCGCTGCAGCCAGCACTGCCCTGCTGATTACAACCTTGTTCTCCACTGACTTTGCATGATGGTTTGACCACCATGAAATTGCTGGTGGAGAACAAGTGCAGGGGTCCCCCTGCCCAGCACCCTTGAAATGCTCACTGTCTGCTGGGCAGACAGTGAGCATTTCAAGGGTGCTTGTGCACCCTGAATGCAGCAGCATTGCAGCTGACTGTACTATGAGCAAGGAACAATGCTACCACACCTTTCTCACTGGGCTGACTGGCGGAAACCTTATTCCCGCCCACCAGCCCAGTGGGAAAGTTGTGATAGGGCAGATGGGGAGACTGCCAGCTCCATGATGGTCTCCTCACCATGGGTCTGGCGGTTGGGTTTGCCAACCGACAAACTCGTAATCAGGCCCTTGGTAAGACGTGCGACCATATCGGGGACCCTCCTTATATTAGCCTTGTCCTCTAGGCACATTCGATGCATACTTGTGGATGCTGATCAAATCCAAATTCTTTAACGAGCATGCTGCCAATACCAACAAGCAAACTAAATCAATCAGGTTCAAATCCAAGTGGTGGCCCACTCCCATTTTTAGGTCAGTGCTAGCCATGATCTTTAGATTTCACTAACATAGTGGGTACTACCCTTCCTTCCTTCACCATTTGTGGTGAACAATATCTCCCTTTCATTAGTCAACTGTCTTCCAGTTCTAGGATTTTCCTCTCCATTTTCTGAATTACATTTTACCTTTTTGGCTTTACTAATCGAGAATCCATTTTACACCCAGTTGCAAATGTGTTTTATCCATTGCTAACAGTCGACATTTTCTTTCTCCATATTTTTGTTCCAAGGTCTCTTTCATCCATCCCAGTAAAATCAAGCACTGGCAAACCAAAAGGTCTGGCTGCCACAGCTGGTGCCAGGATAAAACATTGCTTCCAATAAACATTATTTAAAATAAATACAGTTGCATATAATTTTAATAGACCAACATGAATGCTTGCTAGTAGGTAGGAATATTGCAAAGACATTCAGGACCTCATTACAACCCTGGCAGTCAGTGATATAGTGGCAGTAATACTGCTAACAGGCTGGTGGTAATAAAATAAAATTATGACCACGGCAGAAACCGCTCAGACAGTCAGCCACTTTAACACACCGACCGCCAGGGCGAAATCAACAGGCACCACAGCTGTAACCGCCTACAGCCAGGCAGAAGACAATGTTCGGCCCACTGTATAATGACACACCAACCCACAACCTTTTCCGGGGCGGTACCAACGACACCAAAAGGCTGGTGGAAACACTGCACAGAAGGGAAACGACTCATCTCTGGAGACTCAAGGAAGAACCACGCCACCATGGAGCCCGAGTTGCATGTGTTCCCCATGCTCTTCTACGTTCTGCTCCACTACAAACACCAACGCCGGCGAAGACGACCACAGTGAGTACTGCCGCCTAGCACACAGGGGAGGGGGGGAGGAAAAAGAGAGTGACACGAACATGCAACAACCTCACCCCCAACACCATACACACAAGCAGATGTAGTAACATTACATATTCACGCCACCATGGAGCCCGAGTTGCATGTGTTCCCCATGCTTTTCCCCTTTCTGCTCCACTACGAACACCAACACCAATGCCGGCGAAGACGACCACAGTGAGTACTGCCGCCTAGCACACAGGGGAGGGGGGAGGAAAAAGAGAGTGACACGAACATGCAACAACCTCACCCCCAACACCATACACACAAGCAGATGTAGTAACATTACATATTCACCCCGTACCCCTCAGGAATAATGCAAGGACAACTAAAATAGAGTAAAAAGAGTGTAATAAGATAAATATAGTAGTAATATGTTCATCCAAATCAAAAAGTATATACATATTCACAAATCAAGGGACACTGCCCAGTCCTCAATATTCGTGGGCCACATCACATATTCCAAGGCCCCACCTCACTCTTGCAACAACACAGAGAGAACACTGCAGAGACATCAGGTCGAAAATAGCCAGGCACCTCAGGGAGATGGGGAATAGGGGGGCACCTCAGCTGGAAGATGGTACAGCGCCACTGGTTCTGAAGGGGGCAAGATGCCCATCACTCTGTCCTGGGGAGTGCAAGGCCAAAGTCTGTCAAGTGGGTGGCTTGCCCACATGCTCTTGGGGGGCAACATGCCCTGTGCTTGGTCCTGGGGAGTGCAAGGCCACAGTCTCTCAAGTTGGTGACTTGCCCGCATGCTCTGGAGGGGGCAACATGCCCTTTACTCTGTCCTGGGGAGTGCAAGTCCACAGTCTCTCAAGTGGGTGACTTGCCCACTGGCAATGGAGGGGGCAACATGCCCTGTGCTTGGTCCTGGGGACTGCAAGGCCATAGTCTCTCAAGTGGTGACTTGCCCACTGGCAATGGAGGGTACAATATGCCCTGTTCTTGGTCCTGGAGAGTGCAAGGCCACAGTCTCTCAAGTGGGCGACTTGCCCACTGACAATGGAGGGGGCAACATGCCCTGTGCTTGGTCCTGGGGCGTTCAAGGCCACAGTCTCTCAAGTGGCTGACATGCCCACTGGCAATGGAGGGGGCAACATGCCCTGTCCTTGGTCCTGAGGAGTGCAAGGCCACAGTCTTTCAAGTGGGTGACTTGCCCACATGCTCTGGAAGGGGCAACATGCCCTGTGCTTGGTCCTGGGGAGTGCAATGCCACAGTCTCTCGAGTGGGTGACTTGCCCACTGGTTCTGGAGGGGGCATTGTGCCCAGTAAGCTTCATCATGGGGAGGATGGGGTGAGTGGATGGCTTCTCCACTGGTTCTGGAGGGGGCATTGTGCCCAGTGAGCTTTATCCTGGGGAGGATGGGGTGAGTGGATGGCTTCTCCACTGGTTCTGGAGGGGGCATTGTGCCCTATGATGCAGATCTTGGGGGGGTGCAAGGTCACAGTCTCTCACCTGGGTGTCATACCCACAGGATTTGCAGGTGCCGGACGGCACAGCACCCCCTGGACGCAGGACTACACACTGTCTGCCGGCAGTGATGGCTGCTCAGTGGTGGCAGTGGTGGTGCTGCTGCATGTGGAGCTGGCAGTGGTGGGTGAAGGCTCCAGCTCATCCCCTGCAGCCTTGGACGGCTGCCCACTGGGGCTGCTGCTGGTGGCGGTGCTGGCAGTGGTGGGGGGAGGCTCCAGCCCATCCCCTGCAGCCTCAGATGGCTGCCCACTGGGGCTGCTGCTGCTGCTGGTGGCAGTTCTGGTAGCAGTGCTAGCAGTGGTGGGGGGAGGCTCCAGCTCATCCTCTGCAGCCTCGGATGGCTGTCCACTGGGGCTGCTTCTGCTGGTGGCGGTGCTGGTGGTGGTGCTGGCAGTGGTGTGGGGGGCTCCAGCCCATCCCCTGCAGCCTCAGACGGGTGCACCACCATGGTCCGAGGCTGCAGGGGATAGGCTGGAGCCTCCCCCCCACCACTGCTAGCACCACCACCACCAGCAGCAGCAGCCTCAGTGGGCAGCCATCCGAGGCTGCAGGGGATGGGCTGGAGCCTCCCCCCACCACTGCCAGCTCCACCAGCAGCACAACCACTGCCACCACTGAGCAGCCATCACTGCCGGCGGACAGTGTGTAGTCCTGAGTCCTAGCACCGGGCCCCTTTTCTCTACTGCCTGCTGTTGCTGGCCCTTTGCCCTTCCTTCCTGCAGCTGGGGCTGCCTCCTTGCACTTCCTTCCTGCAGCTGGGGCAGACTCCTTGCCTTTCCTTGATGCACTTGGGGTAGACACCCTTTCCGTCTGGCTGGCTGGGATCCTTTCCAACCTGGAGTAGTTGAGGACACTACTGTGCCCGTGGACTCGGTGGCTGAGGTGCTTGCCTGAGTTTTGACCACCCTGGCCTGACGTGAGGGATGGGAGGAGGGTTAGGGAAGAGGTCAATGTTGGCAAGGAAAGGTTTCTTAGGGACATTGGGGCGGGAAGAAGGAGATGGTTTGGGAGAGGAGGAAGAGGGAGTGGTGGTAGGAGGTGTCCGTCTGCTGTGTTTGGGTGCAGGTGCATGGGTTGGATGCTGTTGTGAGGTGGATGGCTGTTGGGTGTCTGAGTGCTTGCAATTGTGTACTTTGGGAGGAGGGAGCACAGACACAGTGGGAGAGGGCACAGGGGATGTGTGCATGGATGTTTGGGTGGTGACTGCCAGTAAGGGGTGTTTACTGATAGGTGTGCTTGTGATGGTGGTAATGGAAGAGGATGTGGTGCATGCAGGTGTGAGTGTAGATGCAACTGGGGAGGAAGTGAAGGACGAGGAGAAGGTGACGCAGTGGAAATTGTGGATGTTGGTATGTCTGACTCTGGATGTTGTTTGTGTGAGTGCCTGTGGGATGAAGTGTGGTGCTTGTGTTTGCCATGTCCACTCTTGTGTTGTCCTGGGTTCCTGCTCGTCTGCCTGTGTGCTTGGGATAGGTTGGGGTTGAGGAGAATGGGATTGGGTGGAGGAAATTGGAGGGGGGAGGATGGAAACAGAGACAATGGCTGCCATCAGAGAGGAGCCCAGAGCCTGGATTGATCTCTGTTGGGCCATCAAGCCAGTGTGAATGCCCTCCAGAAATGCATTTGCCCCTGGATGTCATTCACAATGGTTGACTGCCCAACAAAGATGGATCTCAGGAGGTCAATAGCCTCCTCACTCATTGCAGCAGGGCTAACTGGGGCAGGGCCTGAGGTGCCTGGGGCGAAGGAGATGCCCACCCTCCTGGGTGAGCGGGCACACGATACTCACCGAGGGGCTGCTGGGAGGGCACTGCTGGTACAGGGTTGGCGGCTGTACCAGTAGCTGGGCTGGTCACAGAGGTGTCCACCACCAGGGAGCTTCCATCGGAGTAGGAGTCCATGTCCGAACAGTCCCCTCTAGTCTCCGCCGTGGTGCTCCCCTCACTCTCCATCCCACTGGTGCCCTCACCATTGGTGGATTCGGCCTCCTGGGTCCTGTGGGATGCAGCTCCCTCCGTCGGCGGTGCCTCTGCTCCTCCGCTAGATGATGCTAATCCACATAAGGACAGGGAGCCAACTACAGGTCAACTACACTTGGTCAATGGCGGCACCAACACCACCGTTGGCGTACAGAACACACTCACACACAGGGAACAGCCCTACGCATTAGGCAATGCACTACCAGTCACAATGCTAGTCACCAGCCCATGGATAGGGACATCTAACGCAAATTGCAGCATACCTGAGACCCACAGACCTCTGCCCAGTAGTGAATGCCTACTAGCTTGGTTGGAGGACTTTAACATCAGAATCCTGCACAACATGGGACCTACTCTGTAATGCCAAGCCTGGCCTATGGGCACCCACAGGGCCCACACACCCCACCCAGATACCACCCCATCAGGCGGAAGTTGTAAATTAGGGCACTGTACTCACCCCCTTGTGGCTGCTGTGATGCCCTCAAGCACCCATCTAGCTCCAGATAGGCCACCACCAGTATGCGGGCCATCAGATGGGTCAGGGTTTGACAGGCACCCCTTCCTCGTTGGGAGGCCATCCCCAGCTGGGCCTATGCCGTCTTCCGTGCCCAGCGTCTCAGGTCTTCCCACTGTTTCCGACAGTGGGTGCTCCGCCTGCCGTAGACACTCAGGGTCCCGCACGTCCTTGGTGTTGGCACGCTATTTACCCTTCTTTTGATGGGCACTGACCTGCAGGGAAATAGACACAGGGAAAGGTATTAGTCCGACCATCCTCCCTGTTACACTCATGGCCCCCCATGCCCCTTCCCATCCCCATTATCACAGACATGGCCCACCATATATGCTCTAAGCTGCCCAGGGCCCATCCACCAACCCCCCCCCCCCCACATGAGGCCTTCACACACAGCAGTCTATGCATTCACACCCCATGCATCGTACTTACAGTGTACTCACCTGTTGGTCTGGAGGCTCATACAGTAGTCGGTTATGGGGTAGGACCCCATCCACCAGTCGCTCCAACTCCGCCGAGGTGAAGGGAGTGGCCCTTTCACCAGTAACACGAGCCATGGTCGGTTCCAGACACAGGTCAAAGCAGCAGTTGCAGTGTAGGTCCTCTCCTGTTGAAGGTCAGGTAGCAAGTGAGTGCACAGATAGAAAATGGCGGTCACATCTGTGGCGGTTCGTACCGTCACCACCGGCGTACATCACCATTGGCCACTGTACCCCATAGGGCCCAATGATAACCAATGAGGAGCTGCCTCCTGCACAATGTCAGCAGAATTACCTCATTTCCACCTGGCCCTCCATACAGGAGAGGCGGGCGCCATTTGGGGGGAGGAGGGGTGTGTGTGCAGGCCGTGGATCCTAACTACGTCACAGTACACAAATGCACTATTTTGGCCATCTCCAACAAAATAATGTTACAATCACAATATGCATTGAACTGTAGTGGTTGGAATGTAGAGATAATGACAAGCTGCTCACTCTTTTGCCCCATAGATTGCTACTGCTGCGTATGAATAGGAGATGGAGACCCCTCCCCGTGTACAGACCCCTGGTGGACTTGGCAACAATGGAGAACAGGCACATTATCCTCACCTATAGACTTGACAGGGCCACAATCACAGAGATGTGTGCCCAATTGGAGCCTGACCTAATATTTGCTATCCGTCATCCCACCGGGATCTCCCCTCTTGTGCAAGTCCTATCAGTGCTCCTTTTCCAGCAAGTGGCTCTTTCCAAGTGACAGTGGGCTTGGCAGCAGGAATGTCACTGCCAATGTTCTCAATAGTGCTGACCAGATTGTTGTCTACCTTGATTAAACACGTGCAGCTACATCGTTTTCCCCCAGTTGGAGGATTTGGCCACACTGAAAGCTGACTTCTATGCAGTGGGACATATCCCCAACATCATTGGGGCAATCAATGGAACACATATTACATTTGTCCTACCCCTGGCAAAATGAACAGGTGTTCAGAAATCGAAAGAGTTTTCACTCCATGAATGTCCAGATGGTTTGCCTGGTGGACCAGTACATCTCCCACATCAATGCAAAGTATCCTGGCTCCCTGCATGATGCCTTTATCCTGAGGAATAGCAGCATCCCAAATGTGATGGCCCAACTCCAGAGGCACAGGGTATGGCTAATATGAGCCCTGCTTTCCACCCAGTGGATGTTGGTTTATGGGTATGTTGTAGGCCCTAAGGGAGAGTATGTGGCTAACAGTTGTCCCTCGAAATTTGCAGGTGACTGGTCACCCCAACCTCTCATGGCTACTGACCCCTGTGAGGAATGCCAGGACAAGGGCAGTGGAACGTTACAATGAGGCACATGGGCGAACAAGAAGGATTAAAGAGAGGACCTTCAGCCTCCTGATGACCAGGTTTTGTTGCCTCCATCCCTGTGCTACTCACCCAAGAAGGTCTGCCAGATCATCGCGGCATGCTGTATGTTGCACAACCTTGCCTTGCGTCGCCAGGTGCCTTTTCTGCAGGAGGAGAAGGCTGGAGATGGCCGTGTGGCAGCAGTGGATCCTTTGGACAGTGAAGATGAGGCGGCAGAGGATGAGGATAAGGACAACAGAAGTGCAATTATTTGTCAATACTTCCAATGAGACACAGGTCTCACTGGAAGTCAGTGTTAATACACTTTTCATTGCCAGCTTAATGTTTGACATTGTCACTGGCAGGCTGTGTACTCCTACTTCTATGCCCACTCACTGTACCCTTTGGCATCTCTTTTTGCAGATGTTGGTGCCCCACTATTGCTCCTGGTGTGGTCAGTGCAGCCAAGTACAGGTCTTTCCTATGTAAACATTACTGTACAGTTGAATTGCAACGTTTGAACCTGGTTAAATTAATACATTTTGAAAACATTTGAAATACACCATAATTGTATTTTATCAAAGTGTGTTTATTGCAGTGCTCTGAAGAAGAGGGGGTAGTGCAATGGGCTGGGTTGATGATGGAGGAAAGTCCAGGGTAGAGTCCAGTCTATTTGTAGCACAGGTGCATTGTCCAAGGGGGCATAGGAAGGGGAGCAATGGCAGTTCAAGGTGGACAGGGTGACAGAGTGGCACACAAGGGTTACAATCAGGTGAGTCTTATTTCCTGGCCAGGGTCTTGGCAATAGTCTCTGGCTTATGTGTGGATCACAGGGAACATTTGCAGGGTAGTTCTCCTTCTGCAGGGGGAGGGATCCTGGTGGCCTGTTGGTCCTGTGGCGGGACCTCCTGTCCACTAGCGGCAGTGGAGGTGGAGGGCTGTTCAGTGGTTTGGCTAGTGTCAGAGGCCCGGTGGTGTGCCACTGCCTCCCTCATACTGTTGCCCATGTCTGCCAGCACCCCTGCAATGGAGACCAGGGTAGGGTTGATGGCCTTCAAGTCCTCCCTGATCCCCAGGTACTGTCCCTCCTGCAGCCGCTGGGTCTCCTGCAACTTGTCCAGAATCTGGCTCAGCGAATCCTGGGAATTTTGGTATTCACCCAGGATTGCGGTGAGTGCCTCCTGGAGGGTCGGATCCCTGGGCCTGTCCCCCCCGGCGCACAGCAGTTCTCCCAGCTTCCCTGTTGTCCTGTGCCTCTGTCCCCTGAACCGTGTGCCCACTGCCACTGACCCCAGGTCCCTGATTGGCCTGTATTAGTGGGGTGGCCTGGTGTCCCTGTAGTGGTAGACACACTGCTGACTGACATGTCCTGGGGACAGAGGTATGGGCCCGCTGGGTGGGTGCTGTGGCGGTGTTTCCTGAGGGTGTAGGCTCTGTGGTGGTGTTCGAGTGTGCTTGGGTAACCGACTGTCAGGAGGTCCCAGATGGGCCAGGTTGGTCATCCAGATCCACCGACCAGAACTGCTGTCATCATTGTGGGCCTCTTCTGTGGGGGGACTGGATGTTGCTGGCACCTCTTTGCCTGTGACATTGGCTCGGTTACCTGTAGGGATGTAAATGTAGTGTTATTATTTCTGTGTGTGCCATATTGTGCATGGGTGTGTTGCTCTTTTTGGTTAAATTTGCCCTGGCAGCTTTTCCTTGTGTGAGTTGTTATTTGGTGGGGTAGGTGATTTTCTCTAGTCTGCATGCTGTGGTAATAGGTGTCCACGCAGGTCTGTGAGGGGTGTCCATGTATTGGTGTTGCATGCAGGACTTGGCATTGGGATGAATGGGTTGTGATGGTGGGGTGTGGGAGCTGGTGGAGTGATGGGGTGAAGGTGAGGGTGGGGTATGTGATGGCATGCAGGTAGAGGGGGGTGATAGTAATAGAGAGTTGACTTACCAGACTTCAGTCCTCCTGCTACTCCTGCCAGGCCCTCAGGATGCATGATTGCAAAGACTTGCTCCTCTCATGTTAGTAGTGTCTCATCTCCACCCAGGAGCAGGGGTGATTAGGGCAACCGGGCGCATGACATAAATGACTCCTCAGAATCGTGGTCACTTAGATCTCATCCGTTTCTCTCAGTTACATGAGTCTCACATGTGCCTGGACAATCAGAGGCAGAGTAAAGTTCAATAAGGTTTTATTGAAGTAACTGCATCTTAGATAATAAAGCATGTATTACAATAAGTAGGGCGATGAAGCACAACGGGATTAAAATGGTGACAAGGAGAGTAAAACACAGGAATAAAGCTACCATATTGTCACTAGGGTTTGTGAAGGTAGTTCCTACCTAGGCTATGTTAGAGCACAGCATGTTAAGCTCTAATTCTGCCCTTCAGGTTCCCCCGGGAAGACGTCATCCCTCATACCTGAGCAAGAGGCCTGTGGTCTACATAAGCAGCTGCAGCAAAGCAGTCAGCATACAGTCGTGGTCATCTGGCTGGAAACTCCCTCTAATGCACATGGGTCAAAGTAGTGCTTTTATTAAAAAACATCTGATGATCCAAGAAAGGATCCCTATGTAGGAGTGTGTATGTTTCTGTGAACATTGGAAACAACGTGTTCCACTTTTGCCGGCAACATATGGTCCGTGATATAGTGGAGGTAATACCGCCAACAGGCTGGCGGTACCTACCTCCACTATTATGACATTGGCGGTTTGGCCAAAGCCAAACCGCCAATGTACTACACTGACCACCATGGCGGTAACGACCGCCGGGCTGGAGAATACAGTCTCCAGCCTGGCGGCCGTCACTAGACCGCCCATGGCATTATGACCCCACCCACCGCCATGGTTTCAGTGGTTTCAGTACCGCCACTGAAACCATGGCAGTAGGCAATTCCTTCCCTGGCACTGATAGGGGTCTCCTCCGCCCCCTCCCCAGATTCCTCCCCCACCCCTCCTTCTCCTGAGCCCCCGCACATTTACACACAAACACGCACATACATACACACCCATGCACATACACATATTCACCCACACATTCATACATTCATACACACTCACAGCAACACTCACAAACATACATCCAGGCACACACGCAATCTCACAACATAAAATGCACGTACACTCACGCCCACTCATGCACACACGTATTACACATGCATGCATGCATCCACACACAGTCACACACACCCCTACTCACGCACCCCCTCTCCTGTCGGAGAACCCGACTTACCTGCTTGCAGGTGGTCCTCCGGCAGTCTCATGACTGTAGACGGAATTCCGCCAGCCTTCTGGCGGTATTCCGTCTACGGTCATAATGGCATGGACAGTCAGTAGCCACGGCGACAGTATGTTGGCGGATATCGACGTGGCGGTAGGCGGCATTTGCCGCCAAGATCCTAATGAGGGCCATAGTGCTGAGCTAGGCAAAGAACAGAAAATAAAACAAGACCGCAAATGTGGCTACTGTTATATTATTTTAAGAAAGCTAGAATAAAACATATCTAGGTTAAAGTGCACAATAGCAGTCCTAATTTGCTAAAATAATGTCTATAAAGCTATAGCTAAAATGGCTACACAACACTACCTTACGCAGAAAAAGAGCAAATTCTTCTTTCCCCAAGAAATTTCATAGATGGATCGAGAACTAGTAGCCATTCTATTTCCAGTCTGACCCCTAAGTAAAGGCCACATAACTTGGAGCACTGCTGCCCAGTAATACAATTTAAGTTCAGGCACCACCTCTTTCCCTAGGGAGTTCAATTATTTAAGTGCTCTTCTGGGTTTAGAAAATGCCCACAGAAACCGCATTATCATTGCATTCATGGTCTTAAAACAGAGATTACTAAATTCTAGGGGAATAGCCTGAAACAAATACAGCACTTTAGGAAAAGATCATTTTAATCATGTTACTCTGACCCACAATATTCAGGTGTAGGCTATTCCATCTCTGGAAATCGGCATTCTGGATTACAGGGGCTATGTTATGATCAACCAATTGACTCAAATCAGCCATTATAGTCACTCCCAAATACACAGCGCAAGTTTCTAGAAGAGCTACATCTAGATTTCACTTTTTTAAATTCTCCAAAGTGCAGGAAGGCCATTAAATCATGACTTATTAATAAATAAATTAATTTAATCTTTCCCCTCCTTCTATTGATCCCTCAATTTACTTAATTTAGAGCCAGGAAGTTTAGTGCTATAGCACTGCATGAATAATGGGGATATAACAAAGGGCCTCATTACAAGTTTGGCGGTCTGTGTACCGCCATGGAAGCAGAGGCGGTCTGACTGCTGCAACATTGTCAGACGGACCGCCAGATTACAAGTTTGGCAGTCATACCGCCAGAAGACCACCAGTGGACCGTGGCACCATTGTAGTCAGTGCAGCGGGAACAGCTGTGGTCCTGACCACGGTGGCTAATTTTGGGGATCCCGGCATTGTGACCACCATGGCCATTACCACCTACAGGACCACCAAGCTTTCAATGGTGATCCCATTGCTATGGAAAGCTTGGTGGTCGGCCAGGTAAGAGGCCCAAAATGGGGGGCTCTAAAGGGTATGGCCCCATAGGGTGTGAGGTGGGGGCCAAAAATTTAGGGTTTGGGGGGCGCACTGTGTCCCGTGCAGGACATGGCGCATGGGCACAGTTAGCCCATCGTGCCAACAAGTAAGGATGCATGGCTGACAGTAGCTCCATAATACTGCCCCTTGCCTCCCACCACCAGTCACACCAGCCCCATGGGGAACTCGTAATCTGGCGGTCTTGGGACCATCAGCCTGGTGCCATTCCAAAGACCGTCACCACGGTGGTCCTAGCGCTATACTCACAATAAAGGCCATAGTCTGTCTTTTGATATGATTACCCGTTTCTTAATGTTCCATGGCATTGTCTCTATTTCCATTTTTTTTTTATTTATTTTTTTGTAAATTTCCTTTTATCTCAAAAATAGTGACGTAGCCAGCTGCCCATGCTAATATGTGTACTGATAACACTTCTAGACTGCACCTGGCAATTATAACTTCTAATTTATACACACTCTGTGCCAGCAGTTTTCTACCTTGATACTGTGGCACAAACATTGTCAGTCTTTAATATCATTCCAGAAATGTTGTGATGTCACAGATAAGAACATCTTTTTTTACTAGTTTTTTAATATTGTTATTTATATTCAGTTATTAAAATATTGTTAATATTTCTGTATGATTATTATTATTTTAACAATTTGTATATATTTTAAATTTATTATGTATGTTATTTTTTAATTCTTTAAAAGAGGGTTTGTTAGAATTGTAGAGAGTAGAGTGCAAAGCGTTTAAATTTATTTTGGTAAATTATTAAAATATTTGTGAATCTTTTATTTGTAAAGGTTTTAATTGTTTTATTTTTTACAGTTTGTTTTCATTTAAAATTTTAAAGTGCAAAATGTTTTCAATTTTTAATCATTTTAGTTTTAATACTGTTTTCGTTATTTGTAATTTTTACAATCTATATGAACTTTTAAACAAAATTTAAATAATTACATTTTTAGAGAAAATGACAATGTTCACCGGCTTTGTCAATTTTAAGGCTGCATTTAAGAGCATTCTGCAAGCCTTGCTATGGATAAACTACATAACCTGGGTGTTGGAAAGTGGATTATTGGTAAGGGCAGGTAGGTGCCTACACTTAGCAGTAGCCACAAACCCCCACTAGGTCCAGTCAAGGTGTCAGTAAATTAATCCTTCCTCAACCCTTGGTAGCGTGGCCCACAAGCAGTTAGGCTTAATTTAGGAGACAGTTGCGCAAAGCATTTAATATCAACAGAATGGTAAATAAGTAAAACACGAGACACAATAAAAATCCATCATACAAATATAAGAATATTTCCTATTTAAAATGACACCAAAATGTCAAAAATCAAATGTAGGGAACCAGAGATATGAATTTTTAAAGATTAAGAGTAAAACTAGTGCTTAGAAGCAAGTAACGCTTAAAGGGTTAAAAAAAAAAAAAAGGTCACACTGGACAGGGACCAAGTCCAGAGTTCAGACCGCCCATGATGTAACACTGTTACACTTACTTTCAGAAGTGTTTCTTGATTTAGGACAGTGGTCCACAGCACCAGAAGTGCTGGTTTGCCTCTAGTCATCTGGGACTACAAATTCCACAGTGCACCTCTTCAGCTTATGGGGAATTTTACAAAAGTTGCTCCAAACTTTTAGACCTTCTTCCAGCTGTCCTTTTTGGTTCCTTGAAGTATCCACAAACTTGATCCAAGGTATCAGACGCTTTGAGTTGCTCCTTGAGAGTTAGGACTACAATTCTCAGAATGCACCTGGTCAGAATCCTCAAATGGTCGCTGGTCAGCTGGGCTCCTCTTGCAGGACTTGATGCAGGGGACCCTGGTCAGCTCCTAAACAAAGTATACACACAGTTCCAAAGCACTACAAAAAGGGTAAGGGGGTATGGGGTTAGGTTCTCTAAGCCAAAGGTTTCCAAAAAAAGGGGGGAAAAGCAATATGCTTGAAGCAAGAGCCCTCACTCACCTTTTGGTGACATGCTTCATCATAGGGCCATGCTCCTCGTCAGGCCGGCACCCTGGTCAGCTCCTTTGTACCTGTAACTTAAAGGGAGTCCACTTCTGGAGTTGCAAAACCAAGGCAATGTCTTTTTCTTGGTGAAGCCCAAATTGTGCAGCTGGTGCAGGCCTTGTGAGTGCAGTTCCTCAGGTGCTGACCAGGGGTTCCGCAGGGCAGTCCTTCTTGTCCAGTATACTTCTTTCAGCAGATATCTGAATTGTGGGTCAGCTTCCTGTGTAGTGTGGCAAAAATCAATCCTAGAAAGCAACATTCTCTAAAATTCCAACATGGGGAAAATTCCTCCTTGGAGGTTAGGTCTGCCTGAGTCCACCCACTGGTGTGGCTAAGTCTCCCTAACACACCCCTTTCAGCCCACCTCCTAACCTAATCATTGGGACTCCCTTCTGTCTGGGGGAGCAGGAAATGGGGGAGGTCCAGTTTCTGTCTCAGGTGTCTTTCCCCCCTTTGAAGACCAGTTTGGCTACTCTTTTCCCAGCCTGATCTGCCACCTGATGCTGCAGTTCTCCTCCCACAAGATGCTTCCTTTTATCTCAAGCCACTTCACACCCCATTATGGTAGCATGGCTCGGGCTGCTAGAGGCTGACCAATCAGGAATAGGCACTACAAGGCTGAAATTGGTAACTTTCAGAAAAGTTCTAAAGCTCTTTCCCTATGCTAGTTATATCAAATTCAACATTGGCAGGTTGTTGGATTTATTATAACATTTCATTTGGTACTAAACGTGATATATTTAGCTCATCTCTATTGGAAATAAGACGTTATTTTAAAATAAAGTCTCCCAATGTTAGCCTTTGAAGCCCATTGACTACAATAGGGAAATCAAATTTGCTCATCTTTTATAAAGTCCCTGCTTATATTTACACTTTACCGAACCCTGGGGGCACCTAGGAAAGACCTTGGGGGTGACGTATATGCAGAAATAAGGTATTTTGAGACTTTGGGAGTATTTTTAATTCCAAAGTAGAATTTGAGGTTAATTTAAATTAAAAGCAGCCAGGAAGGTAGGTCTGCCTTTACAACGACACTGGACACCAAAGCGAACTATACTAGGGCCCTAAATCTACATGCCCTACCATATACTAGGGACTTATAGATAGGTTGTCACAGTCAATTATAATTAAGCCTAATTTGCATATACCATTTTAAAAAGAGCTCTGGTCCTGGGACTGGTTAGCAGTGCTCAGAGCACAGGCAGAGTCAGAAAACATCAGTATCAGCTAAAAATGGGGGCAAAAAGTGAGAGGGCTTCTGCAATCACCCCTGTTTTCCCACGCTGGGTATCCTCCAGTCATTTTAAGGGCCATCAAACTCCAGTCTAGCAATACATGGCTGCAGGTTAAACTCTGTGACGGAACCAGGATCTCTAGGAAAATGTACTTCGACATTGGCCTCAAACAAGGGTGCATGCTCGCACCTCTACTGTTCAACCTGTATATCTCAGATTTGTCGAGTTAACTAAACAAGGCTAATGTGGATGCCTTGAAACTGGGTGCCTCGCAGCTATCAAATTTACTATACGCGGATAATCTATTATTAATAAGCAAAACAAGTATATGCCTTTAAAGCCTTCTGGACCCTCCATATTTATCCAACCAACAATAAACTAGTAGTTATCCATAAAAAACAAAGCCCCTAAAAACAGGAAAAAATTTATATCCAGGGATCTTGGCATATAAATGATGAGAAACTGGAAACAGTAGTACAGCAGAAATTTCTGAGGGTCATTATAGACAGCAGGGGCTCATATATACCACAGGGTAAATCAACGAAATTAAAAACATTGGAGCTTAGGATAGAATTTCATTCATTACTAAAGTCATTAAGGGGCCTAATACACAGTCTCTTGCTGAAGGTTATGAGAGTCAATCTGACACCACCCATTACTTACGGAAGACAAATTATGAGAGGCAGACACACATTCCTGTTGGATTGTTTGATTGCTCAAACCTACAGACAAGTCTTTGGATTTCCCAAATATACAGCTCAAGTTCAGGCTCAACTAGAGTTTGGCCTTGTCAAGCAGAATTTAGAACGTAGGAGTGCATTTCTGAAAATGTGCCACAGGCTGCATGCAGCACAACCGAACACGTTAGATTATTTATTATGGCATGAGATGACTACAAAGAAAAGAGCCCAACTTCACCTCGGACATTATCTGAAGGAATCCATAAGTCATCTACAGGCGAATCATTTCTGGACACTGGACCTCATTACGAGTTTGGCGGTCTGACCGCCAGACCCATGGTGGCGGCCGCCAAAAAAAACACCATGTTGGCAGTCTCACAGACTGCCGTATTACGAGATGAACAGCCAGTACTGCCAAAACACAGCCAAAAAAATGACACCGCCAGGACTCTGGAGGGCAGAAAATAGGCGGTCCAACCACCAGCACCACAAACCCATCAACAAACCACAGACCGAATTATGACTCACAAATCACAATGGTGTTTCTTCAATGGCGGTACACACAGTGATGGTCAGTGGTTCCCACTGTAATACACAACACCACATTGGATGGATTTAAATTCCATACAGCTGACACACATTCACATACCCGACACACCTACAAACTGCACTAGAAAACACACCCCATTATACACCACAATCCTTTGCATCTACAAGACCACTCATAGAAGCCAGAGCCCAAAATTAGAGGCGCAGTAACATAGATTAGGCACCCCTCCAACTTTCACATAGCACTTATCCCACACAGCACAACACACCCACCACACATAACAGCACCTCCACACATCATTTACTAACCATCACCCACTCACAACACCGCACCTATACCCCAAAATCCTTTTTTGTGTTGTCTACCACCACCATGTCACCACAAAAACACTTCCTTTTCACAGATGACGAGTTAAGAGTCATGGGGGATGAAATTATCAGAGTAGAGCCATACTTATTTGGAGCCCAAGTCCAGCAGACTGCAATTGTGAGGAAAATGGAAATATGGCAAATATTAGTCAACAGGGTGAATTCTGTAGGCAGCTGCCCGTGCAAAAGGGAGGATATCAGGAAGAGGTGGAAACATCTCAAGGGGAAAAGTACATTCCATGTCAACCAGTTACCAGCTGGGGGTTCTCAAGACTGGCGGTGGTCCCCGCCTCCTCTCCAAAGTTCACATCATGGGAGGAGAAGGTCTTGGCCATCCTGCATCGTGAGGGCTTGGCAGGAATAGCTGGGGTAGTGGAGTCTGGTATGTCACAACACCACTATTGTCACCAAAAAATATTGTTATGCATGCTCACCTTTGCTACCTACACTGCCACACCATTCACCATCCCTGTGTTCAACTGTCTGAATACCCCTGTCTGACATATCACATGTGAATTTAACTCACCTGGGGGCACAGTATCTGTGCATGGTGTGGTTAGTACTGTCGCATAGGCTCTCATTATTCTAATGAGATTACTAGAATTTGAGCGGTAGAATCGCCTGCGAGTCTAACCCACTACAGGTGACACCTGTTGGCCTAAACCGGGTTTTGTCTGGCTAACGAGCAGTGTCTCATCTCTACACAAGAGCAGGGATGATTGGGCAGGCGAGTGCATGACACAATTAATTCCTCAGGGAAATTGTTGTCTCTCAGATCTCATCCGTTTCTCTCAGTTACATTGGTCTCACATATAAAATGACAAACAGAGGCAGTGTATGTTCCGATAAGGTTTTAACGAATCAGCTGCATCATAGATAATAAAGCATGTACTGCAATAACCAGGACGATAAAGCTTGACAAGATTACAATTGTGACTCAAAGAGTAAAGCATAGAAATAACACTCCCATGTTGGCACTAGAGTCAATAGACTAATTCCTACCTAGGCTATATTAGAGCACAGCATGTTAAGCTCTAGTTCTGCCCTTCATGTTCCCCTGGAAAGACTTCATCCCCCATACCTGAGCAAAGGCTTGAAGTCTGAAAAAGCAGCTGTAGCGAAGCGTTCAGCAATCAGCATGCAGTCATTGTCATCTGGCTTGAATCTCCCTGTAATGTGGATGGGACAGGGAAGTTTTATAATAAAACAACTGATGTTCTGAGAAAATGTCCCTACGTAAGGATGTGTATATTTCTATGAATAGCAGAGACAAAGCGTTACCACGTTTTACCGGCAACCTATCTTACTGCAGCATTGAGAGAAGCACAGAGTGAACAAGAATGTCTTGTTTAAGAACGTAGTGCTAGCAAAGAACAACTAGAGAGAGAGAAATAAAACAGGACCGGAAAGGTGGCTATTGTTAAAATAATAAACAAAGCTGAATAAAATATATTTAGGTTAAAGTGCACAGCGGCAGGCCTAGTGTGCTAAAATAACGTGCAAGGAGCTATGACTAAAATGGCTACACAACAGTACAGGGATTGACAGCACTACAAGTCCTAGCAGGCACTGTTCCACCATTACTAAAACCAGAACAGTGTACCATATTGAAAATAGCCTTGCATGTATACTAAACAATGGAGTATACTCACCTGGTTGGTTCACCATTGTATAGTCTGTGGGAATGACAGCAGTGCTATGGACAGCTGCTAGTAAAATACCACTAACACACAGCTACAACTGCCCTCTGCTAATCTGTCCCTTCTGCCTCCCATCACCGAGAGAACTGTACTCACTTGAGGGGATAACAATTGTATAGTCTGTTGGCATAGGACAGCAATTGACAGTAATACTAAGATCATCTGCCACTGGTGTACTCCTTACACACACCTACAACCGTGTCCCCTGCGACTCTGTCTGGTTTATCTCCCATCACCTGGAGAACTGTACTCACATGGGGGTATCTCACATATATACATTGTGCTATACTTGGTGTAGCCTGCAACATATAGCCCAGTAGAATGGTAACTCCAAACTGATGGCCAGTCAGTATCCACATGATATTGTGCAGCTGTCTGTTAACTCAACAATGAAGTTTTGCTAACTGGGAGGTACCCTGAAGTAGTGCTGCTAAGATATGAATCTATTAACAGACATCCAAGTGCCAAGATACTCAGACATCCCGTAGAAAAGAGACTTAAAAAGGAATTGTCTGGTCTATATTATTGAAAGCAGGTGTCTCTGTCACATAAGGGGATCAAGCACAGCCAATCTGTATATGACCAAAAGCATATCTACTTGTAAAACTTTGTGCTACATTTCACAATATAACCTGTACCTGTATGTTTATCATCTTCAACAGTTCTGCCTGCCACTGGGACAATAGAAAGCACCCTGAGACTGCTACTTCCCCCCTGGATGAAGCCATCAGTGAGTTGAGCACTCCTAGATGTGTGGACGATGAGGACGGCTCTGGTTCATCTGCAGAATGAACCTGATCAGACGACAACTGTTGCATCTACATCCCAGGCAACCCATCACCCTCAAACTTGTGTCCTACGGACAGTAACAACTGGCATGTGCCCCCTAGTCTAGCTACTGGAGTCACAACTTGAAAACCCTGACAATGATGGGCCTGTCACTAGTGGCAGTGGGCAAATTGTGCTAAGGGTGCAGGCACGTGGGCGTAGGGTGCACTGGAAGGATGTTGTGGGCCAACGGTATGAGGCTGCTAGGGATAGTTCTGTCCAGGACACCATCTCCCTAGTCTTGGGAGCCTACCAACAATCCAAAGGCGTGATGGGCCAGGCACTTGCCATGCTGGGGGAGATCAATCAGCTGCAGAGGAACAACCAGTAGGAAGTCATGCAACAGTGGGAGGCCCACATGGTCTCCCTGACTGGCGTGCTGAGAAACATCACACCATCCTGAGCAGGGAACGTCCAGTACACCAGACTCCTTCCATTGGCCCCTTCAACATCTGTGGCTGCCAGTGGAATGGAGGCCCTAGCAGGAGAAGGACCTTCCGTAGACACACCTGCCTCTGTAGCTGAAGAATACCCCGGCAAGCGTGGATGTCCACCCAAACAACTAGGCGGGCAGATAGCAAGATAACAACCATTGGCAGGAAGTAACCTATAACTGATAGATTCCCTTTGTGTGCCTCAGATGCACCTTGTTGACTTTTCTACAGTTCCCTTCCAATTTTACAGGATTTCAGGAAACTGGACTTGACACTTCAAATGTTGTGGCAGCTACTCTCGTGATAACATCCACCATGACTGATCTCTTCACTGTTTGAACTTCATTTTGTTCATCACATTCATCCTAATCTCCTGTGCACATGAAAATAAACACAACTAATACATTATCTATATATTAAAGTCAGTTTTTCATTAACATGAGTTGTTGAATGTGAAATTGATTTCAATGCATGATTAACTCATAAGAAGGAAATGTGAGGAGGGACATGTCACAGGTAGTATCATGCTGAGGATCACTACCAACACAATGACACAAGTGGACAATTACCAAACTCTTTGTTATCACACTGTGCAGCACATAGGCTGCCCAGATGTCAGGACTGTCATAGTCAAGTATATCTAAAATGTTTTTGCTTCTGCCTAGGTGTCAGTAAGTAAAATTCTACTGAACTGTGAAGTAAGGGACATGTCAGACTGTGTCCTTCAGAATAGCCCAACAGATTGGTGGAAATTGTCATCAGCTTCACCCTTATCCCATACCAATACCATGCCTACAAAATCAACATACCCCAACATACAGACAGAGGACAGTACAACAGTCCCTAGTCAGAGAACCTTCTACTTACAATGGTCAGGCATCTGTAGGCATGTTACTCACCCATGCCAGTGTTGACACATATGCACTGTGGCCTGCAAAGAGAGAACACAATGACAGCTCAATACAAGTCACACAGGATCATTGTCAACACAATGTGAAGGTTGAGGGAATGGTTTGCACAGGATGACGTGTGTCAAAGATACATGATCGCACACATGACACCATTGGACCCACATACCATGGCAAACAGGTCCATTGTGTTGCACAGATCTCTGCCATCCCACTGTCCTGGCAGCATGGGCATGGGACTCATACACCCCCAAAAATGTAACACAGTACCTGGATCAATACATGGCCACTTCACATGTCAGACCAGCTAAGGCCAATTGCCATTGACACAACTCAGACATGCCCATGTGAGGATGGCATTGTGAAGAGACCTGGAAGGAAAAAGTGATAATAAGTTTAGTCAGGTGAAGGCTTACATGAGATCGAACATTGTGTTGCAAATGTTGTTTCTTTGTGCATTTTGACTGCCCCAATCGAAGAAGATCCTCACAGGAGTCACTACTCCAAGTCTAATCTTGCCAGAAAACCTGAGCTGTATACTGCATAGCATCAGATTTCCTATCCGATAGTCACATAGAGACCCTTCTCAACCAATCCTGACCCCTACAGTACCCCCAAGAAGTCAGAACATCACATACTAAGGTGAAGTATTTATTGATGAGAGCTGCCTGCATGTCTCCTCCTTCATCCTCATCTCTGTCATCGTCACTTGGCATTTCTGCATGTTCACCCAGTGGAACAGCTAGCTCCCCCTTTTGGAAACTGGCACTTGTTGCAGTTACCCTCCCCCCCCCCACACACACACTTTTTGCCTGATATTGATGCTAACTTGACTGAGAATGTGCTAGGATCCTGCTAACCAGGACCCAGCACCAGTGTTCTTTACCTAAAAAAGGTACCATTGTTTCCACAATTGGCACACCCCTGGCACACAGATAAGTCCCTTGCAAAAGGTACTGGTGGTACCAAGCGCCCTGTGTCCAGGGATGGTCCCTAAGGGCTGCAGTATGTGTTATGCCACCCTAAGGGACCCCTCACCAAAGACTTGCACACTGCCATTGCAGATTGTGTGTGTTGGTGGGGAGAAAAATGCAAACACTGCCTGTCACATAGGTAAGTCACCCCTCTAGGATGCCTTACAGCCCTAAGGCAGGGTGCGCTATACCACAGGTGAGGGCATAGCTGCATTAACAATATGCCCTTACAGTGTCTAATTACATTCTTAGACATTGTAATTGCAGTGTGGCCATATTAAGTATATGGTCTGGGAGTTTGACATTTCGAACTCCACAGCTCCATAATGGCTTCACTGAATACTAGGAAGTTTGGTATCAAACTCCTCAGCACACTAAACCCCCACTGATGCCAGTGTGGGATTTATAAAAAAAAAAATACACACAGAGGGCATCTTGGAGATGCCCCCTGTATTTTACCTAATCAACTAGTGTAGGACTGACTGGTCTGTGCAAGCCTGCTACTAGCAGACGAGTTTCTGACCCCATGGGGTGAGGGCCTTTGTGCTCTCTGAGGCCAAAAACAAAGCCTACTCTGGGTGGCGGAGCTTCACAGCCCCCCCCCCTTGCAGGAACTGTAACACCTGGTGGTGAGCCTCAAAGGCTCAGGCCTCATGTTACAGTGCCCTAGGTCACTCCAGCTAGTGGAGATGCCTGCTCCCCGGACAAAGCTCCACTTTTGGCAGCAAGTTCGGCAGGAAACTTAGAAAAAACAAGGAGTTCCCTAAGGTGTCCAGAGCTGAAGTGACCCCCCTCCCTGCAGAATCCTCCATCTTGGCTTGGAGGACAGGGACCAATTAGGGATAGGAATGTGTGTCCCTTCCCAATGGGAGTGAACACAAGGAGGGTGTAGCTACCTTCAAGGACATTAGCCATTGGCTACTGCCCCCTGGCCCTTTTAACTGCCCTAATTCTTGTATTTAAGGGCTTTCCTGAACCCAACTCACTAGATTCCTGACGACCTACAAGAAGAAGAAGGACTGCTAAGCTGAACCCCCAGCATAGAAGAAAGATGACAAATGCTTTGGTCCCAGCCATACCGGCCTGTCTCCTGCTTCAAGGAACCTGCAAAAGAACAATGACGCATCCAGCAGGAGTAGTGACCTCTGCCCAACTCCAGAGGACTGCCCTGCGCCCAAAAGGACCAAGAACGCCAGAGGACAGCAGCTCTGTCTAAAGAAACCTAAAACCAAGGACTCCCACCTCACTCTGGATGCGTGAGTCTTGATCCCTGTGCTCCCAACGCCCACGTCCCATGTCCAAGTGGTCCACCCAGCAAGAGAGGATCACCAGGTGATTGCGAGCATGTGCCCACCCTGAGTTGACCTCTCCACCCCTCTACGATGACGCCTGCAGAAGGAATCCCTAGGTCGCCCCTGACCGCAAAGCTCCGGACGAAGATACCCAATGCCTAAAGACACACTGCACCAGCAGCCCCCAGGCTATGGAGAAACCGACCCCCAGTGCCTCTACATTCATCAGATGGCCCTCCTCTCTGTCCGACTGATGGTGTACCTGAAACACCCCCCTGGACCTCGCCTGCAGCGTCTGAGTGACCCCTGGGGTCTCCTCATAGACCAGCATTGGAAACCAGACATCCTGTTTGCACCCTGCGCCCGGCCGCCCCTTTGCCGCTGAGGGTGTGTGCTTGGTGTCTACTTGTGGCCCCTCCAGTGCTCTTCTAATCCCCCCTGGCCGGCCCTCCAAACCACGGGTACTTACTTACAGGCAGGCCTGACTCCGAGGACCCCCTGTCTCCATAGGAGCCCTCATTAAAATTGCTCTTCTTTGACCTCTGCACCCGGCCGGCCCCATATTGCTGCTGGTGGGTGTTTGGGGTTACCTTGAACCCCAACCTGCGGGCTTCCTAAAACCCTTAGACTGAAACTGTAAGTGTTGTACTTACCTGTAAAACCATCTAACATTTCTTACCCCCAGGGACTGTTTCTGAAAATTGTATTGTGTCCATTTTTAAAACCGATTATTGCCAATAATTCAAAAACTGTATTACTTACCTATTTCAAACAAAGTACTGCTGATACCTGTGTGAAATACTACCTTCAACTTGAATCTTGTGGTTCTAAAAATAAATCAAGAAAATATATTTTTGATCTATAGAAACCATTGGTCTGGAGTTAAGTCATTGAGTGTGTGCTTCTTCTATTGTCTCTGTGTATACAACAAATGCTTTGCACTTTCCTCTGATAAACCTAAATGCTCGTCCACACTACCTCAAAAGAGAGCATTGGTATTATCTACTTTAGCCTCTGTTAAGCCTATGGAGAACCCCTGGACTCTGTGCATACTATATCTCATTTTGATGTAGCATATATAGAGCCAGCTTCCTACACCCCCCTCATCTGGGATGTATGGGATCTGTTGCCTCAGGGCATGATTATGGAGCATGCAGCAGGCCACAATGATCTGACACACTTTAGCGGGTGAGTAGAGGAGGGCTCCACCAGACTTATCGATGCTGCAAAATCTTGCCTTCAGGAGCCCAAAAGCCTGCTCTACAACATGCCATGTCCTTCCATGGGTCTCGTTGAAGCAGACTTCCCCTGGCGTGGTTGGGACAGGGACAGTTTGAGTAGACAGAGTCCCCTGTAAGGAACTGTTGACACATATGATATGTGTGCAAACATGAGTCCAGGGCATCATCACATTTGGCAGCAGACATAGCATACAAACACACATGACATATGTAACGTCCCAACCAGCCAGGCCCTCTCTAGGTACTGTCATGTCATCAGCTGTGGGATAGCGCTGTTCTGCATGATAAAGGCATCATGGACTGAACCTGGGTACCATGCACATACTTGGGAAATGTAGAGGTCTGCCAAACAAACTACTTAAACATTTGTGGAGTGAAAGTTCTTCCTGTCCTGTTAGACCTGTTCATTGGCATGTGGAGGAACCAAGGCTACATTTGTACCATCAATGGCTACCACTACATGTGGGATGTGTGCCAATCATAGAACTCTGCCTTCACATGGGCAAAATCCTCACGCTGTGGAAATTGGATGTAGCTGTCCAGATGTTTCAACATTACAGAGAGTACATCCTTCAAGACTAGACTGAACATAGGCTGGGACACCCCTGCAGTTAGGACCACTGTATTTTAGAAGGAGCCTGTGGCCAGGAAGTGCAGCACTGATATGATATAAACAATGAGTGTTATGCTATTTGAATGACTGATGGTAGGCATCCGATCTGGCTCCAACTGATGACAGAGATTTTTGATCGTCTGTTTATCCAGGCAGTAAATTTGTATGACATGTCTATTCTCCATGGTCTGCAAGTGTGCTACTATACAGTACACAGGAGGTTGTTCAGTTCATATAGTTACCCTGGAATGAGAAGGGCCAGCCTTCTCATTCCAGGGTAACTATATGAAAGGAAATAGAAAGGTATGTCAATCACTTATTGTGATCCTTGTAAAACTGCACAAACTGTGACATGCCATTTGATACACAGCACACACCAATGGTCTTCCCCTTGCCTCAAATAAGATATGGACATATAAAAGAATACATCAGTAAGATTATGTGATACTAACATCAGACAATGTCTGGGATTAAATGTCCAAAAGTACAAGATTGCCCATGGCCAAGAGGGTGGTGACTGTACCACCAATGGTTTGTTGATCCGCCAATGAGGACAATTATGCATCTTCAGACAATGCCAGCACCATTGATTATGCCGTAGAAATGTTATCCACATTGTGACACATCAAAAATTACCTTTTCCGACCATCGAAAGGCTTTAAAATGACGACTACCTGATCTACTCCACTGCACAATAGGAAATGACCTCCGGTGGAAGTCGTCATGGCAGTAGGCGGATGCTACTGGTTCAGACATTGCCATTGGATAACATAGCAGCCTTTGGCAGTCTTTGCCCAATGACAGTGTGCGGTGACGGGCACATATGTGTCGGACGTGACCGCCATCTCCTGCTTCATCTCTCACTTGACTCCTGACTCTGTTGCCAGCAAGACCTCCATGACCTGAGCTTGTGTGTACTGCCTCTGGGAGTAATCATGCCACATCCTACAGGTGATAGGGCCCCTGCCTTCTCACCAGAAGAGCTGTAGAGGCTTGTGAAGGAGGTCCTACCCCTATATGAACAGCTCTGTGATGCAACAGAAGAGCAGGTAAGAGCACCATGTGCACATATTTTTATGTAGCTCTACTAATCTTTTCCTTAGTTAGACTAGGCTTATGGGCAAAACTTCAGATTGTGTCCTTAAAGCCCTGTAGGTGCTATCAGTGTGCTTAAATGGTTGAGTTCCTGGGCATGTATCTAAGTGAAGTGACTGGTTTAAAGTCCTGAGACATTGTGGAGAGTGTGCAATGAGTGTTCCCTCAACCACTTTGTGAGTGATGCACATGGTTAGCTGAGGTGTCATGACAGCCATCACCAGGTAAATCTAATCATTTGATGTGCTTGATGTGCAGTCATATGTGGTAACATGACAGCAGGATGTGTCTATGCATGCTGTTTGCCTGTTTGTCCCCATACTTGTGCCCTTTCTGTATCTGCACATACATCTGTGGCCACATCTGGGCTTATTGTAGTGTTGTACTGAAGCCGGCTAATGACACTGTATGTCCCTAAGCTCTACAAAATGACAGTGAGCTGTGGGATACATGAAGTATTGTGATGCATCTTACCATTTGGGACATGGTATCATGTGTTGATTTGTGTGGTCTGCCTGCAGAGAAAGATGCCTTTTCAATGCCACTTTCTGTAAATATTGTTGGATACCTGTGTGCATGTGCTACATTTCCCCTGGGACACATATGTATGTATCAGAGGTAATCATGTGATAGCCATGCTGATGCCCTGATAGCAGAAAGTTGTCACATTTTGGTCCATAGAATAGTTTTGCAGGTGTGATCCATAGGCAATGATTGTCCACTCAGAGCTATGGCCCAGACAGTACTGTGTCAACCTCATGTATATTCTGACTTCAACATCCATGCATCACCGGTTCTGTTTTGTCATTTTACCTGCTGTGGCTATGAAGGATTTGACACATGAGACCAGGATGTTTGGCCACTTTGTGATGAAGATAAACTTATTTGGAGCTGTTGTCTTAGTTCCTATACACCTGTGTGTAGGTTGGGAAGTGTGACCTGACATGTTCCATCATGGATGGTGTACCAGTGATGTTAGCATCACTTATGCTTTGCCTCTGGTTTCCTTCCACAGACAGATGCCATGATTGCCATGTGTGATATGTGGGTAGTAATGTTGCTTCTCATTCTGCAACAAATTGATTAACTCATGTTAGTGATTGCAAAGTCTGACTCCCTCCTTCCTGCACAGTACAGTAGTCTATTTGATACATACACAACAAATTTACATTTAAATGTGGGTGGGACATTGGTGTGAGCTTACTTGTTCCTTACGTGACTATTATTGTTTGTATTCTGGAGACATTTATCCTAGAAATTTTGGACCAGAGTCCATAGTTAGTCCTTGCTACTTCACACTTGGGGCATGTGTGTATACAATGTGTACTACCTCCTTGACTAACAGTTGTCAGGTGTTAAATGTTGATATGTCATATGATGGTAGGTTTCCATAGTGATATGGTTGAATTAGTGTCACTTGATTAAGATATGGCTTCTTTGTACCAGGGTTGCCTGCCTTAACTTGGGAACATATGTTATTGCCTGATACATGACATCTGGGTAAGTTATTTTTAAGGTACGGATTGAGTCTGCGTATTTGCTACGGTACCTTAAAATGGGAATCCATTGTTTGTCTACTGCTTGACTATCTTGTGCAGAATGTGTCACCTGTATTGGGTGGAATAGACACCTAGTTATGGTATGGTTAGTGTGGTTGCTCAACTTCATTCCTGCTATTGTAGTTTTCAGATAGCTTGCTTTGCTGATGTGTTACATTTGTAAATTGGGGAAACATGCATTGTATTATGTTGTTACATGATGTTGGCACTTTACTGACACTTCCTGCAGGGGGTCGGTTGACATGATGGTATGTCATTTCTTTCAGATTTGTGATGGAATTCTTATCATGTGTATTTTGTGACCCAAATTCACTATCTATTTGCAGCATCAGCACTGGCAGAAGAAGGAGATGGGGCACAGCACAGTATGGAAGCTAGTGCCACGGGACCTCCGGTAACTAGACCACAGATACTGAGGGATCCATTGGCCCGGAGTGCGAGGGGAGTGCCACGGAGGAGACCGGATCTGCAGCATCATCTTCAGAGTCCTCCTCCAGTGGCCACTCCATAGTGGTGGCGGACCCATCGGGAACCCCTCCAGTACCATCTCTGTCCGCCACCCCCTCTTCTATCAGTGCCCTCCCTGTAGCTCCCGACGAGTTGGCCGTGCCCGCTCGCCCAAGAGAGTGGGCATCTCCTTTGCCACAGGCACCTCTGCCCCAGCCTCTGTTAGCCCTGCTGCCCTCAGTGAGGAGGCTATTGACCTCCTGAGAAGCATTTCTGTCAGTCAAAAATGCCATCCTCGAACTGGCAACACAGTTCCAACAAAGCAATGGGTTCCTGGGGTGCATTCATGATGCAATGGCTGCCCTTCAGAGATCTTTTCAGGCTATGGCCTCCACACTGATGGCAGTTAGTGACCCCTTGTCTCCTGTTCCCCCTCTACCTTCCTCTTCCCAGTCCAAATTCCCCCTTCCCCGCCCCAGCCAAAGTACACAGACTGACATGCATCTACTTCAACAGACAAGGGAAATGCACACAAACATAAGCACCAAAAGACACACCACCGGCACGCATACAATCAACATCCACCTGCAGACACAGCAACAGTCACAACTTGCGCTGATACCCCAACCACCCCCTGCATCACAGACACTACACTTGGCACACCCACAGACACCATACCAACATACACTGATCCAGCCACCACAACAAGCCTACCCACAGACTGCCCCCCAGCAGACACTCAGACATCTACCCCAGTCACCACACTCGCAGACACAATAACCACTGACACCCCTACATGCAGCACATCTACCATACTTGCACCCACCACCCCAACAAAAAGCCACCCACCAACCATGGCATCCCCCAGGATCTCCACCCACCCTCAGCCCAAGACACACAAACGCCCTCACTCACCCACTGAACAGACACCCACTACACACAAGCACACCTCCCACATGTACACACCCAAGACATCCACACCTAAACAGCAAACAACCACTCCCTCACCCTCCACACCCAAACCCCCTTCTGATGACCACCCCCATGTGTCAAAAAATTATTCCTTTTGTAACTTTGACCTTTTCCCTACTCGACCCTCCGTGACACCCCCAAAAGAGCCGATTCCCTCACAAAGACCATCCCATCCACCTCCAAGGCCTCCTCTGTCCCCCTGCCAGCATCAGTGCCCCTCTCCCTGCCAAAAAGAAGCACACCCCTCCCAAGCCCAAACCCTTCTCCTTCGCCACACCCCAATAATCCCTGAGGTGCCTGCATGTCCCCTTGATGTCCCTACCTGTGGAGGATACATGGCAGTCAGGAGTCAAGTTGGGGCACCATTTTGTGCCTTTGGGGCCAAAGAAATACTTTTGGACTGGCCTATGGCCTTGGACTTTCATATTCATTGCAATTTTACCTCATTAAAGCCAACCAGTTGCTGTTTTTTTAGTTACATCTTTGTACTGCATTTCCTTTCCTAGATTTCTGTTGTTCCTGGCTGACATTGGTTGTGGGCAAGGATTTTGTGTGTGTGCTACTTGCTGCTTCATGTTTTGTCTTGGCAGTACGTGTTTGTGTGCAGTGCTGTTGTCCCCAAGGGTAGGGTGTGTGTTGTATGATAGGTATGTGTATGTAGAGGAAATGTTGGTGTCATGGTATTGTGTTGTGTTTGTAGTGATATGTGTTTGTTGCAGTGATGTGTGATTTGGTCCTGTATGGTGTAAGCCTTGTCCTCTGATGTGGCTATTGTGTACATGTGTGTGTTCTGGAGTTTTGTCAGTGCAGATATGGAGTGTGTTGAGGTATGTAAGTTTGCTTTGCTTTTGTGTGCAGTGACTATTTAGGTGTGTGTCCCTCAGAGCTGGCTGTTGTCTTGTATGGTGTCTGGAGTAGTGTATGCTTTGTAGCCTTGCCCTTCACCCATATGTGTGACTGTGCATTACATTTGTTGTTGGTATTGCTTTTCCATGAGATCCAAATGGGGCCTGTTTGTGTGGGCATGTTTTTGTGGTCCTTGTTCAACATGAGATATGTCCCAGTGCGGCCTCTTTCCATGTATGGTTTTGCTGGACCCATCGCTGCTGTGCCGGTGTTGTTGTGGTGTGTGTTGCTTTGTGTGTTTTGACTGTTTGTGTCTGCGTGTATTGTGCATTGCATAATAGGTCTGATGACCTGTATGTGTTGATTGCTGGGTTATTTGATGGTAGTGGTGTGTGTGTTCCATTACACATGGATGTACATGTGTGTTGTATGTGTGTCCAGTCCCTGGCCAGTGTTGGGTGTGAATGTGTTAAATGTATTTGTGCAGTTGTTGTGTTGTTGTTACGAGTTTGTATGTTCTGTGGGGTTCTGTGACCCTGGGCCTGTGGTGTGTTGCCATGTGTATATGTGTGGTATTGACGTGTGGGGTGTGTATGTGTTGGTGTCCTTGATGCAGTATGTGAGTGTGTGTGTCACTATGCTGTTACGTGTAAGTGCAGCCCTTCACACACTAATCCCTATGGTATGTTTTGTAAAGGTACAAATTACTACATTTTAGCAAAAATACAGGTGAGTGCGTGTACTTACTGTTGTCGTCAAGGATTTCGTTGCCTTTTGGTAAGCAGGAGCAGCAGGATGACCTCAAGTTGTTGTTCCATGGCGGCTCCGAACATGAATGGCTTCCTAGAGGTGATTGTCTCCCTTAGTTGTGTCCGTTTCCACCTCCTATTGCATGGTGGTTGGACCGCGGCAGTCACATTGGCAGTATGCAACCTCCTAATAGGTCCGGTGAAAACATAGTCTCCGCCAAATGGTTTGTTCCTCCAGGTGACCACAATGATCTGTGCTGGCTGGCGGTCATCTTTGCGCACCACCGCCAAACTCATAATTTGGTGGTCTGCTCCGCCAGCCTGTTGGCGGTCCGACCACCAACATGGCGGTCCTCAGACTGCCAAACTCGTAATCAGGCTATCTGTCACTAACAACAAGTTTTAAAAAAGTCCTGAACAAACTCATGCACAAATTCCTATTTAGAAGATAAAGATATAATTGCAAAACGAAAGCAGCCTGGCAAATTATGATCACTTATACTACCTTAAGGCCACAGCCATAGTTGACAATAGCATTTCAAAACACTTAAAAAATTAATTTATGTTACATAGTTTTGGCATTCACTCCACTTTATTTAACTCTCCACCTTGGCAAAAAGACTATGGCAAACAGAGCTACAGAACCTGTGGAGTAGCAGAAGGATCACGGATGCACGTCTTATGCATTTGCCCAGTGCTCCTAAAAGAATGGTGTTGGATCCTCCATCCATTGCTCAATTAGCTCTCAGGTTGGACTTGCAGGCAAGTCGTTGAGGAGGTGCTGACTCCTACAAATTTAAGATTAAACTACAATAAAAAAAATATGCTCATCCACAGTACAAAAGTAGACCTAGTGTATGATATTTGAGAATACGCATGAAATTGAGGTTTAGCATACGTGTACCTTTTAACTTCACATTTAAGCATTGGACAATCACAGGAACTTGTTCAATGCAATTTTGTAAATATTTATTTCTTTGATCAATTCTTCTTATGCATGTGATGGCTTCACCGCTGCATGTTTTTCAAGCAATAATCTTGATCTTAAAATAAATATTATTTTTAAAACCTTACTTTATTGTTATGAATCTTATTAGATTTAGCTTAAAAATATTTAGTAATATTTTATAAGTAAAATGTTGGGATTTTTTAAATATTTAATCTCTTATTTGAATAATATTTAAATTTGTAGTGTTTTTGTATTAAAGTTTCTTATTTGTATTTATTACATTTTATCTTTATTTATTGTTTTAATGTGAAGAACATTTGCTTTTGCGGGTAATTTTGGAATGCGATTGGTAAATAGAACTCCCCCTGAATCCAATACTTCCTCAAAGTGATTACTTGTGGAGTGCAGATTCCCACAAAGTCCAATATGTCCCCCATAGTGGTTAAGTTTGGAGTGGGAGTAGTCAGTATAGACCTCCAAAGTCCAACATTTTCCAGAAAGTGGCTAAGATTTGATTGTGTATAGTAAATATTCCCAAAGGTTGCTGCATTTGAAGTGGGAACAGTAAATCTAACCTCTCAAAATTCATCACTTTTCCCAATGTGGCTTAATTTGGAGTAGTAATAGTAAACCTAGCTCTCCCAAAGTCCAACACTTTCCCGAAAGTGGCTTGGTTTTGAGTAAGAATAGTATATCTAATCCCCTTTCCCCCAAAGTCAAACACAAACCTTTTCCCTCCCTAACCAACACTTTTCCAAATGCAATGTTTTGAGTGGAAATAGTTAACTAACCCACCCCCCCTTGCAACACCTAAAGTGGCTACATTTGGAATTGGAATAGTAAATTTACCCCCCCCCCCAAAAAGTCCATCACTTCACACAGTGTGGTTAAGTTTGGAGTAGGAATATTACATTTCACACCCCTAAAGACCAACAATTTCTCCAAAGTGGTGATGTTTGTAGTGGTATTAGTAAGTATACTGTCATAGCCAGTAAACATCCTCCAGGACCTATATTTCTCCACAAGAAGTATGCCTTCGAACTCCTCAGAGCAAGATGGCAGTTACGTAGAGAGGGGAAGGCTCGCCGGCCCCACCCACTCCGGATACCGGATGCCAGCTCGCGCCGTGGCACGGACGTGGACAGGCCGGAGAGAAGCTGCTCTCTTCTGTCACGGATCACTGGCTGGTTTGCTTCGGTTCTTTCACGCCGCGGCTCAAAGCGGCAAGGATGGAGGCATCGGGAGCGACACTGAGCAGAACGAGCAGAACGCTCTGATCGACGATAGCGGACGCCACTGGGGTCGAGCACACGCCGCCCTCTAATTTTTGGAAAATCCAGGAAAGCCACAAGAAGAGGGAGTACTTGATGGAGAAATACTCCCCGCCTGTCTTGTTCTTCTTTCCTGAATCTGCAAAATCCCAAGTAAGAAAAGGGGGGGAAAGTGGCTGGAAATGACTGGATCGGCTTGGTTTTGATCTTAAGAAGACACTAGCAGGATTGTTTTTAACAATATCCCAACGGATTTAAATATAAACATAGAGCTCTGAGGGCACTCACCGTACTGAATGTATAAGCATGTGAACTACAAGAAAAGAAAACCAGTTCAAATACCAGTATTGTGAGCATAATATAACTCGTAACACTGAGACTGAGAAAATTGGGGGGGGGGGGGAATAATAAACAGAAAGCTTGCTTCTGCAAAAGGGACAGTAGCCATGGGGGGGGTGTCATAAATGATCATCAGATCCGAGCTGGAGAAGGCTCCCCGAGATTAAAAGTTCTACGGGCTATAATTTTAACAAGTGCTGGGCGATTCCAAATGCTATTGATTTCCCAGGTCAGCACCACTGATCTCTCTTGCACCCCTTATCAGCATGCAAGGGGTGTTATTAAAAGAGTGATACACGACGTGATAGCAGTAATAGTAAGACTAGCTGGATTTGTGAGAGCACTTCCTCACTCTTTGAAAATAAGTATGGCACACAAAATGGCTTGGAACTCTGGAGATAAGACAGACGGAGCTAAAATCTCACGGCTAGGAAAAGATAAAGGGGACCCAGCTGGGGCGAACAGACGACCAATATCGACAACGGGCAGACAAACTGGGAGAAACGTAACTGGTCAAGGGAAAGACGCTAAGATCGACGATAAAATCACCCCCCTCTTGGAGATTAGGGGGAAAAGTAAAACCCAGCCCACTATCACGTCTTTTCTTGCAGGAGGGATGCAAGAAAGCTGTACTGTGCATACAACCCCGCCCCCCCCCCAACCGGAGCTAGTCAGTCTGTAACTGAAATTGTACCCTTGGTGTGAAAAGACTCTTACGGAAATTAAGGAACCCCCTATAACAGCATCACAATCTGGCGACGGTGGATCAGTGGGCCTGGACAGCTGCGTGATGGTAAGAAAGAAGGAAAAGGATTCCCCCACTAGTCAGGAGCGGCCTCTAGCACAGCAGCCTTCAAACTTAATGCAAGCAGAGGATGTAAATAATATAAATCCTACACTGGGTATCGAAGCTGGGCAAAACACATCGCTAAAACCAGGAGGGTGGGACAAGAAAAACGAAAGAGACAAAAACTTTGGATTGGGCAAAAGACAGCGGGGATAAATTTTACTCTCTGACAGAGGAATCAGATTTCAGCAGTGGTGAGCATAGCCTCAGTGAATACGGTAGCAGTATATCCTCTGAGAGGGGAAATATATCATCAAGTAACAAACCCACAGTACAGCAGGTGCGGCAGCAGCGTAAGTGCACAAAAACGAGGCCTGGGTCGCAGGAAGGCACCAAATTCTCTGCATCAAGTGGCAGTAAGACTTTGAAATGGGAATACTCTGGCATTAGACTAATGGATACAACGGGTACAACAGATATATCTGCCATGGGTGGTCAACAGCTGGTGGACAATTACATGGAAGGAAGTAATGGGGGAATGATAAGTGATGCATGCATGGTGGGCACCAATTCTGGGATGCTACAATCGATATACAATTCGATTATAGAATTTCAAACAGAAACTCGGATTGAAAGTCGCCGAGCCAGGGTAGCCACAAAGCGGTTGCAAGGAGCAGTTCGTAAAGTAGCAAAGTCATGTACTGAGATTGAAGCCAAATTAGGCTCAATGGATGAGAGGATAGCAGTAGTCGAAGAGTACATCGATATCCTGAAGCAACAGAATGCTACGCAGGAGGGCCAACTGACTGGCATAAAATAGAAGCTGGAAGATTTTTAGAACCGACAGAGAAGAAATAATCTGCACTTTTTGGGCATAAATGAAGGGTTAGAAGGGAGCAACATTCGGGCTTACATGATTAAGCTACTACGGGGGCGTTTCTCAAATTGAGTCATTGGGACTGGGATAATGAGATTCAGCGTGTCCACAGATTTCCTCCACCTCGGAGGGAGGGAGCACACTCAGCAGACTAAAAATACCCTAGAGCTATTCTGGTGTTTTTTGGTAATTATTTGCTGCAGCAGGCTATTTTTGACAAATCTCGCCCTAATGCCCCACGTAGTATGGAAGGGGTCACCTTTTTCACTTGACTGGATTTTTGCCATACAACTGTGGAGCGTAGATGGCGGCTCCGACAGCTGATTAAACTGGGGTTTTTTTTACAAAGGAGGGGAAACCTATTTGATAGCCCCCCGCTCGCCTAAAAACGGTTATGAATGGGAAAGTGAGATGTTGAAGCTGAAAGTGGGGGGAAATGGGAAAGGAAGGGATAAAGAGAACAGAGATAGATATGAGGACAAGAGAGGGAAAGGAGAAGGGAAGTATATTTAAGATACTTGAGATTTCATACACCCAGGATGGAAATCAAATGAAAAAGATTGGGAGGGAGAAAAAGGTGGGAAAGGGGAAGGAGGGAAAAAGAAAAAGGGGATAGAAATGACTAGACTTCGAATAGCTTCTATCAATATTTGTGGATTAAACGATCCCCGAAAAAGAAAAGTTATGGAAGATCTGAAAACCCATAGGGCGGATCTCTACTGCTTACAAGAGACACATGTGGAATATAAGAACCGTGGAATTTTAGGGTCACTTGGTATGAGAATGATAGTGTGCTCAAACCAAGATGTGAAAACCAAAGGGGTGGCGATATTGGACCGGAGTAATAGAGTAAAATTTGCTAGACAGAAGGCTGACAGGAATGGGAGATGGACAATTGTAGAATGCTCCTATGGTAAAGGATGTTTTACGTTATGCTCTGTATATGGGGCGGTAACCGATGATCCGGTTGTAATGGACACCATGGCTATAGAACTAACTGGCTGGCTGCCCCCGTATATTCTATGTGGGGATTTCAATTTTAATGGCTCTTGGGATGGATTGCAGGATCTTCTAGCGCCCGTAGTTAAGAAATATCAGGGGTGGAAGCCTTGTGTATTTAAGGCAATGGTTGGTTTGCAGAGAGAGTTAGGATTGGTGGATGCCTGGGTCAAGCTGTGTGATTTAGATCCTGGGTACACTTACTTCTCTGCCCCTCATGCGAAATTGGCTCGACTAGATTTTTTCTTGACATCCCCTGAATTGTTAACACAAGCTAGTATGGAATTATATCCACAGATTATGTCAGATCATAACCCATTGGTTTTTGACCTGGAGGTAGATGGTCTCGAGTACAAAACCAGGAGGTGGACCTTTGAAAGAGGGCTCCTTAAGGACTCTGAATATTGTGATTACATGAGGAACTGGATAGCTGAATTCTTAGAGATTAACCTGGGGTCTGCCCCTAAAGAGATAGTCTGGGATGCCTTGAAAGCAGGAGTATAGGGGGAAACCTTTAGCTTCAGCCTGAAGAAACAAAAAAGCACTCAAAGCAAAGTAAGGGACTCGCATTTGAAACTCAGAGACTTAGAAAGACAGCTGATTGCAGCCATAGAAAAGGGGGAAGATACAAATAATATCCAGGCGCGAATTGCTATAGCAAGGGCAGCAATAAATTAGGTCACCGCACAAAGAATAGCGGAAAAATATATTGCGCAACACTCTGAAAGCGATGAGTTTGGAGAAAGAACCGGGCACCTGTTGGCGGTATGGGCAAGTCATAAAGCAGCAGCTGGGGTCATCAGAGAGATTCGGGATCAACAGGGACAAATAGTGTTAGAAGCGGATGGAATTAGGAAGGTGTTCCAGAGATACTATACTGAGCTTTATAGCGCTACAACTGGATTTTCAGCTACAGAGATGCAGGAATTTGTAAGCTCCATCAAGTTTAATAAAGTATTAGAGGAGGATTACCCGCAATTGGAGGGACAGATCGATAGTTTAGAAATAGACAAGGCATTAAGTGAACTCTCCACCGGGAAAGCTTCCGGCCCTGATGCAATCCCCCTAGAGTTCTACAAAATCTTCAAAACATTGCTACTTCCCCTGATGATAGAGCTATTTATTCAGGTACAGAATGGTGGAAACCCCCCCCCATCATGGGGAATGGCCAACATAGTAGTCTTTTTAAAGAAAGGGAAGGTTCCACAGAGCCCGGCTTCATACCGGCCGATAACACTAATCAATAGCGATGTTCAAATCTATTCAAAAATATTCGCTGCTCGATTATCTTTGGTGATAAAAAAATTGGTAACACCTAGGCAACATGGGTTTGTCCCTGGTAAAGATACGGTAGAACATATTCGAAGAGTTATCACGCTTTTCGACACAACAGAAGTCGCGGAGGAGCCCATGGCTGTCACACTGCTAGATGCAGAGAAAGCATTTGATTGAGTTAATTGGAAATATCTCTGCCAGGTTATGGAGAACTATGGCTTTCGGGAAAAGTTTATTCCAGCAATAAAAGCTATCTATAGGTCTCCTGGAGTGAGAATACAACTAATGGGAGGGCAGTCCGAATTTATTCAAGTAGGGCGGGGCACTAGGCAGGGATGCCCATGCTCCCTGTTGCTGTTCGCTTTATACATAGATCCCCTGCTCAGACAGCTTGAAGGGAATAGTAAGATCTTGCCAGTGTGTAGGCATGGATGGGATACAAAAGTTCTAGCGTATGCGGATGATATAGCCATTATAACCTCTAACCCGGATTCAGCGCTGAAAGAAGTCGAAGAGGTGACAAGCAAGTTTGGAATGTTCTCTGGGTATTTGCTGAATAGAACTAAAACACAGTTGTTGGCTAACCAATATACGAACTCTCAGGACAATCGGAGGGTAGATCATGCAGTTTACTTGGACATCGATATTACACCAAGAGTAGGAGAGATCGTCAACCTGAACTTAGATCCAATACTTGTGAAAGCTAAAAACGATATGCATAGATGGAATAATTTTCATATGACTATAATGGGGAGGTGTAATATGGTCAAAATGATTCTCCTCCCAAAACTATTGTATATATTCCGGGCCATACCACTGAACTTTACAAATTCTTGGTTTGAGAATATGGAGCGGATAGTCATGAGATTTATTTGGGCATATTGCAAGTGTAAAAGAGCGGGCAAATTTATGTCTCTAGATCGGGAAAAGGGGGGGTGGTCCCTGCCAAATATGAAATTATATCAAACGGCAGCAGCGTTTCAATATATGTGCCCATTATGGGGGGAAGAGCAGGGGACAATGAGGCTGAGGACGGTCCCAATATTTATGAGTTGCTTGTGGGACCAGCCGCTAATGGGTGTTTGTTAACCTTCCACGAACCTGGGTAATATAACAAAGCTCGATACAAGGTATTAGAGGCGGCCGACAAATGCTGCCAGCCATGGCGTATAAAAAAACAGGCTCAGAAGATTTAACTATTATACTATAATTAAGAACAACCCGTCGCTTCCCGAAATATTTAAGGATAGTTATATGGTAAAATGGGCCTCACAAGGCAAAGGGAGGTTAGGAGACTTCTTTGATTGCCTTGGAATGAAGGTGTGCAAGAGTCTTCAAGAACAGTGCGGTCTAGAACAAAGCGATTTTTTCAAATATTTACAGATACAAGACTTCTTGGGCAACAAAACAGGGGGGTCACAGGGATTTAAAAGTAACCTGCTGTTAAAAGGTATCATGGGGGAATCTAATATGAATATCAAATTAATTTATTCATTACTGATGGCAGAACAACCCGATGATTTGGGGAAGCATAGCGAAAGGTGGAAGGGCAAATTGGTTGATGGAAATAAAAAATTTCTCAAATCACTTGAATTAGGAGACACTATGCTACTTTCTTCTTCTCTGCAAGCACAACATTATAAGGCCATGTTTGACCTGTACTAAGTGGGGGACTCACGAGGGACAAACTGTCCAAGGTGTGGGGTTCACGGAACAGATATAGTTCATATGTTTGCCACGTGCGGGGAACTGATGGCATTGAGAGATGGCATGCAACTCGTGATAAAAGAAATACTGGGTTATGATTTGGTCCTTACCCCCGAGATCATCGTCTTAGGGGTTCCTGAGCAAATAAGAGGACGACAGAGAGCGTTTATTTTTCTTGCCATTCCGGTTTATCGATTATGTATCTCCTCTGCATGGCTGAACCCGCAACCACCGTCATGGCAGCAATGACTGGGCCGGTTACTGTCTGTGTATCAGCTGGAAATTGCACTGTATGAACGGAAGCGGAGATTTGCTAGGAAAAAAAGAGAAAGTAATTTAGGGACAATTTCAGAATTGGCTTTCGGCCAATTAACGAAGGCTCAATCTAAGGTTTTATCTTGATGATAAATGGGAAATGTGCTCCTTTCCAGGCTAATGGGACTATGTAATCATATTTTTCTTTTTTTTTTCTTTTTCTTTTTGTGAACTGTATGTTTATCGACAAATGATGTGTGAATGTAATTATCTCTTTCTTTTCCCAATTTTTTTTTTTTTTTTTTTTAAACGAACTCCTACCACCGCTATAGAGGAATGAGCAATTTCAGAAGTCTGAAAGGAGAATGGGAGGACACAGCGAGAAAGTGACTGCAGTTGTGGTTCATCGCATTCTCCAAACCAGTCCTGATCACTGGACTTCGCGCTGGGCATTTATCTTGAGTATTGGCTAGGATGCAAACATAAAGTTACCTTTCGGTGTTTTTTCTATGGGTGGGCATAACTCAAATTATTCTGTGTAGTGGAATCAAGTGGAATTACCTAAAAATTCAAGGTAAGGTTGCAGAATTGTACTGGAAGAGTACTTCTGCATTTAGCACAAAATACCCCCTCAAATACTAAATTAATGTGAAGCAGAAATAGCGCTAAATGCAACAGAACACAAATAGGAGGATACTCACCTATTGTGCTATGATTTCCCCCCCTTTACTCCTGGCATAGCACTTTCATAGTGGATGTGAGGGTGCATTTTGCATTAAACAAATAGGGCTAGGTGCAAAACAACACAAACAGCATCATGAGCAGCCACTCACGCTCAATAAATTTGTTGCTAATTTCCACCTAAATTGCTCTTAATTGTGGAAGCGGCATAATCACATGATTATTGGTAATTTCACGTGAAAGAGTGACAGGGAATTACCAAATTACTCTGATTACTCTGGTGTAATTAAAATTACGCCAGCCCTAGACTTTTCTTCTGCACAAAAGCAACCTAATTCCCTGAATCTACTAGCTTTATTATTCTCTATATGAAAAACGAGTTACATATATCTTTACTTATTACATTGAACTTGAATCTTCACTTCTCCTGCGGCTTTTGATTTGTTGAACGAGAAGGAAGAAATGCAGTTCTGGGTATTACAATAGTTCCTTGTAATGCCTTGCTACTGAGGGTCTTGTGTTCTTACCTTACCTCCATGTGTTGAGCAGACCTTTTCTCAAACATGTAAGTCATTGAATTTGAACCAATCTTCACTGTATAGGGTGAACACAACTGTATACTGTTTTTAGAAATTCACCTGTCTTTGATTCATACAATATCTTTGATTCATACAATATCCCACCAACAAAAAACACTTAAGGTTTTATAACTATACTATTCAGTCTGGCGCCGCACAAGGGTATCCTTTTCTAAACTGTAAATACAAAATGATCTCAAAAACACAGGGCAAGCCTAATTGTCTTCCTTAGAAATTCAGTTCATTGAAGTGACTCCAGCTGCTTGAGGGAAGAGCTTGAGGTGAATTCCAGTCACGCACGTGCACTGTTTTACTTTGGTTACTTGCTCACTTGTGGTCTTTCTGACAGGTAAGACAACATCTTCCCAAAATGTTACTACTGGTTATTCTTTTTTTTTTATTTTTTATTAAAAGTGTCAGTATTGTAGTTAGTAATAATAGAAAGTTACCCTCAGAGACCCCTCAAACTGTCCTATGGGGTCAGGATACCTCTATCCCGACCCCTTATGTGTGGTTTTATTTATGTTTTCTCCCCAGGGGGCCATCCAAGAAACAGAATAATGGCCACACCTCTACTCTCAGGTTGGGGCCAGCCAATCAGGGCCTTAGTTTTCTGGCAGATCCCCGCGGGTGGATCCAAGCAGTATCCGCATCCCCAGATATCTATATTTCTTTTTCCTTTAATAACTTGGAAACTGCTGAACCAAATCACAAAAAACAATCTTTCTGGACCAGAAACCATTCAGCAGTTTTATATATATATGTATATTTATATATTTCAGGGCGCAGGCCTGGCCGTATCTTAAGGTGCAATGTGAGAACAACATAGTCCCAGTTATGCTAGTGTAGTCTCACTGTTCTGAATATTACTGTCATTAAAAAAAAAACCTTGAGTTGAGCCATCAGTGTTTTTAGGTGTCTTGGTAAGTAGCAGGTTTCAAGTTAGTTCATAAAATTAGCAAATTGTGCCAGCATCTCTGGGGTTTCCAAACTGAAAAGCAGCTTTTAGCTTCCCTACATGAACGAACCCTGTAAAATAGGAAGAATGGCTTTATTAAGGTGAGCCGTGCATTTAAAAGGCATGGGCATAAGGAGATCAAGTGGACCATGGATTCTTCTATAGAATGGCAGAGCCTGCAAGTGTCAATATTCCCCAGTGACTTCCAGTGACTGTTTAGGTCTTTAATTGATAACGCCATGAGTCTTGTGCAAATGATCTGCTTGAGCATTGACTTGGTAAGTGCACAATTTAAGTACGGCTCATAGTGCTTTTCTTTATACGAGTGTAATAAAACCTGTTACTGTTAGACTCTTCTATGTTTTTGAGTTCTTCCTGTTTAGATAAGAGCCTAGCTTGTTTTTTCAATATGGATTTTGCAAAGTTTTCCCAGCTTTTTATGGCCAGATTTAAGTGGGTGCAATTTGCGATCAAATAATCCGTCCAGAGATTCTTCCTGTTTTTAAAAATGATCTTCAATATCGTTTTCATTGTGTTGGGCAGGGGCCCCCAGTCTCTGCAGTAGTACTGACGATCAATGCACAGTTCTCTACTGATTATTTATTCATGCCGAACTCAGGACGTACCCACGAGCTACGAACATGTTAAGGAATTTGCAAGATACGTTTGTAGGTATGGCATTTGCGCCTACTCCATGCTGTCCACTAAGGACCCCGGGAAGACTGTTTGGCCATAGCCGATGGAGGATTTGGCACCACTTAGCAAGTCAGGACTTTCAGCAGAAGAGCCCAGGCACTGGCAGATGAAGTCTTTGATGTCCCTGAGACTTCAGAATAGAGGGCAAGCTCAGTCCAAGCCCTTGGAGAACCTTCACAAGCAGAATTTCAGAAAGCAAAGTCCAGTCCTTTCACTATCAAGGGAGAAGCAGCAGCAGCAGGCCAGCACAGAAAAGCAACAGGCAGTGTGGCAGGTCCTCCTCCAGCATCAAGCTCTTCTTCTTAGCAGAGGTTCTTCTTGATCTAAAAGTAATCGAAAAGTCTGAGGTTTTGGGCCTAGTACTTTTATCCCTTTCTGCCTTTGAAGTAGGCAAACTTCAAAGGAAATTATTTGTAGTGTACAAGACCCTGCCTCTTCCTTGCCCTACCCTAGAGACACACTAGGGGGTTGAAAACGGTATTGTGAGAGGGCAGGTACAGCCCTTTCAAGTGGAGGTGACAGCTCCTCCCTCCTTCTGTAGCCCAGGAAGACTCATCAGGATATGTTGGACACACCTCAGCTCCCTTTGTGTCACTGTGTAGAGTTAATTCACAAACAGCCCACCTGTCATTCTGACCCAGACGTGTATTGAGCAGCCAGGACGAGGCATAGAATAGTTAAGCAACAAAATGCCCACATTCTAAAAGTGGCAATTTCAAACAGGCAATCTAAAAACCAACTTCACCAAAAGATGTATTTTTAAATTGTGAGTTCAGAGACCCCAAACTCCAAATGTCTATCTGTTCCCAACGGGAAACAGCACTTAAAAGAGATTTAAAGGCAATCCCGATATTATCCTATGGTAGAGATGGACTTGCAAAACAAATTTAGCAGTATTTCACTATCAGGACACGGAAAACACATCAGTACATGTCCTACCTTTTAAATACACTGCACCCTGCCCATGGGGCTGCCTTGGGCCTACCTTGTGGTTGACTTAAATGTAGTAAAAGGGAAGGTTTGGGTCTGGCAGTGGGTACACTTGCCAGGTCGAATTGGCAGTGCAAAACTGCACACGCAGACACTGCAGTGGCAGGTCTGAGACATGTTTACAGGGCTACTCATGTGGGTGGCACACTCAGTGCCGCCTCCCAGCTGACTGCTCCCCCTGCCACCTCTCCTTTTAATGGAAGCCACAGTGTGGCCGCGCTCCTGGTGTGCCAAAGGTAAGCTTATCTGCGCCAGGAACCTTGGATCTCTGTTAAACCACCCCCTGGACTGCCTCCATTACGACTCCGAGACCCTCCAACGCCTCAGCATCGGACGTCTCAACAACTGCTACACTATCTCCCCCCAAGGACACCCACGGACCTTTCACCTGCAGGAACTGCAACTTCAGCGCCAACCCCAACAAACCGAACTTAATCTCTGCACACAAAGATACCAACAACCTCCACAACTCCTGCTCCTGAACATCCGCTCCCCCCACAAACACACCACTGAACTCTGGGACCTGTTTGACAGCACCCGACTGGACATCACCTTCCTCCTCGAGACCTGGACCAACCCCACCTCTCGTCCAGACATCGCCATCACCAATCCCAATGGTCACAGCACCCTATGGAGGGACAGGCTCTCCTGCCCAGGTGGAGGACTCGCCATTGTACACAAGTCCTCACTACGTGTCAAGGCCATCCAAGAAGATCACTGCACCGCCAAGGAACACCTTCACTTCCTGGTGCACTCCAACCACAACTTCTCCATCCGCTGCACCCTGGTGGACAGGCCACCAGGCCCCCGCCCAGCTTTCATAGACGGAGTCATAGACATCACTACCCCTCATGCCTTGGCGTCATTCGAATACCTCCTCCTCTGCGACCTGAACTTCCACCTCTAGGACTGCACCGACCCAAAAAAAAACACTGCTGTACTCGACAACCTCGCCACCCTCGGCCTCCACACCCACACACATCGCTGGACACACACTGGACCCCAGCTTCACCTCAAGCCACCAGATCACCATTGAGACTATCTCCACCCCAGACTGGACTGACCACCGCTGCATACTCTTCACAATCACTGCACCCAGTAGCTGCACCTCCAGGACACCCAACAGGAAATGGAACGAAATCAACAACGAGCAACTCACCTCATCGCTTGCCAAATCTCTTCCTCTCCCCTCTGACGATGCCAACACAGCAGCGCGCAACATAAATGCATGGCTCACCGAATGTGTCAACACTCTAGCCCCTCTCCGGCTGAAATCGGCCAAACACGTACCTAAGAAGGCCAGCTGGTTCACCACTGAACTCCAAGAATCAAAGCGTATCTGCAGACGTTTAGAGAAAAAATGTAGGAACAGACAATCTAGCGCAGACCTCGCCTCATTCAGAGCCGCTACCACCGTCCAACGATGAAAAATCAAGAACACAAGGAAGGACGCACTCCGGGAGCGCTTCAACTACTCCACACACAACTCGAAGGAACTCTTCTCAGTCATCAACGAGTTCACAGATCCCCCCCTCTGAAGCCACCAGCATTCACCCCTCACAGGAACTCTGTGACAAACTTGCCTCCTTTTTTGACCACAAGATCCAGAACATCTACGACAGCTTCCTGTCACCTGCCACCCGGAACCTGCGATCGACCCACTCAGACCAACCACGACTGGTCAACGCTCACCACAGAGGAAACAATCAACATTATGAAAAGTGAAGTTCTATGTTGTTTGTAATTTTAATTCTTAACTATAACGTCCCTGTAACCTTTATTTTTTTCAGTGAATTTCTATGGTTTATTTACCATAAAGTAAGTTTAATTACTCTACAATAATCCAACCATCGCTAAACACGCTAAGCGAGTGCGTGAATGTCTGAGTGAGTCCCTGAGTGTGTGCTTGAGAGTCTGTGTGTGTCTGTCAGTGGGTGTGTGAGTATCTGTGTGGGTGTGTTAGTAGCTGTGTGAGTGGTTCATCCACAAAGAAACCTCACCTGCCCTTTTATCCAACAAGAGTCCATAGTTTTGCACAAAATATGTGCTGAGTGGAGTTCTTTCTGCCTCCTTGGATAAATATCCAGTACATATTCTACACTACAGCTGTGTAATGGAGCACAAGGAAATGTCACCAGTGACCTTGTGTGCATTTTGACAATACAATTGTTCCTGGTGCGTCTTTATCCAGAAATATGTGATATCATGAATTATTTTATAGAGCCGCCACAAGACTACAAAGACGTAAATCTCCACCAAACCAGGGTCCTTCCTGTTTTCTAAATGACCTACAAGCTTGTTTGTTTTGTGGAGAAGTTCTCTTTCCGAACACCCCGCCAAAATTGTGAGGAAACGCACTGGAGGGCCTTTGGTAAGCTGTCCACCATCCTGGCAAAGGCAGGAAGACCTTTGCATGCTACTAAGGTGAACGGTGCGGAGCCAATGGTACGGAGCTTCCAGGTGATTTGCACATTTGCATATTTGTAGCAATTTAAAGGGAGAACCATGGACACTGCTCTCACCAGGCGATAACAAGAAAGGAACCACTCATTACAGTCACATACAGATTGCGCTTCCATAAGTCAACGATGCATTCACCTCCACAAGGGATTTCAGATAATTTTTCAATATGGAGTTGCAGAGAAAACACACTACATAATGAGGGAGAGGGGCTGCACTGATTTCGACCTCAGGGACCCCATCCCCCTGGGCATGTCTCCTGGGTGCAGGGTCAAGGCCCCCACCAACTCACCAGCTCTACGCCTCCCTGTGTGGAAGAGCAATAGCTTAATCTCTTTCCCTGCCCATATCTCTGCATCTCTGTAGGAAGGGAAAGGGATGAAACCCCCGCTTCTAATGGTAGGGAGCACTTTGACAGCTCCCACCCACTGGAACCAGAGTGTTTGCTTTTGCTTGGTGGGAGCTGTCAAAGCCCCTGCCAAGCAAAAGCAAACAGCTATGTCCTGGGGGTGGGCACCCTGGGAGATAGCAGGAGCCGACAGGAGGAGGGCTGCATGGCCCCCTCCTTCTATTTTCACGGGCTGTCTCAGGGAGGTGGTGGTCCCCGTGGCCGAGAACGGTTATAAATGTATATAACCTTCTGCCGGTCATCAGTAGATAATTATAATTAGGACCTAGATCCCATAGGAAAATAATTTTTTGTTTTGCTAATAACTTAGGTGCCGTTTGACAAATATTCATAACATTTTCAAAACTATTATACCACTCACTTCAGCTGCTGTCTTGAAAGTTTTGAGGTGATTTATCAAGCAGGGGCATAGCAAAGGGGGGGGGGGGGGGCAAATGCTTTTCCACCTTGCAATTTCCATAGGGATTTTTAGACTCGGCCCGAACCATTGAATGGAATGAAATCAAACATGACAGAAAGTTAGCTCTTAATCTTGAAAGTGTACATTTTGTTTTTGGTGCAATCCGTGTAAATACGTTCAGTAGTTTCAGAGACATAGAAATGGAAAAATAATATAGATATCTAGGGACGCCGATACTCTGCGAATCCAACAATACCCGTGCAAATATCTGACTGGCTGCTAGCACTTCAATCATGAAGTGTTGGGTACCATTCTGGGATTCATACTCAGCTGAGTCCCAAAAATAAAGAAAAGGGGGCAGAGTAGGAATAACCTGCCCCCCCCTACCCCTACAGGCTTGGTGCTGGGGTATCCCAGGAACCCTGCCAGGGCCAAAAAGCATTTATGTTTTAATTTTTCTGATGAAACTGTGCAGGATCTGTGGATCCCAGGAAAAATGTAAGAAAAAAAATGCAGTCTCCCACAATTGGTTCTATTTAAGTCCTGGGTGGGCCAGGTCCTGGGGCATATTTAAATATACATTTTGGGGAAAGGGGTGCATGCAGCCCCCCTCCCCATTGACAGTTTAGGCCTTGGGGACTGCCACCCCCCCGGGCCTTTACGATCTGAATTAAGAGGAGGGGGCAAGTGCAGCCACGTAGGTCTTTTAAGGCCCCTGGGAGTGCCACCTTTCCGGGGCTAAGCCTGGTAATAAGAAGGGGTAGCACAGACCCTCCCCCCCAAATTTAAAATTGCCCCGGTGATCACCACCTCCCCGGGACACAGTGATCGTTAAAAGGGGAGACAGGGCTGCACAACCATGCACTGCTATTTATAACACATATTACATCACTCATGGCATCTTCAATGACAACACTGATAATATCACTGTAACATTTCCAGTGAAATTATTGATGATAAAAATGTGCATGGCGAGGACATAAGTTACCTTAGAGCACGAGTTGTAGTTACTTGAAATAACTAACTATAAAGGCTGAATTTCTATGGTTTTGTATGTGTAAATTCAGAACCTAACTATAATGTCCCTGTAACCTTTGTTTTTTTCAGTGAATTTCTAAGGTTTTCTTAATTCTATTTCCTAACTATAACCTCCTGATAACCTTTTTTTTTTAAATATATATATATACATACACACATTTTTGTTCAGTGTTTCATACAATTTTAAATGCATTGTAGTTTTCACATTTTTAACACAATTTTATTTGCATAGTTTCGTTTTTTAAAGAATAACTTCAGAACAATATAAAACATAAAAAGTTAATATGCCAGACACCAACCTAATATATTATCCAGAAATTAAAGCTGGACACTTGTGGACAAATGACCAATGGTAGTCGAACTGTTTTAAGAGACATCTTATAAATGAATCATAGAATATATCCTATTCTATCCTCTCCTGGGTGGCCCAGTAGTAGTAGCACAGGGTCCATTGTAAGGGAAATGCTCATGCTATCTTTAAGAGTGATAGTAACTCTCTCTTGGCAGACCCTCTAGCATGTGCTGGACGTCCCAAACATGGCTGGGAGTCTAACTGGGGTCCCTACACCTTAAAGGCAATTTATTTGAATTTTGTGCAGATGGAGGCCTTGTCTGCCCCCTATCATATTGCCTCCCACATTTACTTCCCCAACTCCAGACTAAGTTCCTCCTACCATTTGGTCATTTAGCTATGACTGACAGAGTCAGGTACGGCATCCAAGGATTTGTACAGTGTGAGACTCCCTTTGGGTGGCGGTCTAGTCTTGTATTATTTCTACTCCTGTTATCTTATGACCCCTGTGAACATGTTTCTTCCCTGAACTTGCCCAGGGAACATCCTAATGAATTTTGTACCTGTCACCTCTCTGGGTGCCTGACCAATCTCGTATTTATTTAGGAGAGTCAGGCACCCATCCTAGAAAAGATTTCCTTGCCCTCATGGGCCTCCACCACCCTGTAGTTGAGAAAAGAAACCTTGGTCACCTGCAAAAAGTCAGAGTTGTGTGTCAATGTGGTCAGGAGGGCCAGGAAATTTGTGGTGCTTCATGTGCAAATCAGACCCTCCCAGTGTTCAAGAAGTGTCTGAATGATATATAGAAATGTAGATCTACGTGGTTTATAACATGAGGCGAGAAAATGTATATATTGTAGCGGGACAGAGGAGAGAGCCTCTTCTAAGATTACTCACGGTTTCTTCCATTCTGGTCGGATCCATTATAATGCTGGCTGAATCTGAACCTCTTATAGATAGTGGGAAATTTCAGGAATGCCTTATGATTTATATAAGGTGGCCCTAGTTACTCTGGGGGATGTTCCAGCATAGTTCTTGTAACCTTTTGAGTCTCCCTCATGTAATTGAATAAATCGGGCAAAGAGTTTGCTAAAATGCAGGAGGCATTCAGGGGGTCATTCTGACCCTGGCGGCCGGTGGCCGCCAGGGCCACTGACCACGGGAGCACCGCCAACAGGCTGGCGGTGCTCCCACGAGCATTCTGACCGCAGCGGTTCAGCCGCGGTCAGAAGCGGAAAGTCGGCGGCCTCCCGCCGACTTCCCGCTGCTCGGGGGAATCCTCCATGGCGGCGGAGCGCGCTCCGCCGCCATGGGGATTCTGACACCCCCTACCGCCATCCTGTTGACCCGCCAGGAACAGGATGGCGGTAGGGGGTGCCGTGGGGCCCCTGGGGGCCCCTGCAGTGCCCATGCAGGGCATGGGCACTGCAGGGGCCCCCGTAAGAGGGCCCCACTGTGTATTTCAGTGTCTGCAATGCAGACACTGAAATACGCGACGGGTGCAAACTGCACCCGTCGCACCCCTGCAACTACGCCGGCTCAATTCTGAGCCGGCGTCCTCGTTGCAGGGGCATTTCCTCTGGGCCGGCGGGCGCTCTTTTGGAGAGCGCCCGCCGGCCCAGAGGAAATGTCTGAATGGCCGCCGCGGTCTTCTGACCGCGGTGCGGTCATTTGGCGGCTCCCTCCAGGCGGGCGGCTCACGCCACCCGCCGGGCTCAGAATGAGCCCCTAAATGCTTTATAGAATGACACAAAAAGCCTTCGGGACCCAACCTTTTGTCCTGGGGGTCCTTTGTATTGTGAGGGTTACATATTGAGGGGTGATTGGCCCGTCCAATTTTTAGATGGTCTCTTGACCAAGCTTGGGTTATTCCTATTGCGCCTGTAGAGTTCCAGCCTAGTACATAAATCACTGTAGTACTAGATGAACTTCTGCAAAAAGTCACTACAGTTTCACTGAGGTCTCTTGGTGTTTGTATGTACTTACAAGGCTGGAGAGACTCCAGTTTGAAAGCCAATTGACTGTCAGCCTTCCCACCTTTATCATAGTACTTCTGTCCTGTGAATAGCATTTCCTTAGCTGTTTCACTAATTAGAATCCGTTCTAATTCAACCGTAGCTTTAGCATGCAATTGAAAGGTGCTAAAAAGGCAATCAATCTTGTATTGTTGTTCGCATGCACAAATTCATGCTTCAAACGCTTGTCCCTTGCTCTCTGTGGCACTGGATTTCAAGCTAGCCTGGCTATCGGGTGATATCCTGAAACCGGTTCCAGGATGCTTGTTTCCAGTACAGGGAGGACTTGGCTTGGCAGTTTGGGCTGGACTGTTCCCATGGGGAGCAGAGTCAAGACTGATTTGCATATGGATGGGTCCGTACTGGGGTGGCATGGTGAGCAAAAGGACGATGGATTTAACCCAGATCTGTGCTTGGTGGTGTGTTTGAAAAGTGTCAGCACTCTGTCCATCATCTCTTTGTGTGTTACTATACCTTCCTATACTAGCCTCTCGGTGGGATGCTCAGTCTCTCAGGCGTCACAGGAGCTTTTGTGGAGCTCAGGTCATAAATGTGATGAGGGCACTTCTGTGGTGTTATGGCAAAACTTAGTGGCAGCTAGGGTAACCTGGCTTATAAAGAGCTCTCTTTTGAGATACATAAATAGGTGAATCAATGGCCATGCTGGGGTGCTCAAAGGAGCAAGGCCTGGAGAAATAGTCCATTTTTTGCACCCTCCTCCAACCTTGTGATGGCTTGGCAATTTCTGTCTCTGCCCTGCTCTCCAAGGATGCCAGGTAGTCCCTTGCTTTCACCTTCAGTCCTAATTGCTTGCATAATCCCACAGAAGGGCTCAGCCTCTTTTGTACTGTGTAGTTTCTTAAGCATTGGCACATCTAATCATGCCATGTAGTGCCTACTTGTACAAACCGTCCTCCTAACCGGGATGGGCGTTTTAACCCCTCATTAATAAATACTGATTTTCACACAACTGTTCCTGGTTAAAGAAATTTTGGATGAAAATGAATAACTGTTAATGACAAAAAGGCTTTACATAGAGATGTCACTGTTTTGTCATTATTATTTTGCCACGTGTATGATGCACACCTAAAGTAAGTTGCTGTGAATGGGACAGTGGCATTGAACTCTTTCTTCTCAAACATTATCCTGTGGAGATGTCCATGCACATTCTGTGTGAAACAGGCCAAGTATTTGAAAGATGTTTGCAGCATACAACCCCTCCCTCCAAATAGAACTGATCACAAAAATCGGGTGCAAATTGCACAGCAACGTTTCGCAACCAGTGACATATTTTGCAAATCTACCTATATACTAATAGGTTGATTTGCAAAACAAGGGATCGGAGTTGGCCTGCCTAATGAATATTAATTAGGTGTCAAATTGCGATTCACTCTGATTGGCTGCGAAGACAGTAATGGTGCCTTCAAGGGTCAGCAGACTACCATATCTGTCTTTGTATTTCAAAATTGAAAACGTTTTGTAAAGCAGTGCAATCTTCTAAAAGGAAAGAGGCCTGCTTTAAAAACAAATGTTTACGTTTTGAAAAACTTCAGTTAGACAAGGCAGTGGTCCAAGGGACCACTGTCTACTCCCCCAGAATTTGCCACCTTGATTTCCAAAGGAGCAGGGACGGCTCATTCATAGGCGCATGGGGGCATTGACCCCCTCACTGTGAGCCATTACGCCCCAGAGAGTCACATTACTTACATATTTTCCTGTGAAATAACTTTCCCCTGTAGCACCATTAATTTAGTCCTTTAAGGTGCAGGGACACTGAGCTCTCTGTCCAGCCAAAACAGAAGGCAGGTATCTGCTATTGCTCTGACGCTATGATGTGGTTATTAATGGGAGGACCCGCTGAGGCTGTGTTATCGGAACTGCGCATGTCTGATTGACCATTGTTTTAATTCTGGCCAGCCTGACGTGCAGTTAAGACCTTCTCAATCAAGGCTATGGAGGAGCTAAGAGAGAAAACTCAGCCCCATCGGTCTCCTATGGAGCTCCGTGTTTGCTCGTCCCTGCCAAGCCGGGCACTGCGCTTATGCTGTTTGTACCAGTTTAAGAGCAGTGCTTGAATTGGGTAGTGCCCAAAATGCATATATTTTGCAGTCAGGAGGCAGCACGCGAGGTGGGAGGATTTAAGTTCCTGTGAGTTTACTGTGCAGGGCTTTGCAACTGAATAGGTGGTGCGGTAGACGTCGCAAAGGTAAGTTTATGTTTATTTACCTGAAATAGGTTTCAGAATTAGATTTGTTTTGCAGAGGTGATCGGGGCACGTTGTATTTATATTTCCCCTGCAAAGAAGACTTGGGAATCAGTAACTTTTCAATGGTTTGAGATCACAATTTCCATTGTAAACCATTTGTGCATCAGAGTACAAATTACAATTTAGAGCACACACCATCCGAATTGCAATTAATTTTGAATTTCTAAACGCCTTTACCAAATCAAAAATACTTTTCCAAATTGGTAAGTAAATTCAAAAAAACGTTTTAGCTCTCACAAACCCTCGGATTCAGTCAATAAGAGAGTTTACAAACGATGAACAGTTGCATGCTTCGGCCCTTTGTTCCCAGACCTCCAGAGCGGCATGGCCGGGGAGGGGTATTCAGCTCTTGAAGTAGTTACATTCCATTTTGTGACCTGTAGGCAGGCTTAACAATGTAACAAGCTCTTAGAACACTGTCAAAATGTGCATTTGCGGTCTATTTGATAAGGCAGCGATTTATTCAAGATATTCCACCGTATATTTGTTTTCGTTTAGTGTAGATATGACAGGTTGATTGAAAGTGAGCCAAAATTAGAGCCTTCCAAAGCCATTCTCTCTCACACACAATCTGCTTTTGGAATAATTTACTGGCACCAGATCAAATATTTTCTTTTGAGCACCGCGGCCGCACCCAAACAAAAATCTCCCTCATCAGCTTCTGCAAGTAGACATTCAGTCAGCAATTTACAGCAAATATAAAAAGCGTCGATTCCTTCACACGCCTCATAATTCTTCAGCATTTCATTAGGTCTGGGTTGTGGCAGTTTAGCCCCTATTGCTAGCAGTAAACCTAATTATTGCTAGCAGTAAACCCAATTATCTTTTGGTCTTCCCCTTTCAGCCTCGGCTTTCTTTAACTTTCTTCTTTCGTACTTCGGCTTGAGAATTTGTTTTTCACGTCTTGGATCAGCCCAGTCTAGCGTTAAAATTGCACCTAATGCTATTGGCTGTTTATGTGTATCCTTTCACCTACACGAGTCATTGCATTGAACTGCATGGGGATCTAATTTATAGCTGTAACTCTCTCTTAGTTCCTGCTGGCTTCCTCCCATGTATTTTACTTAAATGTGGTAGTGTTGCAGGCATTAGCTCATTAAATCCAGACCTACTGTCTTTCCAATACTTGTCAAGGTGAACCGCGTTAAAGTCGGTGTACAAGACCCCCAAATCATTTTTAGGTTGAGCATAGCAGTGCGCAAGCTGGTATGTATCTGGGCTTTTAACCACGCCGACCGCATGCCCATCACTATCATTTGTTCATGAAATCTTTTGTTTTTGTTAGTAACTGCTTTACGTTTGTCCCCCTTTGGGCAGTTTTTTTACTGCCTTGGCCACCGACCCTGTTACATGGACTATTGCACTATTGCCGATAACTTTGACTGTAAGCGAACTTCTTTTTCCTTTTGTCTCTTTCCTTTGCGCTCACGGCGGCGCTTTGAATCGGCTCACTTTTGTCAACTGTTTTATTTTTTTATTTTCAGTTTGTGTGGCAAAAAAGTTCCAGTTAGAAATGTACAACGGTAATAGCTCTAACTCGAGCAAACGCAAGACCTATTGCATTTCGAATGCTTGTTTTTGTCTTTCTCATCTGAGCTGGGGTAAGTGAACTGTTAAAGTGCCGCCCTCTACGCCCAATGGTAAACCGCACATGCTGCAACTAGAAAGCTCTGAACTTGAGGCAAGGAGCACATGGATCATGATATTAAATCCACCCAAGAAACTCTACATGGCTTCAATGATTTGTCAATTGGTTGTAAGTGACTTTGTATGTTTTTAAGTCCTCCCCATTCTACTGCACTATCTGCAATGATACACCTTGATGAATGAAAGAAAACATCAACATGTGTAGAATTGCATGACATAGTCCCTAAAACCTGTGGAACTACATGAGTGACAAAAACCTTGTCCAAGCACTAGTGAATGTGAATACAGGAAAGAAGTGGTGTGCCTTATCAACCAGTGTTTCAAAGAACTGAGGAGGCATTTGGTCTTATAATTAACAGACAGCAAAGCAAGTGTCTGAGTTGGGCCTAGGTGACACCTTCTCGTCTATTTTAGCGTTTACTCTTCATTTATGTTAGAAATGGGGTCTCTAGTTGGCAGGGGTATATGCCCTTGCCCAAGGAGGGACTACAATCCTAGTCAGGGTAAGTCACAACACAATCCAAATTATCCTGTGCCCACCCTCCGATAGCTTAGCTCTGAGCAGTCAGGCTTAACTTAGAAAGCAATGTGTAAGGTATTTGTGCAGAACCTATACCATAACACAGTGAAAAATCACAAAAAGACATCACACAGGTTTAGAAAAATAGAGAATATTTATCTGAATACAATACTGTTGAAACAATGAAAAGCCAATGTACACAAGCAAAGTTATGAATTTCTAAAGTTGAAATCCAACTAAAGTGCCTAGAAACACAATAGTTCCAACTGGGGCTATAACACCGTAGTTGACAGTCGTTCCCAACAATCCAACACCACAGGTGCCAATCACAAAGTTACATGGACCCCCAGGGACAATACATTTTGAAAATGAAGAACAAGGACATCGCACAGAGTCAGAAAGGGGCATCCCTGGAGTCGGTGTGGCGTCAGTCCCTTATGGCTTCTGAGGAAAGACGCATCAGTTCCGCGCTACAAAGCAGGTGGAGGTGAGGCGTCGGTTCCGTCTGGATGCAGGAGGAGATGATATGGTGTTGTCCGAGATGCGTCGATTCCTTGTGACACGGCGGGATCACTGGTTCCAGTCCATTAGGACCTGATGTACCAACTTCGCAGTGTCACGATGACCCTGAGTGATGTCAGCGGAGTCGCAGCAACATCAGACTTGCGTTGCAGGTTGCGGTCATTACATGCAGTGACGTCCATGGAGCGGGAGCAAGCTGCGGCATCGCTGAAGTCGTTCCGGAGTCGGGTACCAGCAGAAAGCTAGTGGCTGAATTCTTTGCTGTCCCTGAGACTTCAGAACAGGAGGCAAGCTCAATCCAAGTCCTTGGCGAGCAGTTTTGGGGGGAAAGTATCTTTTTTTAAATATTATTTTCAAATCCGATGTTACCAGTGAAATTAACTTGTAATAAATATCTTGAAAAGTCCAAGAATGAACTTTGTAGCTGTTTTCCAGGCATCAGTAACATTGTTAAATGTAATATTGCATCCCAATGCTTTAGCTAACCCTGCTACAGTGAAAATAACATTTGGGGCCTTTTCACTGTAATTACATATTATGACCACAGTCGGATTTCCACCACAAGAATGGCAGAAATCCGGCTGTGGCCATGCCGGGGGATGTCTGTAAGATTGAGCTACTGCCACCAGCAGCGCCACACCAGTTGACCGCTGCCAGCCAGATTACTGCCAATAATACGGCCTGGCAGTGTTCTGCTGGTGGTAGCAGCGCCCCATCCCGTTCCCTGCTGGAGGACCCCCTGGTACCAGGTAAGTCGGGTCTCCGTCAGGGGAGGGGGGTGTTGTGTGTGTGTGGGAGTGTGTGAATGTTTGTGTGTGCATGAATTCGGGTGTGTGTTGCGTGTTGAAGGCCTGTTTGCAAGTATGGAGGTGTGAGCGTGTGAATGTTGTGTTATGTGAATGCATGTATGTTTGAAAGTGAGTGCGGATGTGTGTGTGAATGGATGTATGCATGTGTGTAAGAATGTGGGAATGGGTGTGGTTATGCATGTGTGTATGGTTACTGGAAAGGAAGTTGGGGGGAGACCCCTATCAGTGACAGGGAAGGAATTCCCTGTCACTGATATGGCCTACCGCCATGGTTTTCATGGCGTTATGAATGCCACGAAAACCATGGCGGTAGGTGGGGTCATAATCCTGCAGGCGGAACAATGGCAGCCGCCGTGCTGGAGATTGATATCTTCAGCACGGCGGCTGTTACCGCTGTGGTGGTCGGAGTGGTCATAATATGGTGGTAAGTACCGCTAGCCTGTTGGCGGTACTTACCGCCACACTAACGCCGACCGCCGGGGTCATAATGACCCCCTACATTTTTACATGTGCTACTTGTAAATCAGGGACACTGCCTCAAGGGCACTAAGGCCTACTAAGGAGGGGCTTATTAACATTTAAAAGGAAGGTTTAGGCCTGTCAAAAGGGTTTATTTTAGTAGGTCAAAATTGCAGTCTTAAACTTTACACACAGGCTATGTTAGTAGGTATGCAGTCATGTTTGCGTTGTCACTGTATTGGGTGGCACAATAGGTGCTGCAGTACACAAATGACACTTAACTTACATGCCCTGGTAGGGTGAGTCTTGCCACACTGAGAAGGAAAAGGAAGTGTGGAGGTCTTAAAATACCGGATCTAGAATTATACTATTTAGCGTCACAACTTCAGCATGCTATAAGCTGGCTAGATACAGATCCTAGCTGGTAGTGCTCCCTATTGATGTCCACTGATACGGTACAGCCACTGGGGTGTTACTGATGAAGGGGAAGGCCCTCCCTGATACTTGTCCTCATCTGATTCTCCTAATGGCACAATTGTGGGAAAGAGCCGTACAAACAGCAATACAGAGGAAACTATACGCCCGAGATGGACTTATGGATCCTACCTCCATTTGCACAGATACAGAATCAAATGTCAGTAGAGAGGTGGCAACAGGGTGGCCGTCTAACACTAGCAGACTTGTAACCAAACAGGAGATTCATATCCCTCCAGGATGCCGTAGAAACCTTTGCATTGGGCAGGGGACAGTTCCAACAGTATGCGAAAATTGTGGCCACAGCACAGCGGTTATGGCCAACGTTCCCGGAGGCCCTGAACCCTACTCATATGCTACTTTGTATGCTGTGTTAACGGGTGGATGTAAGTTAGTGACACACATATATCGGGCATTAAGAACTGATAGGCCAGTTAAGAAATTAAAAAAAGAGGTGAAATGGGAGATGATAAATGAGGAACCGGTCTCTCCCGAGAACTGGTGACAAATCCATGAGGAGGTTCAGAGGGTGTCCGTATGTGCAAGATTAAAAAAAATACAATATAATGCATATGACCTACCTCTCTCCCAAACGACTTCACACAATCTACCGGACACATGACTTTAGGTGTCCTAAATATTTAGTCTTGGATGATGACTTTTTGCATATGATTTGGCATTGCCATAGGTTACGCAAATATTAGGGGGAAATGGTAGAACAGATTAGGGAAACCACGGCGTGGGACATACCTTTAACTATAAGAGGCTGCTTTCTTGGACTGCTGCCTCTTGACCAGAAAAGGAAAATTAGTATGCGATTTGCAATTATGGGTCTCACAGTGGCTAAGAGAATAATCGCAATACATTGGATGAATAACGGGTCCCAACTAAGGAGAGCTGGATGAAAGACTGGCGGGAATGGGCGAATGTGGATGAAGAGCACATAAGGCAAACAAGAAAAGATGCAAAACTACCTGGGGTACTATTGGCATGGGGTTTAATGACCCAAGAGCTGGTGGAGGCAATACTTGAGAGGCAGACTGGGTTAACCTCCGAACAGGTTCCGCACATAGACAGCGAGCAAGGGACACTCATTGGAGTATAAACCCACAGTTAGGCTTGCAAGCGAGAGTAGAAACCTATTGAATTATGCAAAATGAAACGAGAAAGTGGCAGGGGAAAATTCTTTTGAATAACTGATATGCCTAACATGGTAGGGGAGGGGACAAGGGGGGGAGGATGGGGGACTGTTGGGGATTTTGTGTTAGTTACTATTTTCGTTTACTTTTATGGTTATCCTTGTCCAAAAGACGCTGAAATGAAATGGTAGATCTTGGAAAGGAAAGGCCATAAATGCTATTCATAAGAATTGTATGGATTTTGTTGATTCCAAGACATGTATGAGAACAGAAAACATTAATAAATAAAGATACAAAGAACAAAAATCAGGAGGCAGGGGATGACCTGTATTAGGCCCTAGAAGTAGGGGTCTCCCAAAATAAACAGGCTGAAGTTCAGAAAATGAATGAATAATAAAATGCCTTTATTTAAAAAAAAAAAAATACAAAAAAACTGACATGCCCTAGGTTTACTTTATACCATTTACTAGGAACTTATAGATAAGTTAAATATTCCATTTAAGAGTATAGCCAATTGTGACCTGTTTTAAGGGTCTGAGCACTTGCATTGGGGCTTAGATAGCAGTGTCCAAGTGTGCAGAGTCTCTGAGCATGAACCCAAAAAATCGTGGTGAAGATGTAAAAATAATTATTTTCGTACAGCAATACTTGGCCAAATCGGTAAATTAAAACAAATTGCTCACATCATTTTCTAGATGTGCATTTGCCTACAAAATGACATAAACACTGTGTTGTAGAGCCTCTTTTTTAACTTTTCTTAATCTTTGCTGCATGGCATTGGGGATACTGTATAGCAGTGCTGAAAACCATTGTAAAACCAATAGATTCCATACACCAGACTTATTGGTTTGCCAATGCTTGTTGTTGAAATTGGAGAGAAACCCCCATAAGGGTATAGAAAGATCTTTGAATGCCAGGAGAGACTCCTGGATATTCTGGGACCTGTGGCACAAATTTTGGATATGACAGAAGAGGTCCACTTGAAGGGTAGTCTGATAGATTTTGATTTATTAAAAGGATAGAGTCAAAGGGCCATGGGTCTTTTTGGGCAGTCCAAATGCATGCCTCATTGCTGAGAGACGAAAAGCCATATTAATTAAAATAAATCCTAATTTAGAGAATAAGGCAGGAAAGAAGCAAAGTGAGAACACGAAGGACCTTCTTTTTGGAGAAGAGCCTGTGAAGAGTGTGTGAAAATATATTTCTACTTTCATGGCTCTCAATAAGCCTCAGAGAAACATGATGAGAGTTTTCAGAGGAGGTGTCTTTGGTAGAGCTGGCAGGAGGGGGGCTATCTACTAGCTATGGTTGGCAAAGCTCCTAATACACTTATCAGCAAAGTAGTTCAGGTTGAGACTTTCAAGCTGCAACATGGTTCTGTCCCATAAGGGGATGAACAGAAAGGAGCAGGTGTGCTTGAGGAAGAGGACACAGCAATGGCAGACTGCAAAGTGAGTGCAGGGACTTTTCCCACAAGGTGTCTTAGAGGGATTTTACAATGTGGCACAAAAATGTACAGGACCCTTGGGTGCTAGAAATGGTTCAAGGTTTCACAATAGCAGTTAAGAAGGTTCCAAAGCATGGAAAGAAAAATAAAGATCTAATTTTAGGTCTGGGGCAAAATAGAGCTAGTGTAATGCGAGGTCAGGAAGATGCTGGAAATAGGGGCTTTTACAACATGAAGACCATTTCGGAAGGTTTTTGAGAATGCTATTTTTGATAGAGGAAAAAGTACAAGGGATAGAGGATAGTAATCAATTTGAGAGAGCTAAATCAGTTTTTGGTTTACAGGCATTTCAAGGTGGAGGGAATGAGAGAATGATTGGATGGTAGAACTAGATTTAAAGAAGCTTATCTTACGATTTGTGTAGAACAAACATTGCTTTGATATCTTAGAATTTGGAAGAAGTGAGGGAACAATTGATTATGATGAGAATTCTCTTGGAGACTGTGTTTTTTTTAATCAACAAGGAATACATCAATTGTAACAACTTAAAGAAAAGGAGGAGTTTCTAGGTTTCCAAATAGACATTGTTCAAGTAAAACTTCTGTTATGGGGAAGAGGGTTGAATTGACAAGGAAGGACATAATGTGTCCTTTAGGAATTTTACTGTTGTTAATCCAGATCATAATTCCAGGTCCATTGCATTATTGTGCTTTGCAGAGAGTGAAGGCAGGAGCCTTGAGAAGTGGTTTGGCAATGAGAAAAAGCAAAGGAGGAATCCATTTGGTGGCTGAGGAATTTGGAAGTTTAGAATGACTGGACAATTTTTGGATGTGCACCAGATTTTGTTTTAGAGACTGAAGTTTGCAAGGATGGATGGCATGCATGTTTAGACCTTATAGAGATAATGGTCAGGTTTAGCGAGGTCCTCACATAGACATTGTTTGAGGATTTGCATGCATTGAAGAGTTTTAGAGACATTTTGAAGGGGGGAGAAGTGTTGATACAAATGGACAACGCATCAGCGGTGAATTACTTAAATTGATTGGAGAGGGACAAGTCCTGTCAGCTGCTGGATTTATCAAAGCAGTTGTGGTTCCTTTGTCTGAGGCACAAAATAAAACTAAAAGAAGAGTACTTTCCAGGTTAGGAGAATTCAATAACAGACTTGACTTCAAGACATCTAAAGGATTATACCTATTGAAAGCTAGATTGACTGAGTTTCGAAAGATTAGATGAGAAATGGGGTTCTGTGGAGGTTAATCTTTCTGCGAGCAAGTTAATGCACCATATAGACTGATATTACAGTTGGAGACCACACTCTTGGGCAAGAGCAGTAGATGCTCTCTAGCGGAAGTGGGTGGCTTGTCTTACTTATGCATCTCCATGTGTAGCAGTGATTCAAAGAGTACATCGGAAAGTGAGATGCCAGTTGGTGTTGGTAACCCAATTTTTTCTCATGCTCAGTTCCTGTTGGTTTTGGAGCTGGCTTGTTCTGTTTCTGATTCCAGCAAGAGAAGGCATGTTAATTAATGGTGAAGGAGAACATAACCCTTTGGCACTTCTGGGGTATTGAACCTTCTTCTCTGCAGCGTGTCAGGAGATTTGAATGTTTCAAGTATGAGAAGGAGGTATAAAGGTATGTGGACAACATGGGTTCTTTGGTATGTGGCTCCAGTGAATGCTCCTGTAGTGTAGGAAGCTAACTTCTGGTGGATAAGTTTAAGGGGGTTTACGTTGGAAAACAATAAATTGTTATTGATTGGGTATTGCAGCAGGGAATGCTCACAGGGATGGCAAAGCTGTAGATAGATTTACTTTGGTGTGTAGGCTCATATGATCCAGATTAAGCATGTTTTGACAAAAACCTTGTTGGATTTGATATTTTATCCTAATTTTGAAGAGTGTAAAAAGTTGTGTGGTAGATTTTACACAGGAATATAAGACGCACGTCTATGAATTCAGAGCCAATGGTGAGAGATAGTTGCTGATTTCTTCTGTGAAACTTTATAGGTCTGCAACAAGAAGTGGGTGTGAGTTTGGAAAGATTTCGCCACATTCTAAGCAAAGAACCTGGGTGAGTAAGAGTTTCTGGGCAGGAGGAAGGTTGGAAGACATTTTGAGAGCAGCTGAATGGTCATGTGTAGTTTGCAAAACAACATTTGAGACCATTGGTTGCTTTAAATATTCACAATGAAATCCCCCTGATTTGTAAAGAAATTACCATTCTTCAATTTACATGAAGAGATTCTGAATTTCATTGTGAGACATGAAGGTTAGCGTTATTCCTCCTGCATGTTGGAGTTTCACACAAAGATGAAAATGTTTAGGCAATGAGTTTTTGGAAAAGCACTTGTTATTTGGAGATTATGGTCTTTACAGATGTTTATTGAGTCAATAGCATGTTTTAGGGCAAGTTTTTTTTTGGGGGGAAAATATTTTTATTGGTGCTTTGTAGCTTGGCATCAGTTATGACAATATATAACATTGTTTGAATGGCGTCAGTTTATGCATACATAGGTTACCATATTCTTAAATGCCCTGATACATCCAGTCTAATTCAGCAGTTCTGGTTTACCCAAGCTCTGATCCTCGTGCTCTGTGGCAGTGTATGTAAGCTGCATTAGGTTCTTCCAGTACCATATCACGTGCCCCGGGGAGGGGCCCTTTTTTTTTTTTTTGCTATCCGGGCCAAACCCACGTCTGTTCAAACCACACCTATTAAGGATATGCACAATATTATCTTAAAATATAACTTTACCTAGTGGTCAACCGTGTCCTGGTGGCTTTTGATCTACTACTAATCTACAATAATATTTAGGTAATGGTAATCTATCAGTCGCTGCTGGTATGGGAGCCCTAGGATAAATCCGGGAGGCTCAGCAGCCTCCAACATATCTGTGTGTTATCTATAATATGGTCATACCCCTGGCCTTCTTCAGCGCCTGATTTTGCATGTGTGTTGTCAGGGAGGTCAATTGCCTCCCATTCTTCCATGATCTCTGCCCAGAGAAGTGCTATGGGTTGGCGTCGAAGCCCCTGTGATTCTTCTCTCCTTAAAGTCCTCTTTTCCACCGCAGCACAGCGTGTGACTTCGTGTACCCATGTGGTAAGTCGAGGTCCCTCGGGTGTTTTCCAAGGTAATGCTATCCTACGCAGCGCTAGTACCAGGACCAGGTCTATAAACCTTTTCCCCACTTTTTTGGGAGGGTTTCTTACCAGAAGACCTAATAGGCAGACCTCCAGTGTCACTGGCAGTGACCTACCTAGGGTGTGATTAAGGTGCGCCACCACCCCAGCTCAGTAGTTTCCCAGGTTAGGGCACCCCCACACCATATGCCTGAAGTCTGCACCTCGCGCCCGGTACCTAGGGTAGACTGGTGGCTCCCAACCATATAAGGCCTGGAGTCTCTTTGGAGTAAGCCATGTCCTGTGGAGCAGATTGAACTGGATAAGTTTGAGGCAAGTGTCACATGAGATGCAGATGCAACTAGTCACTCCCACTCAACCTCAGTTAGGTCCATGCCCGCTTCTTCCTCCCATCGAGCCTTCAGATTGTGTAAGGGCTTATTCACCAACTGAGGTAGTGCCCTATTAAGCCAGGACACCAAGTGAGAGCCTCTGCCCTTCTGGAACACAGTCTGAAGCACTACATGTGTGGATGGCTCCTCAGAACCCTCCCCCCATAAATCTCAGACCGGTCGGGATACCGCCTCATATCTCAAGAACTGGCCATTCAGGGGTTCTGTTTGATCCAGTAGCTCCGCAAATGATGGCCATGTACCCTGGGTATAACAATCGCCCATGGTGATCAAACCTGCCTCTGTCCAGTTGGACATCCGTCTCTCAGTGAAGCAACATGGGGGTTCGCCCAGTGGAAGACCCACCAATGGGATTCCAGGTGCGTAAGGCACCTTGGCTCCTGTGCGCATAAGTGCTCTACGCCAGGCCCTATAAGCCGCATTCACGAGGACCCCGTTCTGTTGGGGCAGGAGTCTCAGCTGGAATAGTCCAGCCATGAGCCTGTCTATGCGCTGTCCTGCCCCCTCCCAATACACTTGGGACAACCCATGGGCATTGAGCCACCGGACCAGCCACTGCAATTGTGCTGCCACGTAGTAAAGTTCAAATTCTGGGGCCCCCTGCCTCCGGGCACAGGCAGAGGGTGGACAGCACCCTCCATTCCATATCAGATCCCTAAGAAGAGTATCTAATACCTTAAACCAGTGTATTGGAACTGTTACCGGCAGGTTAACAAAGAAATAAAGAAGCCGGGGTAGCCTAATAATTTTAGACAACGAAATATGCTCCATGAAGGGCAACTTGAGGGAGTGCCAGACACCAACCCCTGCTCGGAGGGACCGTATTGCTTTGCCCAGATTGCCCTCCCGTAGATCAACTAGGTTGTGGTATATTTGGATCCCAAGATATTTGAATGTGTGAGAAGCCCACTTTACATCTGTCGGGCAAGTGGCAGGAGTGGCACTGCCCACAACTATCGAGAACACATATGTCTTCTCCCTGTTAAGGTGTAACCCTGAGAAAGTCCCAAAGTACTCTAATATTTCAAGTGCCCAGGGCAAATCTCTCTTCCCATCTCTGTAGTAAATCAGCAAGTCATCGGCGTACAGCTATATGATGTGTTCCGATCCCCCGGTACATCCCCCTACCACGTCCTTCTTGTCTGAACCACTCCGCAAGAGGCTTCACCGCCAATGCGAAAAGCAACGGGGAGAGCAGGCACCCCTCCCTGGTACCTCTATGTATGGCATATACATCTGACAGCAGCCTCCCGGTGTTGACCCTTGCAGTTGGGAGACCGTATAAGAGCCTGAACCACTTAAGCCATGTTTCTCCCAGCCCCAACCGTTGCATCGTATTCTCCAGGTAGTCCCATCTCACCGTATCAAAAGCTTTTTCCAGGTCTACAGACACTATTCCTGCACCCGAGTCTGTCGGGTGTGGGGGACTATATAATACTGTGTACAATCTACTGAGATTTTGCGAGGTGCTTCTGTTAGGTATAAACCTGCACTGATCATTTTGAAACAGGTACTGCATATACGGCAAGAGTCTGGTGGCTAGCACATTACTCAGAATTTTTAAATCGGTATTGAGCATGGTGAGAGACTTTTATCCCGCATGTCGGTCCTTAGTCTTAGGAGGAGGTACCACCAACGCCTCCCTCAGCATCACAGGGAGAAGGCCAAGCTCATAGGCTTTGGCATATACTGCTACCAGCCTGGGGGACAAGATGCTTGCTGTCAGTTTATAAAACTCTGGGGGAAGGCCCTCCGTCCCAGGGGTCTTACCTGATGCTAGGTCTGAAACAGCCAATTGTACCTCATCTTCCGTCACATCTGCACCTAGCAGCGCAGCATTTTCCTCACCGAGGGTCATCAGCTGCAGGTTGGCCAATAAGTCACCCAGTGTGTCCAATAGCGGAATCTCCGGGTGGGCATAAAGTGCCAAGTAATAATCACGGAACACTGCATTTATACTGAGGGGATCATGGATTAAAGAGCCATCAGACAGTGTAATCCCAGTAATCAGGGTCCCTGCCGCGTGGGGACGAACCAACCAGGCTAGCAGCTGCCCCGCCCTACCCTCCTCCTCATGTACCCTGTGCATATATCCCAGATGGTCATGGCACCTAAGCTTCTCGAGAGCTACTGCGTATTTCTCCCGGGCCTCCAGCAGCTGGCAGCGAGCTTCAGGGTGGTGGCCCTGTTCATTATCCAAGGCATGTAATCGGTCTTCAAGGTGCAAGAGGTCCCTCTCCAATGCTCGCCTAATGCCTGTCGTCTGCCCCATACAGTGGCCCCACACCCCTATCTCGAGGGCCTCCCATTCCAACCCCCTCTGTGTTGCTGTGCCCTCATTGCAGGGGCAAAACTCCACCATCGCAGACAGTACCTCCCTAAAACCAGTATCCTCCGGCGCAGACGTCTGTAGGCGCCACATCAGGATAGCGGGTCGTGGCTCTGCCACCTGCATATGTAACAGTAGTGGGTTGTGGTCAGAGAATGTGTGGCTTAAGTACTCTGAATGGCTTATCTGTCCACTGCATACAAACCTATCAATTCTAGTATGTACCTGATGTGGATGGGAATAATTAGAATAGTCTTGGTGTTCTGTGTGTTGTGTGCACCACACATCTTCCAAGGTCCAATTAGACAGCCAAGCACACAGCCCCGCAGCAACCCTAATCGACACAGCCCCTTGCACAGTGGGGAAGAGCGGTCTAAATGTGTCCAGGACCCCATTGAAGTCCCCCCGATGAGGTATGCTCCCCCTTGAAAATTAGCCATGTGTGTGGATAGGGTATGGAGATAGGTCTCCTGGTTGGAGTTAGGGGCATAGATCGATCTCAACACAAGTGGTCTGCCATACAAATGCCCTCCCACTAAGACAAAGCACCTTCCATTATTTATTACCACCCTTGTTGCTTTCAGGGGTAACCCCGCCCTGATCCAGATCAGTGTACACCGGGCGCAGGCCGAATAGGTGGTGCTGAGCAGCTGCCCCATCCAACGCTGGCAGAGGTGTTCAGCATCTGTCTGTGTGAGGTGCGTTTCTTGCAACATAGTAATATGGACTCTGCGGCATTTCAGATATGACAACATTTTGTGCCGCTTAGCCATTGAACCCAATCCCGCACATTCCAGGTAATCACATTAAGTGCATTCAACGGTACTGGCATTGTGTGGTGCTATGCCATCCTCCTCACGGACCCTGACCCCCAGCAGCCCTATTACCCCTTCAGCTTTCTGCATATCAATAAACATAGATTCACTGGAGATAACTAAGGACAAAAACATTAAACGAGGTCCCAACTCCCCTCCCAAGGACAGTCCAGAAACATCTGGCCACACAAACGGAACACAAAACCATAATGAGTGTCATGCGATACCGCCTCTACCAGAACAAATAGGCAGGAAGAAGTGGGGAGGGGGAGGCATCTACTGGGACAAATTTGCCCAGTCTGGCTTATCTTCCTATAACTTCATATACTCTACGAGATCAGCAGCAGCCCCGGGTCCATGGAGTCAATTTAAATGAGGTCATCGGATGTCTGTGGCGTCACTCTGGGAAGATCTTCTGGTGCACTTGCTCGGGAATCTGAGTCCGACAGATGAGTGTCTGAGTCATGATCTCGGTCTGTTCTGGCCCCCTTCCCATCTGAATGATCAGGGTCTGTCAAGGAGGCTGCAGCTTGAAGCACTAGTTTCTTCCCCTCTTCGGATTGGGTGGCTGAGGGTCTGGTGAGCTGGCATCGGGAAGCCCAGCTCCGGGATCTCCTCCGTTGTTTTCGGCACTGGGCAGTCTCAGCTGTATTCTTTTCTTTGTCTTTCTGTTTTGGGGACCCAGTCATGCCTGAACGATATCATTCCAGCCAGGCCCATGCTTCTTCAGGGTCCTGACAAAAGTGTGTTGTCCCGTCCACTGTAAGTTTCAGCTTGTATGGGAAGAGTAGTGCAAATGTTATCTCTTCCTCTCTAAGTGCTCTCTTTACTGCTGTGTAGGTGGCTCTTTTAGCCTGCCCAGTCGCTGTAAAGTTTGGGAAGAGACTTGTTTGTCCTCCTTCCACCATGAAAGGCCCAGCCACACGAGCCCTCTGCAACAGCAGGTCCTGGTCCCGAGAGTGAAGAAGTATGGCCACAACGGGTCGAGGCGGCCTACCGGGTTGCGGTCACTGCACTGGTACATGGTGCGCCCTATTCAGAGCAAAGAAGGGCATAAGGTCATGGTCGTCCATTAGATTTCACAGCCATGGTTCAAGGAATTCCACAATATTACTCCCCTCTATTCCCTCCGGCAGTCCAACAATGCGGATATTGTTGTGGCGGTTGCGGCCTTCCGCATCTTCTGCTCGTTGTTCCAATCGATCCACTCTGTCTGCTAAATGTGACACTTGGAGCTGCAGTGCTTGGTGGGACAGCTGGAGGGTCATCACCGCGGATTCCACTTCCCGGACTTTATCTGTCAATTTCTGGTGGTCCGCACGCAGAAACCCCAGCTCAGCTGCTACCTTGCCAATATCTCGCTGCAGGGTACGCTTAGAGTCTTCGATGGCCCCAAGTATTTTGTTTAGGGTGTCGCGCATCTCTGGTCCAGCATATGCCATCACCTCTGGTATCCGATCAGGTAAAGTCAGGGGCATTTGTCCCACAGGGCCCTGTGATTTTGGCTTTGTTTTCCCCATGGCGAGCCCTTTCAGGGCTAAGCTAGGGTGTGCGACATGCCTCTGTAGCTAGTGCTATAGTAGGGCTGCTCATGGCCCACACACAAATCCCACGGGTCACCTTTAGACAGTTCTGCGGCCGGAGTACCTACACAGTTCTGTTTCGACCCTGTTGCGATGTCTGTGCCAGTCTCTGCTTTCTTGTGGCGTGGGCCCTACCATGAATCTCCTTGTGCAGCAGGCAGAAAGGGAGCCATGCCCCTCCATTTCACCCCCCTCCACCACTCCAGCAGCCCCATAGGGTCAGGCGTTGTGTCCCCGCACCCCAGGGGGAAACGCACAACCTTCGTGGGAGTCCACTTCCAGGTGGGACTCCCAGGTTCCTCTATGTTGCCGTCATGCTATGTGCCTCCGTTGTCCCACCAGGACATCAGCACCGCATGCCGGACCACCAGTAACCCCTCACTGACTGGGCAGTGCCTCCTTCCTCTAGTCCCTTCTTTTGCCAAAGTAAATGTACGATGCTCCTGGTCGGGGGCGCCGGGTCTCGCTGTCAGCACCCTGCGCCTCTATTGCGTATATACTAATCCCCTCAGGGGACCGGGCCTTCTGCCTCACCTTCTACGGTGCCCCGCTCCGCTCCTCTGTGGACGGCGGAGAGATGGGAATTCCCCGATTCTCCGCTCGCCCTCTTTCCGACCGCCGCCACGCCAGCGTTCAGCATTCCTGGCTCAAGTTCTCTTCTTTCCGGAGGGGGGTTGGCAGCAGGTCCACGCCTCGCACCAGTCACAGGCTCATCAAGGCTACACCACTCGGAAGCGGGGAGTGGCCCTGCAGGCCCAATTCCCCCATCGGGTTCTCTGTTGCCTTGCGCTGTCCCCATTCACAGCTGCAGCACCGATTGGTTGTCCAGATTTCTCTGCACAGAGCGCTGGGTCAAGGGGCTCTCTACTCTGGCCGCCGTCGCCGCTGATTGCAGAATATTTGTAGCGGGCCGGTGTGGAGCGAAAAGATTACACGTCCGCCATGTTGGATTGCATAGCCATGCCCCCATGTTTTAGGGCAAGTTTATTGTTCAATGTATTTTTTACACAGAGAATCAGCCCTGAAGGATTAGAAATTGAAAATGAGTCGTGGCAGTGGAGGATGGATATGAAGAATATAGTTTTGCCTTGTTGCACATTTAAAAGTGTAAGAGGAATCTGAGACATGGAGTTTTATAGTGACTGGTTGCGTTCTAATTCTAGATTTGTTGGTAATGCAATGTCTAATTAATCATTTAAACCTGCAGAAGGACCGGCATTATAGGAAGTTGATGGATTATTCCAGCTTCCATGTTTTTATTGAAATCCAGATTCTGGCCCCACACTATGACTTCAGCGAACAGAAATGCCCGCCCTCTGAAGCTGTGCAGTCAGAAAACCACCAGTGCGGTGACCTGACCGCGAGTGCTATTAATAGTTTCCTGCTGGTCGGCGGGTGGAAACAGAGTTTCCACCCGACGGCCCAGCAGGAAACAGCCCACAACATTGAGTCTGGCTTATAATAGAACTGGTGCCAATGTTGCGGTGCGTCAGGTGCAGCAGCACTGGTCATGCTTTTCACTGTCTGCAAGCAAGCAGTGAAAAGCACAACGGGGCTGCCCAGTGGGGCCTCTGCACTGCCTATGCCAAGTGCAGGGGCCCCCGGCACCCGGTCTCCACCAGCTTTTACATGGAGGTGCAACCTCCATGTAAAAGCTGACGGAGAGGGGACTCGTAATCCCCAGAGCAGAGCTGCATGCAGCACTGCCCTGATGGATTAAGACCGCCAGCACCACAGGCCGTCAGCCGGTAACAAAGTGGCAGTGCCACAGTCGTAATGTGAAGGCCGGACCGCCCCATTGGCGGCGATGCGACCGCCACCACGGGTCTGGTGGTCATAGGACTGCCAGACTCGTAATGAGGGACTCTGTCTTCAGGGGCCTAGATACGGGGGTTGTTTGAGGTGTGACACCCCCCAATTAGTGTATTTTATGGTAAATAGTTGAGCAAAGGTGCTTTCAATTGGGTTGGGTGAGGTGTCTGTCGGATTTCACCAGGGCTTTTTGCATACACATAGACAAAAACTGATCCACACTCTGTCCATCTCTGCATTTTGAAAGTCTTCAAAAATGTTAGTTATTTTACAGAATATTGTGATTTTCTCTTAGTACCTCTACACATGCACTTAAATGTAATCTTAATCTCTTCAAAGGGGGCTAGGTGGTTTCAAGCACCCAAGACCAATCCAAAGAAAAATGCATTAGCCTATCACAGCCAGCACAGTGGAGATGCAGGATATAACAGTACCTATGAGACTGTATCAATCAATCAATCATGGTATTTATAGAGCGCGCTACTCACCCGTGAGGGTCTCAAGGCGCTGGGGGTTATTGCTGCTCGAAGAGCCAGGTCTTGAGATGCTTCTGGAAGGCGAGGTGATCCTGGGTAGTCCTGAGGTGGGTAGGGAGGGAATTCCACGTCTTGGCTGCCAGGTAGGAGAAGGATTTCCCTCCAGCGTTGGTTCGGCGGATGCGAGGGACGGTGGCAAGAGCGAGGCAGGTAGAGCGAAGATGACGGATAGGCGTGTAGAAGGTGAGGCGACTGTTGAGGTATTCGGGGCCCTTGTTGTGTAGGGCTTGGTGTGCGTGGGTGAGGAACCTGAAGGTGATCCTTTTGTTGACAGGTAGCCAGTGCAGGTGCTTCAGGTGGGTGGAGATGTGGCTGTGGCGGGGTACATTGAGGATGAGGCGTGCAGAGGCGTTTTGTATGCGCTGAAGACGTTTCTGAAGTTTTGCGGTGGTTCCTGCATATAGGGTGTTTCTATAGTCCAGGTGACTTGTGACGAGGGCGTGGGTTACAGTTTTTCTGGTGTCAGTGAGGATCCAGCGGAATATCTTACGGAGCATGCGAAGTGTGTGGAATCAAGAGGACGAGACAGCGTTGACTTGCTTGGTCATGGTGAGAAGGGGATCCAGGATGAATCCGAGGTTGCGTGCGTGGTCTGAAGGGGTTGGTGCGGTGCCCAGGGCCGTGGGCCACCAGGAGTCGTCCCAGGCGGAAATGGAGTTTCCGAGGATGAGGACTTCCGTCTTGTCTGAGTTCAGTTTCAGACAGCTCAGCTTCATCCATTCTGCGACATCTTTCATTCCATCCTGCAGGTTGGCTTTGGCGGTGGCTTGGTCTTTTGTGAGGGAGAGTATCAGCTGGGTGTCGTCGGCGTAGGAGATGATGTTGATGTTGTGTTTGCGAGCGATGTCGGCGAGGGGGCTCATGTAGATATTGAAGAGAGTAGGGCTGAGCGAGGAGCCTTGTGGGACACCGCAGATGATCTCGGTGGGTTCCGAGTGGAAGGGCGGGAGGTAGACTCTTTGGGTTCGGTCCGAGAGAAGAGAGATGATCCAGTCCAGGGCCTGTCCTTGGATGCCGGTGGAGCAGAGGCGGGTTATTAGGGTGCGGTGGCAGACGGTGTCGAAGGAAGCCGAGAGGTCGAGGAGGATGAGGGCGGTTGTTTCTCCGTTGTCTAGTAGTGTTCGGATGTCGTTGGTGACTGCGATGAGGGCGGTTTCTGTGCTGTGGTTGGCCCTAAAGCCAGACTGGGAGGGGTCGAGCAGGTTGTTGTCTTTGAGGAAGTTGGTCAGTTGCTTGTTGACGGCCTTCTCGATGACCTTGGCCGGGAAGGGGAGGAGTGAGATGGGACGGAAGTTCTTCTGGTCGTTGGGGTCCGCCGTAGGTTTCTTTAGGAGAGCGTTGACTTCTGCGTGTTTCCAGCTCTCAGGGAAGGTGGCAGATGCTAACGAGCTGTTGATGATGCTCTGGAGATAGGGGGCGATGCTGGCGTCGGCTTTGTTGAAGATGTAATGTGGGCACGGGTCCGAGGGGGCGCTGGAGTGGATGGTGTTCATGGTTGTTCGAGTCTCTTCGGCACTGATGGGTGTCCAGGTGTTGAGGGTGATGGTTGGGGCTACGAGTTCCGTGGTGGTCGGTGGGATCTGTGGTCCGAAGATGTCGTGCAGGTTGGTGATCTTTCGATGGAAGAAGTGTGTGATGCTGTGTGTTGTCACATGATGTTTATGCCACTGCAGAAATCTTAAGAAATACCCTCTTGTGAATGGAAGCAAATGATCGTACCCTCAGTGATTCCAAAATAGAGATGCAATGGGCCTGAATACAGGTGGGTCATAATGTTGCCGTCTTTGTGCAATCACATGTTCCCATAGGGGTTGCAACTATAAAAGTAAAATTTCGGTGGGTCAAACCTAACAGGGGAAAAAGGCCCCGTATTTAACGATACGTGCATATTGTGGTGTAGTCAGCATATTATTGGCCGAAAACAGACTTGGCAATAATTATCACTCTTCATTAATTTTAAAGACCTCAGAAATGGATTTTATCTGATGTGATAATTATTACATCCGGCATTGGCCATTCATATTCAAGCGCTTACTGTTAACACCCAGAATACCAAGATGGCCTCACAAAAACTCAAAACACTCCATAAAACTTGGCTAAAACCATACTTAAATTCACTTTTGCCCTCTAATCATTTTAGTGGTTATAACTATAAGGCAGAGTGAAGTTTAATATTGTGCCTCGGCAGAAAAGGCAGAACTAATACATCTGCAAAGCAAGATTACTTGTTTTACCGCAGAGAGACCGCAACACTCAGCACTATAAACTCTTAAATTTTATATGATTAGGTAGGCATACATTTCCATAAATGGAGAACCATTAATATTACTCTCATGAAAATGATTACTATCTTTATTGTATTATTATAACAAAGCACCATTAAGTGGATTGCCATGTTTTTATCACAGTAACAGTATTGCGGAATAACAGGCAGGAACCCTTCTAAAACATTAGTCTAATCATAGAATTCATTAAACTGGTATCAAATTTCTTCATATTTGTCAAAGTGCTTGATATAAACATTTCGTCCTGTGCAATAGTGATCTCACAGTTGTGTCAGATTTCCATTTCCTTAGAATCAGTTCCTTAGCTACTATTAATGCTCTTATTACTCCCTTTTTTCTATTCTTGCGTAAAACCGCCATCTATTCTGATATAAGATCTGTTCGATAGATCTTAAATTCAGTTACCAATTCTATACAATTTAATGACTCTCTCCAAAAAGAAGTAACTTGAGCACACCTTTCAAAGCTTTCTCTACTTTCATTATTTACCTTTCATTATTTGTTCTGTTATGAGGCATATTAATGTTTAACTATCTCTTGCTTATTCCTCTACTCATGTCTGTCTAGCCGAGACTTAAAAAACAAATACTTAAGGCCTTGGTAACTAATTTAAACCATTAATCCAATCCGCAAAGCCAGGCAGTAATGTGGTGCATTTCACTGCATCAAGCAGCATGCACATGGAGGGAGAGTTGGTCCAGCGCAGACACTTTTTAGAAGTCAGGCGTCTCTACAACCTGATAGCATATGAAACCACATCTGGAGTCAGAAGTACAACACATTTTTGAGATCGCAAGCGACCCGATTCACAGAGTCATGCCATTTGCAACCGCAATTTTTTTTTGTGTACAAACACCAAACTGGGATTCTACAGAATCACAATTTGGGTTTGTGATTTGGTGTCTGTAAGAGGTGTATTTAGGGCATCCCTTCCAAATAATGAAACACAGTGGCATGTATTAATGTTTTGCAACCAAATTCGGGTTGCAAAACATTAATATTTTACCACCAATTCAAACATGGTGGTAACCCATTCTCTAATGGGAAAGGGCCCCGATGGGAATACTTTCCCTTTCAGACTCTTAAAAAATGAAATTTAAATGTTTCATTGTTTTTTTAACTCATCCCTTTTTCCTTTAAGGAAAACTGGCTGCATTTAAAAAAAACCTCAAACAAACATTCCTTTATTCAAAAAGCAATCACAGACATGATGGTCAGCTGACCCAAGTAGGCACCCATCCGTGTGATGGCTATCATTCCTAATGGGTAGCAAATTGCCACCTACCTCATTAATATTCATGAGGTAGGTCAATTTGCGACCCACTAGAAATCGATAATTTGATTTCCTAATTGTAACTCAGAGAAAATCGCAATTTGGAAATCTCTATTCCTAGTGTTAGAACATCTGGCCCATAGTTCCATAGTTCCATGTCTTTGAGTTTCACAAAAGGTGTGGATGAGCAGTATGTAATATTGGGTAGACATGTATAAGGGGTAATGGGGAACTCTAGAAGGGAATGTAGGAAACCAGGCTGTTTGCCGGATGTCCCTCCACATTTTACCCTCCCTTTGGACTACTAGTTGCTGGCTTGTGACTCTGGTAGTGCACTGGGACCCTGCTAACTAGGCCCAAATGCCAGTGCTCTTTCCTTAAATAAGGTAATGTTCAATTGTAACCCAATGGCAAGGACTTTAGCACCCTTGTAAGTCCCTAGTAAATGGTACCCCTGGCACCTAGGGTATGGGTACTAAAGAGTGTCCCTAAGGGCTGCAACATGTATTATGCCACCCTAAGGGATCTACACGCAATATTGCATGCAGACTGCTATTGCAGAATGCGTGAAATTGTGCATTTTGAAAACACGACATTCCACCCACCCTGTGTGCAATGCCCACGACCACTGCATGTAAAATAAGTAAATCACCCCTACAGCAGGACTTAGAGCCCTAAGGCAGGGTGCATAATATTACATGTGAGGGCACATCTGCATGAGCAGATGTACCCCTGTGAGGCCTAGTTCAATTGATTGACATTGCAAGTGTGTGGGTGGCCATGTTGAGGACATGTACTGGGTACTGGTCATTACGACTTACCCAGCTACATGATGGCTGCACTGAAAATACAAGTGTTTGGTGTCAAACAACACATCTTAATAAATCCATACTCATACCAGCATTTGATTTATTGTGACATGCACCCAGAGGGCACCTCAGAGGTGCCCCTGAAAACCTACTAGTCACTTACTGTGTTGGCCAACTGTTATGGACAAGCCTGCCTCCATAGGCAAGTTTCTAGCCCCTTGTAAGTGAGAGCCTGCGCTTTCAGAGCAATGCCTGCTCAGGAGGAAGGTCTTATCACATCCTTCAGCAGTATGCTCAGCAATTTAGCATTCCTGGATTGGAGGCTTCAAAGCCTCTGTCCCCTTTGATATGCTACCCTGGCTTCCCTCAGACCTGGGAATGACACCCCCTGCCGGGAGGCCCCTCTAGCACCACAGCAATTGAAAAATTAGTTATTCAGGAGGAGTTTCACTTCTAGGCTAGTCACCCCGCTAAGGTGGGCTACATGAAGTGGACACTCCAGGAAGAGTTCTACCATCTTATTTTGTTGGAACTAGGTACTCTGGGTCAGGAAAATGCCCTAACTACAAAGGAAGTGGTCATCTAGGGAGTATAGTCACCCCAGGGGTAAGTAGCCCATTGGCTACTACCCTACTCTCCCCTAAACGCCCCCTAAATTCAGTATTTAAGGGTCCCTCTGACACCAGGAACTCTGATTCATCTAATGCGAACCAAAGAAGGACACAAGAAGAGCAGTCACGGCAGGAACTGAAGACTTCACCAACACTTGCCGCCACACCCTGCCCTGCTACTGGAACCTCGACAGTTGCACTGACCCATCTTGTCCAAAGGCTGTGGATCCTCCCAAGCTGTGGAGGGCTGTCGAGCACTTCAACAACCAAGTTGCACCTCTCTTGGGGGTGGAGGAGTCATCCTCCTGCATCTGCTGGCACTGACTGGGACACCATGTTGTTTGCTATTGGGTCCAGCGTGGGAGCAGCAGGTCAGGAGAAGGTTTTTGATGTTCTAGGAGGTTAGTCCATCTCTCTGTTGAGTGTTGAGACATTAGAGTCTTCAGGAGACCCCCTGCACCAATACCCTGACTCCTGGAGCATTTGTGTTCACCAAGCCTTGACTGTGTCCAGTCCAGACACCACCACTGTCAAGGCCTACCTGCATGTTGAGGGACTTCAAGACAGATGAATTCCACATCCAGAGTGGTCGTGCTGTGTTGTTTTCTCTCCTCTGCAGGTTGACCAAGAACCGTGGGAGCCTCCAATGCTAAGTGGCCAGCCAGCCAGCAGCACCTCTGCACCCAACCCCCCTAGTCCAGGTACATGTCTTCCACCTGCATCCCCTTGCCCAAGGAGCCCCAACGAGCCGAGCCCCACTTTGGGTTCTGCCAGACTTGTCCCCAAATTCCCCCTTGCAACCTCTGTTGTTTGACAGGGCCCTTTAAACGTTACCGATATAGCTCTCGAGGCTTCCAGCGCAACCAGCACTTCTACACCTGGACACACCAAGGCAAGTAAACCTGAATAGCTGGTGGTGCTTGGAACCTCGAAACCACCCCCTAACATCCCCCAGCACCTTAACTCCTAAAGGAGACCCCCCCACAACCGTTTGCAAATAACCTTATGAGTGTATGTTTCTCCCATAGGATAACATAACCACGTTCCAGGCTCATGCCTCCAATCTGACAGTTCTGTATTTGTTGGCTATTTACTTAACAATTCAATAACACTCAAAGTACTTATCTTGTAATGTTGACCATGGTGTCAAAATAAATATAAAAATATGTGTTATTTTTTTAAATTGGTCTTAGATCTCTTATTGAGAGTGTATCTCATTTATTGACTCTGTGTGTACAACAAATACTCAAGAATCCCCTCTGTTAAGCCTAAACAGCACAACCACACTTTCACATATAAAGCACTTGGGATTTTTAAAGTAAGCTGCATAAACAAATAAGGGTTGTCTGGACTTTTTGCATGTGTACCCCTACATTGGCACACCCCATATAGCTTCCTACATAGGTTGACAACCAAGGGTGCCTGAATGTATGGCACGCTCAGGACGTCACCTATTAGATGGAGTTAATGGGCGTAATGACTCCATGTTTCACAATGAATGACTGACTTGGACTAGATCAAAAAGTATGTGCCATGATCAAGAGTGTGCAGTAACCTATGCACATTTTCCACTCTCCTTTTGGAAAATTAGCTAGCAATATGTAAAGGGTTTGGATAGTTTTTCCTAGCAACATGAGAGTAGCCCAGTTGACTGACTCATTAGTGCCTGGTTGCCACAATACTATGTGAGTCTATTATTCATCTGTTTAATTATGGGGTGAGTTATATGGCTTTCTGAAAAGAGAATGTTCTGGTCTTTTAGGGAGGAGTTCTTAAAAGAACTCTAGTGGGCACCTGCTTAACATTTGTGAAGTCTAGCACCCTCCATGCATTTGGTTCTATCAGGGGGTCCATCTTGGGAAGGATCCCCCAGCACCAGGAGAGGACCGAATCCTTCTCAACTGTAAAAAACGTTGGCACTAGGCCTATTTAAAGTGACAGGAAGATGTTCTGTGGGGTGGCCTCATGTGCCTCTGTTCCATTGGATTGGAGTGGCATGGATCTGTGTGTTGGCACGGCACAACAAATGGCAAAAGTGTAAGTGGTTTACAATGATGGATCCCCACATAATGCCACCTAGACTACCTTTTTAAATGGTGGGCTTGTCCTAGAAGACACCTGCAAATCAGGTTCCAGGGTTAGAGAGAGTCTGACAGCAATTATGTCAATCCTTCTGTGTAGGAAATTCTGCATAGCTGTTAAATGAGGTTGACCATTCTTGGAATAGACTCCAAATCACATTAATGTACTTCATGACACAGATTTTTCTCCCAGGGAAGAGAGGAGGATGCTATGGAAGCCAGCTGGAATAGAGTATTAGTAGCTTATGTGGCTCAGCATAACAATAGAGCTGGGAAGGATGGGCCTTGTCCTTACTATGCAAAAGTACTATGCTGAGTAACTGCCAGTGGTTAGAAAATCTGCAAGCATTGCTCCCATCAGTTTGATGTTGTGACCTATGTTGTCAAGTGTATGCTCTTATGCGGGTGCTGTGATCACTGTGCCAGTGAAACCAAGCCGCTGCTCACTGCGTAAGTGGAACCAAGCCGCTCCTGACTGAAGAGATACAGGTAGGCTGGAACCAGTCTTTAGTTGCTTGTGTTCCTCTTCAGAGAAGACCTGGCTTGCCAGTTTGAGCTACTGATGCAGGACCAAGACTGATTTGCATAAGGCAGGGTCTAACCTGAGGTGGCATGGTGGGCAAAAAAATTATGGGTTGTAATGCTACCCTGAGGGATTGCCAGTGGTTAGACTATTTGCAAGCATTCCCTTCATCACATTTTGTGTGTTTGATGTTATACCCTAAGTGGCCAATGGTATGCTAAGACATGGATTTCATGCTCACTTTGTCCCTGCACCCGACTGAAGAGCCCCAAGAAGGCCAAAGCTGGTCTTGTGTTGCATGTATTCTGGTTCTATTGAAATGTGACCAGGGCTCATTTGCATATATTTGAACCTAATCTGAGGTGGGATGGTGGACAAAATGGTACACTAACTGATTGCCTGTGGTTTGACTATTTGCAAGCATTCCTCCCATCATGTTTTTTGTGTTTGATTTAACACCCTAAGTAGCCAAAGGAGGCCCAGACATAGGTCTCATGCTCGTTGTGCCACTGGAACCAAACATTCCCCCCATCACCTTTTATGTGTTTCTTGTCTTCCAGTATACATATACAATTTAATGTACAAATTTCATTATAGAACCTATTTTATTATTACTGAAATCATTTTTGTGGGGCATTTTCAGGGTCAGTCAATGTGGCTGCTTTATTGGAATATTTACAAAGTTTGTACCAATTGAATACTGAAAGTGCTTTGTTATATTTACTTAGAACTGTTGTGGATGTTAGTATTTTCCTGCCCCTGGACACTTTGGAATTCAAAAAGGGCCAGCATATGCTTATTATGGTCCTTCTGTAATATAGATGACGCTGGTACACGTGTAGAACTGGCACTATATTAAGGGAGGTTCGAAGAAATGGTGAGGTCCCACTAAGTAAATACAGTTTGTTTCTCAAAATCAATTTGTAATAAGACGTGTAACATTCATCAAGAAGGCTATAATAAATGTCAATGTTGCTCCAAATCCAGTTGTTTATTTAGAAAAGCAAAAAACTTGCAGTAGAAATGTAGACATTCATAGGTCCAAAGGAATGTGTGAAAATCAGGCCAGCCAACATGTGTTTCGCCCCACAGGTGCGTAGGCCAGGGCTCTCTCAAGGCTGGGAAAGAAAGAGAGATGCCATAGGAATAGAGAATATAGTATAATAAGGTGTAGTTATATTAGGAAGTGTGAAAAAAAACCAATGAAAAGCTGAAGAATCCCAAGAGATTCCAAAAAACAGGGGTCCGAGTGCCGTGAAATACGTCATGCAGTCCAAAGACGTGGTTCTCAAATCCAAAAGAGGCTAAAAAGAAAAATGTACCAGATAATGCAAAAGCAAGTAGTAGAATAAGGATGGACAGGAGCTAAAGAGTGAATATTAGTAATTAGTGACTGTTACAAGTGTCCTTAAGGATAAATAAATAAAGGTGATCCAGAGACAGTTGTGAAGTTACCAGGACTGACTAATTTATAAGGGAGAGCATGCAATTGGAAAACGACATTTTAGTATTACACTAAAAGATAGTGGAGTGATTGGAAGCAAAGATTGTGACTATACAGGGAAAAAGAGACAGCATACCATTTTTAATAAGGTGTATTCTGGTAGCAAAAAACAATCGACAGTTTAAGCACTAGTTTGGCAGTTAACATAAAACAAAAGTATTTTACATATAACACCATATAGTTGTATAATCATGTTAAACAAAAATTGACAATCAGAGGAGACCTCTTAAAAAGGAACAAACAGGCTGAGCAATGTCAAATGTTGAAGAGCTATATCTCTTACATAGAAATTGTACCATGTTTAAAATTTACAGTCTTGACTCAGAAAAGAAAGAGAAAAAGAAAAGAAAATTAATGTACAGAGTCTGTCGATAAGGGTCAGTGTTTGTGGGGTTGTCACAGAAAAATGAGTAAACATAGTGCTATTCGTATTGCCAAAGAGAAATCACTACAGTAGCATTCACCCGTTTTTGTGTCCGTGACAGGATCCAAATAAGTGAAAATAGTGCCCTTCGTGTTGTCGAATGGAAACCACTACAGGAACACTCACCCGTTTCGTATCGGTGATAGAATTCAATAGTAAATAGATATAATGTCCGTCGCCTGGAATATTTTATTGAGCAAAGGCAGTGCGCCGGTTTCACACTGCATCTCTTATACGAGACCGGTGTGTTTCTATATTAGTCCTACCTCAATGTTTACTATCAGGTATGGACAAAGAAAAAGGACTTTATCCGCTCGGCCTTGTTACAGAAGGCTCGTAAATAGGCCGGCGCCATCGTAATTATGTACGAAAGCGGCGCCATCTTGGAAAAGAGAAATTTGCATCCGGATAGAGGACGATAAATATGTCAAAACGGGTAGAAAAATGACTAGAAAATGGTGAATTGAAATTGTGTTTTTATAGATTAATCAGATTGAGTGACTAGAAAAATACTAAAAAGGAAAGCTCATTTTTAATAGGAAGTGGTGATTAGAATTAGGGCAAGATTATCGTAGAAATACAAATAAAAATAACTATTAAAATAAATATAAGAATAAAAATAAAAATAAAATAAAAAATAAAAAATAAAATAAGATGTAGTCAATCCATGAGGATTAGAACAAGGAAAAATTATTTCAGCGAGGAAAAATGAGGGAGCTAATTAGCAACATATGTGTGACCTTCTGCCTGTGAAGTTAAAATAAACCATTTTATGGGGGTTGTATAGTAAACAGGAGAAGAACCTGCTGGATAAATAAAGTGGTTATATAAGAAGTCAATAGTAAGTGATCAGGAAAGGGACAGGCTGATTAAGGGCAAACACTGTTTGTTACATCATTACAGAAGTCCCCGAATAACACTGATACCAAGTGACTCTATTTTACAATAGCCAATAGTGCCACTCATGGTTCTTTGTTAAGTCCATTATTGACTGTATCATATTGAATTATAAGTCTACTTTCCTCTTTGCGCACACGTAATGGAATATTGCCACCTCGAGGGGTTGGTCTGATACGTCGGAGGCCACAGAATGTGAAAGTACGTTCATGAAAATGAGATTCTGTGAAATGTTCAACAAGTGGTGCCTTCGTGTCCAATTTTTGAATATTACGGTAATGTTCTTGAATCCTGATCTTAAGTGGACGGATTGTACTGCCTATGTAGGCTTGTTACATGGACACCATATTACATAAACAACATTTGAACTTTCACAATTTATGAAGTCATTGATATAGAGACATTGATTATTAATAGTGGTTGATGTAGTTTTTGAGAGACCACACTTGCAGATTGAACATTTGCTACAGGTTTAGAAACCCTTAGGTTTTGGAGGTAAAAATGTCGTTGGTGACTGATTTTGAAAGAAGGATGAGCAGAGTTTATCTCTTAGATTAGGAGCCCGTCTGAAACCTATTTGTGGGAAGTGTTAGTTATGTGTTGATTGATGGAAGGATTGTTTTGTAGGAGGTACCAATGTTTACGCAGATGTTTCCGAATGAGATGGTGGCCATTGTGGAACTCAGTAATAAACCGAATGACAGACTTCGTATTGGTTGTTTGGGATTTGTTGAGTATCATGTTGCGGTCCATATCCCGCAGTTTATCCTTGATGGTATTGAGTGATTGGCGATTGTACCCCCGGGCAGTAAGTCTCTCGGTCATTTGAGTAGAGATGTTATCATAGTCTATTGTAGTTGAGCAATTCAATCTGGCTCTTTTATATTCACCTTGGGGAATATTCCGGCTGGTACTTGGAGGATGACAGCTGGTGGCATGAAGAATTGAGTTTGCTGCTGTTGTTTTCCGAAAGAATTTTGTCCGTAACTTGTCATCCTTAATGAAAATCAGAAGGTCCAGGTATTCTACTGATGAATTAGAGATTTGATAAGTAATGTCAATGCCCCATCTATTGGGAACAAGTGTCTGTAAAAATTGATTAAGAAGATCCTTCTGACCTTGCCAAATAAACAAGATGTCGTCAACGTCCACAAAAAAATTATATTTTGGGAGAGATGTTCAGTTAGATCATTCCATAGCCAGTCATTTTCTACTGCACCCATCAGTATACAGGCGTATGGTGATGAAAATTTTGCCCCCATCACTGTCCTTTGGAGTTGCAAGTAGAATTTGCTGTTGAATAAGAAATAGTTGTTTTCTAAACAAAATTGCAACATTTCTATAATCGTCAGGTTGCAATTCAAATACTTCACGGACTTTGTGGATAGACATCTTCTTACAGCTTCTATACCATCACAATGTTTTATAGAAGTATAGAGGCTGACGACGTCAATAGTAACCAGAAACTAGTCAGATTGCCAATCAATATTTTGTAGTTTTTGTAAAATGTCTTTAGTATCTCTGACAAAGGAGGGTAAGTCCGCCATGAAAGGCTGCAGTTCCTTGTCGATTAGGGTGCCCAATTGAGAACAGATAGAGTTAATGCCTGATAATATTGGTCTACCCTTGGGTGGGTGGCCTTTTTTATGTATTTTGGGTAAGAGATATAGGGTAGGAATGGTGGGAAATTGTAAATATAGGGCACTTTTTTCTTTACTGGAAAGGATACGAAGAGAATGCCAGTGCTCCAAAAAATCGAGTAGCCTATGTTGGATTACAGCTGAAAATACACCCACCCAAGGGTAGACCAATAATATCAGGCATTAACTCTATCTGTTCTCAATTGGGCACCCTAATCGACAAGGAACTGCAGCCTTTCATGACAAACTTACCCTCATTTTTCCTCGCTGAAATCATTTTTTCTTGTTCTAATCCTCATGGATTGACTACATCTTATTTTATTTTTTATTTTTTATTTTATTTTTATTCTTATATTTATTTTTATGTTTATTTTAATTTTTATTTTATTTCTACTATAATCTTGCCTTAATTCTAATCACCACTTCCTATTAAAAATTAACTTTCCTTTTTACTTTTTAGTATTTTTCTAGTCACTCAATCTGATTAATCTATAAAAACACAGTTTCAATTCACCATTTTCTAGTCGTTTTTCTACCTGTTTTGACATATTTATCGTCCTCTATCCGGACGCAAATTTCTCTTTTCCAAGATGGCGCCGCTTTCGTACATAATTACGATGGCGCCGGCCTATTTACGAGCCTTCTGTATCAAGGCCGAGCGGATAAAGTCCTTTTTCTTTGTCCATACCTGATAGCAAACATTGAGGTAGGACAAATATAGAAACACAGCGGTCTCAAATAAGAGACGCGGTGTGAAACAGGTGCGCTGCCTTTGCTCAATAAAATATTCCAGGCGACGGACATTATATCTATTTACTATTGAATTCTATCACCGATACGAAACGGGTGAGTGTTCCTGTAGTGGTTTCCATTCGACAACATGAAGGGCACTATTTTCACTTATTTGAATCCTGTCACTGACACAAAAACAGGTGAATGCTACTGTAGTGATTTCTCTTTGGCAATACGAATAGCACTATGTTTACTCATTTTTCTGTGACAACCCCACAAACACTGACCCTTATCGACAGACTCTGTACATTAATTAAATTTTCTTTTTCTCTTTCTTTTCTGAGTTAAGACTGTAAATTTTAAACATGGTACAATTTCTATGTAATAGATATAGTTCTTCAACATTTGACATTGCTCAGCCTGTTTGTTCCTTTTTAAGAGGTCTCCTCTGATTGTCAATTCTTGTTTAACATGATTATTCAACTATATGGTGTTATATGTAAAATACTTTTGTTTTACGTTAATTGCCGAACTAGTGCTTAAACTGTCGACTGTTTTTTGCTACCAGAATACACCTTATTAAAAATTGTATGCTGTCTCTCTTTCCCTGTATAGTCACAATCTTTGCTTCCAATCACTCCACTATCTTTTAGTGTAATACTAAAATGTCTTTTTCCAATTGCATGCTCTCCCTTATAAATTAGTCAGTCCTGGTAACTTCACAACTGTCTCTGGATCACCTTTATTTAATTCTCCTTAATGACACTGTCCATCCTTATTCTACTACTTGCTTTTGCATTATCTGGTACATTTTTCTTTTTAGCCTCTTTTGGATTTGAGAACCACGTCTTTGGACTGCATGACGTATTTCACGGCACTCAGGCCCCTGTTTTTTGGAATCTCTTGGGATTCTTCGGCTTTTCATTGGTTTTTCTTCACACTTCCTAATATAACAACACCTTATTATACTATATTCTCTATTCTTATGACATCTCTCTTTCTTTCCCAGCCTTGAGAAAGCCCTGGCCTACGCGCCTGTGGGGCGAAACACGTGTTGGCTGGCCTGATTTTCACACATTCCTTTGGACCTATGAAAGTCTACATTTCTACTGCGAGTTGTTTGCTTTTCTAAATAAACAACTGGATTTGGAGCAACATTGACATTTATTATAGCCTTCTTGATGAATGTTACACATCTTATTACAAGTTGATTGTGAGAAACAAACTGTATTTACTTAGTGGGACCTCACCATTTCTTCGAACCAGGTTTTCCTATGGAGGACTAGGGTCCAATGTCCTCTGGTGAAGTGCCCACGCTCTACAACATTAAAAGGCATTCTCACACAGGGAGATTGTGGTTTTGGACCCCCCTTTTCTTCTCATTGGAGTAACTATATTAAGGGAGCAGTCCCTCAGTTGCATTACATGTTGCCGCAGTACAAATGAGGAAACACTCTGCACTCTTGCCTCTGCACCTGCACCATAGTATACAGTAGATTCACAAGCGGAGGCAAAGGAACTACATAGGCCCCACTGACTGTACACCACACAGAGTTGATGCACAGTCAATGTGCCCCCCGAGGTCACCCCTTGGAGGAGGTCCCCACCCAGAGATCCTCTTCCACATGGGTGCAGTGAGATTTAGCGCCTTTATAGAAGCTGGTCCACCTTTCATTATAGCGCTACCCCTGGGGCAAACATTAGTTTGTGGCTGCACTTGGAGCAACATATTCAGTGTGATAGGGTGCACTGTACTGGCCTTCTCCCAGTGCACCTAGCCAAAAACATCCTGTAGCTCATACCATGCAGTCCACCCTATCAATAATATAGGCCCTGGCAACTCTCTGTCTACAGTGATGAATACCCTTGGCTCCCACACCTCTCTTTTTGTGGTCTATATTGTTTGCAAATTTAAATCTTGTAATAACATGGGGCTTGTGTGAATGTTGGCCACTGTGTTATTATGCATTTATCAATACACATTGTGCTGATTTCTGCCTAGAGTGCCCACACATGTGGCAGTTTCCCTTCTTTTTGTTTAATATGTTGTTTCATAGCATGGAGAATACTATCCACACTGTGCACTGTTTCTTATGCAGTTTCGTTTTGGGCCATGCCTTTTAAAAAAAAACAATGCACGGGAATGCACTGGCATGTAGTATCTTCTCACAGTGAAGGTAAAAAACACTGAAGAATCAATTAACCACTTCTCTTGCCTTCTAAATGATTGAACCACTTCTCCCGCCTTCCAAATGATTGAGGCAAATGTGAGGCTGCCATTCTTTAAAGCTGTTGCAACTATATCACCTACAGGAGTTGCCTTGGCAACCTTTAGAATACTGTCTTAAAGGCCATTGGAAGTAAAGAGCAAGAGTTGTGTCTTCATTTATGTGTAGAAATTGGACTAGCTAAGAAATGATTCTTTAAATATAGACATTTCTGTGAATAACATTGGTTACTGCAATGTGAAGTATTTTATGATGTCAACAAACTAGGGAAAAGTGTTCCTCTTTCTTGTGTAGCAGTAAGCTAGACTGAGACCAATGTTCCTCAAGAAAGATTGTCTGCCTGCCCTGTCTTGATCAAACATGGGCCCAATGAAGACTGATGGAAAAGAGGAACAAAGCATGTGAGAGGGCATCTGGGACTGAAGTTGAGAGCTGAGATTTTCAGAGCAAGTGCCAGCAAGTGGCTTGTGCACTATGTGAATTGCCCAAAAGAAGATAGATTTATTCACTGGTAAACTGTGAAGAAAGTCCATTTGAGTTTTGTTAGAAATGGGATCTCTAGTTGGCAGTCGGTTTGTACCTTGTTCAAGTAGAGACCCTCACTCTAGTCAGGATAAGGGAGATACCGGCTCAGATAACCCCTGCTCAATCCCTTGGTAGCTTGGCATGAGTAGTCAGGCTTATCTCAGCAGCAATTTATAAAGCATTTGCACATAACACACAGTAACACATTGAAAACACTACAAAAGGACACCACACCAGTTTTAGAAAACTAGCCTATATTTATCTGTGTAAAACAAGACCAAAATGAGAAACATCCAACATAAAGTGCTAATGATAAGAATTCTGCAAGACTTACTTAAAAATGCAGTTCCTTGAAATCAATAGCTCCACCTGGGCCTATCACCGCCTCATGATCAACAAAACCAACAGTTCAGGCCGGCTGCAGCGTAGCGAGCCAGCTACGGTGTCAGAAAGACCCGCAAACAGAACCTTTGGAATTGCAGGGCGTCGTGTTCCTCGTGGTGAGATTCGGAGAGTGGCTTCGCTAGTGTTGAAATGTCAGTTCCGGAGGTCGTTGTGGAGATCGTCGGGCCCTTGAAGTCACCCACGTTGCGGATCAAACTCTGGGCTGATGAAGTCAGGAGCGCTGGCAGGAAAGGCGCCGGGGCTGCGGTGCGAAGCGGGACGATGCGATGTGCAGTGCCCAGAGGTCAAGGTGCGGCAGCGACTCAGTGACAGTGTCCAGTGGCGTAGGTGAGACCAGGGCTGAGGTGTGAAGCAAAGCGGTGCGACGTGAGGTGTCACCAGGTCACTGTGCAGGCAGCGGCATCATCCTTGCTGGAACGCTGTCTTCGGTAGACCCATGTCGGTGGTGTGGCGTGGGATGGGCTCCATGAGGCGTCCACGGGTCGCGGTGCAGGCAGGGATGCCTGGTGATGACACAGGAGTTGATGGTCCTGGCGTCGGTGGACCAGGGCTGCAGTGCGGGACAGGGCAGTGCTTCGTGTATCTCACAAGCGGTGTCCACAGGCCATGGTGCAGGCAGAGGCGTCTGTGTCAGCAGGAGGGGCGGCGTTGGGGATGCCCCAAGTTCGGTGTGAGCAAGGCGATGCCAGAATGTGGGGCCCAAAGGTCACGGTGCGAGCAGTGGCTTGGTGGCAGAGTCAGAAGATGGCATCGGTGAGACCAGGGTTGCGGTGCGAAGCAGGGCAGTGTGACTCCATGTGGCAATAGCAGGGCAGTGTGACTCCATGTGGCAACAGCAGGTCAAGTGCAGGCCAGCGTTGTTGGCGGTGTCGCAGTGGTTTTTCTTCTTGAACAGCACAAAACACACAGTTCCCAGTGCTGTAGGCAGATGAAACTGAAGTCTTTGTTATCCCTGGGACCTCCAACAGGAGGCAATCTGTACTCTTGATTCCAGAAAGATTCTAAAAGTCTGGGGTTTTGGGTTCAATACTTATAACTCTTTCTGCCTTTGAAATTGGCAAACTTCAAAGGAAAGTCTTGGTTGTTTGCAAGATCCTTCCTTGTTCAGGCAAGGCCACAGACACACAGCAGGGGGTTGAAGACTGCATTTTGTGAGGGCAGGCACAGTCCTTTCAGGTGTAAATGACCACTCCTCGCTCCACTCTAGCTCAGATGGCTCATCAAGATATGCAGGCTATACCCCAGCTACTTTTGTGTCACTGTCTAGAGCAGAGGTGTGAACAGCCCAACTGCCAAACGGACCCAGACAGGGAATCCACAAACAGGCAGTGTCACAGGATGGTTTAAGCAAGAAAATTCCTACTTTCTAAAAGTGGCATTTTCAAACTAACAATCTAAAAACCAACTTCATTAAAATATGTATTTTTAAATTGTGAGTTCAGAGACCCCCAAACTCCACATTTCTATCTGCTCTCAAAGGGAATCTGCATTTTAAAGATATTTAAAGGCAGCCCCCATGTTAACCTCCAGTGTACTTTACTAGTGATTTACTAGTAAATCAAATATGCTAGTCTTGGATAAACCAATCACCAGTGCAATTTACATAGGGAGCACTTGCACTTTAACACTGGTCAGCAGTGGTAAAATACGCAGAAACAAGAAACCAGCAAAAACAGAGTCCGGTATACCAGAAAATCAGGAGGTCAGAGGGCAAAAAGACAGGGGAGACACGCCAAAAAACTGCCAGGTCTAACAAGTTTTAACATAAGCGTGCTGGGGTAAATTAAGTTACAGACATGGCAGAAGCAGTTTGCACAATCTGAAAGTGAAAGACTGAATTTGTAGGTAAGCAAGCAAGACAGCATTCCTCTTATCAAAACAAGATGAGATAGCTGTCTGGTTTACCAACCTTCTCCCTTCAGAGCAGACAGTTACGAATTATCCTTTGGCTTAATCATACTAGCATTCCTTTTGACATGCAGGCAGAAGGTAAGATCAGCTCTGGTAATAACACCAGCATTTTTGGTCGTAATAGCAGGGTCTGGGAGAGGGCCAAGACCCAGTGACTATCAAATCAATATCCACTTTGTTTTATCAGCATTCAACTCCAAAAGGTTATTAGTAATCAAATGTGCTACTGAAGCAAGACACACACGAAGTTTAAATGGAAAGTCAGAGTTACTACCACTTTGTTGTATCAAGATTTGAATTGCAACAGCATAGTTAAGGTAAAGCCAAACTAATTAATAAGAGCAAGTAAATGAGTTAAATAAATGTTAAGGAAACCCAAAGGTGCACTATAACTCTTCATAAATCAATGTCCATTGTTTTCTCTTTTAAAAAAGAAAATGTGCTTTAATTCAGACACAGCTAAGTACAAAATATAAAATTATAAATGTACATAATGAAAATAAAATCTCTGTAGCACTACTTGATGAAGTGATTTGTGTCACAATGTCTCTTATTCTTTTCAGCATTTAACCTCTCACTATGATGTTTGTCAAGGAGTTGACCAAAGGAAGTTCCTATTGCAGTTGTCTCAGAGGTCCCAAGGTAAAACCATTATTTTTTGTATATGTCAGAGAGTTCACAATGTTCATAGTGCATCTGTCAAAGAATTCAGAATATAAAATGTAACTCTCAGGGTTATACAATTCAGTAAAGTAACCCTATTTACTTTAATCTGAACATAAACATGCTGAAGTAGTCTTTGCTGAGAGAGACTTCTCAAACACTTAAGGCAGAACCAAAGTATATGTTCACATGAACATTAAGGCACTAATTACAAGGCTGTCGGTCATCAGACTGCCAGCCTCGCTGTGGCGGTCTTACTGCTGCGGACCCGGAGGTAAAGACTGCCACATTACAAGTTTTGGTGTTTGTCAGAAGCCAAACCGCCACAACACTGCCTGCAGATGAGCTCCTCACTTGCAGACTTCCACACAGACACCCCACTCACTTGTAGACTTCCACACATGCATCACAATACACACACCTACTCACTCGCACCCCGACACCCCCTCCCCTCCGCATACATGCAGACACAACCCCCAACCGCACGCATATATCCAGACACCCCCACTCACTTGCTCACAAACATGCACAGTCACCCCATTTGCATGCATACATGCACTCAAACACCCCCATTTGCACACATACACGCACACACCACACACATGTACCCAACATTCCCCACCCCTATTTCGGATGACTGACTTAGCTTTCCCGGCAAGCTGGTCATCTGGGAGGGGATGGGTCCTGGCGGGTTTGCACCACCACACCATCAAGACTCCGCCAAGCCATATTACGGCTCATAATATGGCTGGCGGAGTCTTGGTGGCGTGTCGGTGCTGGTGATGCAGCCGCCTCTTCAACTCCATCGGCCAGTCCGACGGAGTCGGATTTCCACCCATAGATGGGTGGAAGTTCAACCACAAATCCTAATATGGCGGTCAGCAGACTGCCAGCACTGGTGGCCATAGAGTTCACAATGTTAAACTAATTCTGGTTGTTTTTTGTCAAATAATTCAAAAATGTAAAAACCCATCCTGTGATGTTTATCATTGTGTTCACAATGTAAATTGTGAACCTATTGTATTTGCCAAGGATTCACAATGTAAAACCCCTTGCCGTTGCATTTGTCAGAAATGTATGAGAAATGCAACTACTACTGATTGTCTAATAGAACTATTTCTCAATCCTATTCTAGTAGAGAAGGTCAGCAAATAAACAACACCCACTTGTAGTCCTACATTTTACAGTTCTTCTTTTGGTGATGAGGTAAGCCATTGCAGGGAGCTGAATTGTCAAACCAAGCATGGAAATTAATTAAATTCAGAGTTTGTGAGAGGAGTATCCAAGGCACCTGCCCACAAAGGTAATCGGTGAGACTCCATGGTAGAAAATACTTGTCTGCAGACATTCATAGGAATTCATACAGTGTGACAAAGGCATTTTGGCTTTAACATATGCTTTTCCCAAATAATGTGGGCCTACTGTATTTGCAATTACTTTTCATAATAAACAGATCAGACCTATGGTATCTTACATAACTTTTCTGACTACCCAATAATGCATACAGCCTTGATCAGTCACATGTTGCCATAACATCTCAGGAATACCGTCTGTCAAATCAAATTTAGTAGGGAGGAATATTAATATGTCGCTAGAACCAAAGACACTCTCATAGTAGTGCTTTTTAATCTCTTTTTCTGTCAGTCTCATAAAGTCGAGGGACATCATAGTTGCAAAGCCAGATCTGAAATCGGGCTGCATCAACGATAAACATATTCCAGTTACTTCTATACAATTGGGCTACACTTTGCGAAGAATAAATGTAATCAGGTCTACCTTGGCCAGGGAAGCAGAATATTTTGCTAAACCATTAAAAATAACCCCTATAGTCTGGGAACCAATCGTAGGCCAACAAAAGCAAAATATTATATGCTGTTCTTGACAGAAAACAATCTGAAAACTCAAAGGCCTTGACAGGTCATTATTAAAAATAATATACTATGATGTGGAAATAGGAGATGTTCTCGCATTTCTGCGGCATCTACCTTCCGATCGCAGATTTTGGCTGTTGGAGTATTCTGCTATGGAATTGGGTGCACAGGTCACATGCACCCTCTACCTTGAGCTTGAATTAAATTCTTATAACCTACCTCTCCATCTTCGTTTTTTGGGTAGCCTACAAATCCTTTAGTATTTTACGCTCCATGACAAGTTTATATTGTTTGTCTTAGGGACAGAGTATTATCCACTGCAGGACACTTCTGCTAATTTGGCTGAATTGTCCTTCCCTTAGTTGCCAGCATCATTAATACAGCAATAGACCATTTGTTAGAGTTTTTAACTGTTTTCATCTGTCTTAACAGTCTATGTGAAAAAAGGCCACTGAAGCTGAGAGGACTTTGTTTTATTGACTGAACAGACTTTTTACATTGATCTCCTTACCCATAGCAATGTAAATGGGTTGTCATTCAGATGCTTCTAGTGGTTGGGGGGATTCAGTGAATGGAGATGTAGGGGATGATTGCTTCAAGTCTCTGGGTTCTCAGCCACTGAGCACACCTCCTGGAATCATGGTGTACATCCTGGCACAAACAGTGAGGTAGAAGCATGTATGACAAGGGATGCTGCATTTGGATATGCCAATTTAGATCTGAAGTTGAGCAGCCATTGAGGTGTCTTCACAGGAAAAACACTGGGAAAACAAGTAGCTGACAGGGAGACAACGCAATTCAAGAATCCCAGTTGTTATGCGCCAACCTGATTCAGGGAGGGCCCTGTTAGCGGGATCACTGTGGAGCTTTCTCAGTGGAGACATAGCCAATGTGCTGCTTACGGCAGCCCCAAACCCCAGGGATGCACAGTGGAACGGGGTGCCCGGAGTCTTTCACAGAGCTGTTTTCTGTTGCAGTGAAAGAGAGTAGCAAGAATTTGCTAAAGTCAACCACTTGTAAAGAAAGGCAGAATTGCAGCTGCCTACATGAGAACATTGACAGAGCAGGGTTTCATTTTACGTTGTTGACTTTTCTGCAAGCTGTTCTGCTATTGTAAGCAACTATAATAAGAAGATATGCCAGATCCCTTTGAATGCTGGTGTCAAAGGTGAGTTAAGCTGGCCTTTATTCAAGAGACCAGTGTGGGCTGCAATGAGCTATGATCAGGGTTCAACTATCAGTTAAGTGCTTTCATAGTTGTTTCCCCAGCCAGTTGCTCGATTAAGGGGCGAGGGAAGAGAATCTTGTAGATTTAGGCTTCTGTAACATAACCTTTAACAACTGCATGGATGTGGATATACATGCTGCTTCCGTGGTCTCGGAGACCCATTTCTGAAGCATCACTTCTTAAGGTTCAGAAAGGGCATTTTGGTGGAAAATACCTACAAAACACCTAAACCAAGATGATTTCCCAAACTGAGGGGTCAGCAGCCAGAATTGCTTCTCAAACAAACAAAAAAGGTTGCTGTGGAAAACAGATACAGAATTGATGATGTTCAGTTAAACAAAGAATTGAAAGAGAACTGGAACCAAGAGATTCATTTTCAGTATGAACAAGAGCAAGTGTGGATAAAATGAGAGATCAGTCACAAAAACATAATAAGAAAAGGAAGATGATTCTGAAACATAAAGTGAGAAAATGAAGACAACAATAGCCACTTTATTTAGATCCTCCCACTCATATATCCTCTGCTGTCTCAGACCAATATCCCCTTTTTCAGAACCACAGACATAGGGCCTCATTATGAGGCTGGCAGTCTTGAGACCACCAGCCTCACTGTGGCAGTCGGACTGCCACACTCCAAGTGGTCCACCCGCCACATTACAACCTTGGTGGTCGGACCACCAGGAACATGGTTCCTGGTGGCATGCAGCAGTCAGAGTCATGGTCAGCCACGGTGGCGCTGAGTTCAGTTCCGCCACTCTGATAACAAGTACAGTTTCCCCCCAGCCTTTCCATGGAAAGGCTGGTGGAAACCTAGTGCAGGGGGGCCCACCGGTCAGCACCCTTGGGATGCGCACTGTCTGCACAGCAAGGTGCTGGAGGCCCCATTTGTACGTGTCCATGTGGATCCGCAGCAAGTGATTCCAAAGGTTTCTGCCAGTCAGCCCAGTGGAAACCTTGTAAAAACCTCAGGGGTGGGGTGACCGTCAGCTCCACAGAGGTCTCCTCCCTGCAAGTTTGGCAGTCAGCTCGTCCAACCACCTAACTCGTAATGATGGCCATGGCCTTCCATTTGAGCTGGGTGCGAGGCTTTTAAAGAGACTATTACACAGAGCAGTCCTAGAAGGACAAAAAACATATTTAAAGTTGAGGAAAGTGCCCTGTAAGATCCTCAGTGCAGCCATGTATAAGAAACAAGATTGGTAAAGACAACACAACAGTGGAATTGTACTACATTTTTAGTGATGGCTCAGCAGTCAGGAAAACTGTATATGATTCACCATCAACATGAGTTTGTGTTGATGGAGGAAATAGTAAAATTTACCAGATTGGGATTGAGAATATGCAGACAAGGGTACAAGTTAAATCTCACCTCACAACTAGTCTCAAAGGAAGTAAGCCAAACAGTAGGCTTTATATCTCAATACGAATTAAACCAAAATACGCCAGAGTAAGAAGAGGTTTCAAATGTATCATGCTCAGAAGATTTGATGCATAAGAAAACACACAAAGGTCAACACTCACTCTTCAAGTTGCTAAAACTAATCCTAAAAAAGTAAAACACAATAATTGAGCACAAATGGAGGCTAAATTCTTAATTAAATAAACTTAATTACATCAATGAAAGGCTGCAACAGGTGGAGAAGTGTAATACCTCCTTGAACAATGTGTCTCAAATACAGAAGATCTACACGGCAATGTTGACATGAAAATATCAAACCTAGTGAAGGATTTTACCTAGATGAGAGATAAATGTGATGATTTGGAGCAATTGCTCCAAGAATACTAACCCAAGTTGTGTAGATATTCTGATACCATCTTTGATAAAAGACCATGGCCCTCATTCTGACCTTGGCGGTCTTTTCGCAAGACCGCCGAATTACCGCCGCGGTAAAGACCGCCGACCGCCGACCGCGGCGGTATGCCGCTGCGCGTATTCCGACCGCTGGGAGCGTTCCGCCGGAAAACCGCCAGCAGCCACACTGGCGGTCGGCGGGAAAGTGGAGACTGGTCAACCTCCACCGCCACGCCAGCAGAACACCGCCCCCAGAATTACGACCCACATTTCTGTGTGGCGGTCTTCTGTTGGCGGTCTTCTGTTGGCGGTCACGTCCCTATGGCTCCCGTCGCCTCCCGGAGGACCAACGCACAAGGTAAGTTGATCGTCCGTGAGGGGAGTGGGTGGGGGGGGTGTTGTGTGATGTGTGCGTGCATGGGGGTGTGTAGAGGGGGTGTGTGAGTGCGTGCATGCGGGCGGGGGGTGCTGCTGTGCCTATGGGCAATGTGTGTAGTTCGGCGGGTGCGCATATTGGCATGTATGTGTGCGGGTATGTGCCCCCGTTGTGTATGTGTGTGTGTAGGGGGTGTGCATATGTGCATGTTGGGGGTGCGTGCATGTCGGGGTGCGTGTATGTGCATGTCGGGGTGGGGGGGGCAGGGGGTTCGTACCACCTCTGGGGGGGTGGAGGGTGTGGGGGGAGGACTCGTGGGGGGTAGTGGGGGAGACCCCTATCAGTGCCAGGGAAGGAATTCCCTGGCCCCGATAGCGCCTACTGCCATGGTTCGCATGGCGGTTCCCGACCGCCAAAAACCGTGGCGGTAAGCAGGGTCATGATACGGTTGGCGGTCTTGGGTCGACCGCCGGGCCGGAGTGCGCAAACTCCAGCCCGTCGGTCATGACCGCCGTGGCGGTCGGAGTGGGAAAGTGGCGGTCGATCGCGGCGGTGACCGCCGCGGTCAGAATGCCATTTTTTGGACCGCCGGTCTGTTCGCGGTCCGACCGCCGCCTCTCCGCCGACCGCCAAGGTCAGAATGAGGGCCCATGTGTTATACCGGCTAATTGAATAAAATCCTGCAACAAGCCATTCAGAGGAAAACTTTTAGAAACAAGAACGGGCTAATTTTTAAGAGTTTTTAGATGTGTTGGCCACGTTAGGGAGAAAAGGATGAAAATTCAAACAGTTGATCCCTAAATTTCTTAAACATGGAATCCAAGCAACCATAGTCCAACAAGCCAATCTGAATGTTATTATTAGCAGTAAAGCAATGATTTTCAGACAAGAATGGGAAGGAGTCCAGGTTTTGAACAGGCATACTGAAGAAGCAACATTGAATATGTACGAAATCATGTGAGTAATCCTCAGTTGGGTGCTGACTGGGTACAATATATGACACCTCAAAGTAGTTGAGCACATAAACAGGCTATGCTGTCAGAGTGGGACGAGGAAGATGTTGGGGGTGAGGATACAAGGAGGAGGGAACACAAGTATAGGCAATTAAGAAGCACAGCAATAGCTAACTAGATTAGATGTTTTAGAATCAGGCGAGACAATGAAAAATGAAGCCAGAAAATCTTTATTTTAAAAACGTACAGTAAAATGATTAAATTGATTAGCAGCACTCTCTACAATGGTAAAGTAGGCAGGTATGTTTGATCTCAAAATTATTTCATTCAATGCTAATGGCCTTAATGGACGGAGGGCAAGATCAGTTTGAACATGGCTTTTATACCATCAATAGTTCTTCATCACAAGGAACACTGGGTTGTATCAAGGTTAACGAGGTCAGCATTGGAAAAAAAATGATTTTGTTTTGTTAAAGTACAGAAAAAAGGGTGGGTGGGAATGGATGAATGTGTTGCTGTTCAGGAAAGCATATATATTTGTTAGCTTGTATTGTCCTGTTATTGATGATCCCTGACCTCTGAATAAGATATTGTCAATAGTCTCATTCAAATGAGCTATATACATTGGAAGGGACTACAATGTAATTCAAAATCTAAATTGAGATTTGTCAAATTGGAATAATAAGAACTATAAATCAAAGGTAACAGATTTATTTAACAATCTTAAAAAAAACTGGTTCTTATTGATTTGTGGAGAGCCTCAATTTCTGAGGTCGCTGAATTTACTTGTATCGCCTTGAGATTTAAGACTGGTGCAAGGATCAACTGCGTCTTAGTAACATCTTTTTTTATCAGCTATCAACATGCTTTAATACCAAACAGACTATCAGAATGCACAGTAATATCAATAGTAGCCTCAATTTTATGTAGTGGATGAATAAGAATGGGGTGGTATGGAACTAAATTATTGCTTAGTGATGATCATTATGTTAATGAAAGCAATGTTGTTATCAATTGTTTTGTTTTAATGAGTAAAGGATCAGCAGAAAACAGCACTGCATCAGATACTTTTAAGATAAAGTTTAGAGGTAAAAAAAAAATGTTTTACGTATCTATTGCCTTAAGCAAGAAAAAAAAGTTACAATTAAGAAATTATAGAGGGGAAATTGAACACTCTCAAAGCTTGAAACATATAGGAAAAATTGGGAATCACCTAAAAGGGATTTACATAATTATTATTATAAATAAGAATAATTTCATTTTGCTGCCCAAACCCAGAGGTGATCTGAAGAAGGTGAATATACTGGGAAAATGTTGCTGTGGTCCAGCAAAACTAAGAAAAATCCGAATAGGATTGAGTCAATAACAGACCTGCACACAAAAAAATCTATTTCAGACACAGTAGATATTGCTAGTATAGTTTTAAAGCATTAGCAAACAAATACACTCAACACCAAACCATGGAGAGAAATGAGAGTATTTTTCTGAGTTATACCTCCGGAGGTTATTAGATGGGGACTTTATCCAACTGATGTCTTTATTTACCTCAGAAGAAATAGAGGAGTTGATAACAGACACACCTAATGGCAAAGCAAATGATGAAGACTTGATCTCCTCTGATTTTTATAAGAATGTTTCAATGTTTCTAAATATTATCCCCATTTCTGACCTCTACTTTGAATGCATTATTTGCAGGTGCAGCTTCACCATCTTCGTTTTTAAAAATGTGTTAGTTTTTTAAAACTGGGGAAAAAAGCTAATAAAGTTATTTGCTATCACCCAATCATGCTTTTAAATATGGGCTTTAAGTAAAACGTAAAGGCAGTAGCACTGTAATTGGACAGAACTTTGGCAATATTAACAATTAAGACTTGAAATTGCTTTATTCAAGGGAGCCATTTACACACTAATGTAAGCTTTTTGGTGGAAGCAATAGATATTGTTTTCAGAAGATGCATTACTGCTGAACTATTTGTTACTTTTAGATGCCAAGAAGGTTTTTGACCTGGTAAATTGGGAATCCTTAGCCAGAATTATGGAATTATTTGGATACATTGTCCAACTTCAGGTTAATCGTTAACCTTTATTCAAATTTAAAAGCCACAATAATCATCAACACTTCTCTGGCAGGATATATTTCTTTTATAAGGGGATGAGGCAGGGGTGCCCTTTGTAGCCTAATTTATTCACCTTGTTCATTAAAACCTTAGCAATAACAATATGCTTGGATCCTAAGATTTGCTCCCCAATGCATTAATTTCTGAAAATTACACAGATGATCTAGTTCTTATCTTAAGGTTGATGCAGGGAGTATCTCTAAAGCAGTAGAAGAAATACAGAAATGTTAATCAAGATGCAGCTATAAAATCAGTCATTAATTCCTATTCAATTGTTCTAGTGATATACTCGAGGAGACGATTAAAGCTGGATGAATGGATCTTCTGAAGAGATATCTGGGAACATTTGTCTCTGAAGAATATAAAGCACTTTACGCCTTAATAATAAAACTCTAATTAAAATGTGAATTCCTTATTAAACACATGTCAACTCCTCCCATTACATACATAATGGGGTGTGTGGCTCTTGTTAAAATGTCAATACAATAGCTATTTGTGCATCACCAATTAGCTGAGTATAACCCTTTTTACAGAGGAATATTCCTCCATAAGTAAATTTGTTTGTAATAATAAACAACCTAGGTTGACCTTGGTGTATCTCTTTTTGCCTACTGAAGTCAGTGGGTTAGTACATTCCAACATCATGTTATACTATATGGCTGCTTTTGTTAGCTATTGTAACAGATGGCCCTTGTCCCGAGATTCCAAGAATTACAACAGTTCACTCATTAAGATTATGATCGCTCAATAATTCCTAAATTTCCCTGCATATTGAGAACCCTCAAATATCCCAAATTAATCAGGTATAAAGCTTTTTTTAATGTCCTTTAAGAGAAGAGAGCAAGGTTGTCGAAATTTTGTAATACCCATAATTAGTAGATATAGAAGGTTAAGAGATAATTTTACTCTACTCTCCCACTTGACTCCACCAGAAAATGACTAGAAAATAGTTTGGCTCAGATATGTGATTTCTTGATTGCAAATTCCTGGAATCCAATATATAAGCGCAATGTGATCTAAGGTCTAGGGTCTTTGATCTAGGGTTGGCACATCATGATTGGTTTTGGATTGCAGTCACACAGTCAAAGAGTGCCTTCCATAAGTCAATATTAGCTAAACTAGTGAAATCAACTGTTAGGCAGAAGATACTCTATATGTAGAGGAACTGGAGTCTGTTATAAAACTGCAAAATAGATCTCATGCCAATCCATTTTGTAAGGTTGCAAGCCCATGGTTCAAAAACAAGTGCAGTATTAACAGAAAACATATTAGAATATAATAATAAACTCGGTGTTTCTATGTTATATGATTTATTTGAGATATATGCACTTTTTAAGTAAATGGTTGTTGTTCCTAATGCTTGAGTTTTTACTCAAAATTGGAATCTGCAGTAATCCTACTTGTCCTAGATGTGCAAATCAGTTAAAACGCAATTTTAAGAACCTCACCACAACTGATGAGAATAGATGTGCTCTCCTGTCCTCCGCCCGCGACTTTAGGGTGTCTCCCTAATTCACTGAATTATAATTTGTTCAAACAAGCTAAATGTCAATTGAGATGACTGTGGCTAGAACCCTAATAAAAATAATTGGAAATCCTCAAAACCTTTTTTATTTGAAAATTGGGTTGGTAAAACGTGTAGCATTCACGTTTTAGAAAAGATATATGCTGAGTGTATTGGGGCAATGGAAAATTTTAAGCTCAAATGGAATTTTGAGGATCCAACCATTTTCTTCCAATAAGTTATCTATGATTAACTATTAAAACCCATATTCTGTATGAGTAGATGTTATACTTAAAGAGAACAAGCTGTTCTTTTCTATTCTCAATTGTTTGTTTTCATTATGTGGCCTGCCCAAGCAAACGTGTCCTTACTTTCCACTGATTCCAAGCACAGCATTGGCCTTCGATCCACTGGATCAAATTTCAGAGTATACATTATGCAAATCTGACCAGTCAACTGCTTGAATGTGAACCCTCCAAACACTTGTTGGTATGATAATGTCTGATCCTTTCTATGTATGGGAAGTACTTAGCTAAAAAATGCTCATTCGTTGCGTGTTTCATCATTATATCAGCTGGATCTCTTGGTTATGTGCAAATCAGAGAATATAGCTTGAAAGTTCACAGTTTATAATTTCTCTGGTTACATAACTCAGATGCGCCGCAGGTTTAGAAATACATGTTATGTTCTTTTTTTTGCTAATTATTTTCACTCACTCTCTTTGAGCAAAGGGAGGTATTTCACACATACGGTTACAGCATTGTTGACATAAAAAGTGTTTCCATGTGAGTTTAGAAGTGGAGATAGGTTTAAAACATGACAGCTATTAAGCCTGATCAGACTTTTTGTCTTAGCCCTTCCTGTTTTCTGACTTTTGTTTTTGTTGGTATTAGGACTCTGTGCACTTTACTACTGCTAAAGTGGTTGTGCGCTCTCTGCAAAATATGATACAATTGGCCTACACCTAACTGGCACAATTAGTTTACATACAAGTCCCTAGTAAGTGGAACTACTTATACCCAGAGCCTATATATTAAATGCTACTAGTGGGCCTGCAGTACTCATTGTGCCACCCATATTGTGCCATTGTACAGCCAGTAGTGCAGTTTAAAAATGCCATGACCTGTCAAAGTAAACATTTTGCCAAGCCTAAGCCTTTCTTTCTATTACATGCGAGTCACCTTAAGGGTAGGCCCTAAACCGTCCGTAGGGCAGGGTGCATTATATTCCAAAACTAGGACATGTGTTTTTATATTTTATATATCCTGGTAGTGAAAAACTCCTAAATATATTTTTGACTACTGCAAGGCCTATCTCTCCCTTTGGATAACATTCTTACCTTATTACATTTAATAAGTGCTAACATTTAATTGGGAACAGATTTAATGACAAGTTTGGACTCAAATGATTTGTAATTTAAAACCCTCCTTAATGGTAAAGTTGGATTTTAAGTAAAAATTCTGAAAAAGTCACTTTTAAAAAGCTGGCATTTTCATGCCCTAACCCTTTGGTGCCTTCTGCCTGTGTCCTGGATCATATGAATGTGAATAGCTTAGCAGTTGGCCTTTGTGGATTTCTCCCAGACATCAAGCTATAGAGGGACTTTGCGCTGGCAGGATAGGCCAGGAGGGCTGGTGCAGAGCTGTTTCCTGCTCCACATTTCAATTTCAAATTGCTGCCTTCAGCACACTAGTATTTGTCATCCCAACTACTTGGAGCCTTGACAGGGGTAGGAAAGAACTTTCCAGAGCCAAAGGTGGGGGCAGTTTAGGGAGCCTCCCCTCCCCACTTCAGAGCCTGGCACCAGGTATAAATATTGGACCTCCTGAGCTACTCATCAGATCCCTTTTAGACCTCTGGAGACCTCAGATGAAGGACCTCCATGGGGCCCTGCTGCTTGAAGGTCTGCCCTGCTTCTCTGTTTCCTGAAGAGGGAAACCTGGACCTGCTCCTTGAACCCAGGACCACCAGAGTGACTCCAAGGACTAGCTGGCTGGCCTCCTGGTCTAAGCTACAGAGACACAACTGGCTCCAGAGGTCTCCCTGCAACTGCCCAGCTGACCTGCTGCATTGAACCTGCATGGACCTCCAAACGGACCTGCCCAAGCCCTGCTTACATCTGCTGAAGTGAGTCCCTGATCCCCTGGAGTGCCTCCCTGGGTCCTGGACCCTTGGGTGGCATCAGAGAGAACTCCTCCTTGCCTAACTGAAGGTTCCTGCACTAGGCAATACCACACAGCTGAGAACTTCATTGGAACTCATGCCGATGGACGCAAGGCTCCAGATAGTTGTGCCAGAAAGCTGCAAGCTTCATCAGAACCAATGCCAAGCGGTGGAGACCTTTGCCACACTGCTGGGTGCTTCATCGGAACAAACGCTGAGCGCAAAGCCTTGCCACACAGCTGAAAGCTCATGGAATTGAGACAAAGGGCCCGATTTCAAGTGTGGTGGATGGAAAACTCGGTCCACCAAACTCCTGACAGGTTGGCCGCCCCCTACGTGGCGACCTCTTCGCTAGAGTTAATAAGAGTTTCCCGCTAAGTGAGCAGTTTCCACTCACTGGCCTAGCGGGAAACAGTCTACGGCATTGTCTCTGGCTCGTGCTGGCCTCCAGTTCTGAGCTACAGAGATACAACAGGCTCCAGAGGTCTCCCTGGGCCCCACTGCATCCATTCTCTGCCAGCATTTTCATGGCTGTGGTACCACCATGAAACCGCTGGCAGAGAGGGGGTCGTAATCCACAAGGCTGCGCTGCTTGCAGCACTGCCCTAGCGGATTAGGACCGCCATCACCACCACCAGACCGCCGGGATCTCCAATCCTGGTGGAGCTGGAGGTTCCCTTGTAGCCTGGCCACCAGGTTTGTAATGTGGCACTCGGACCGCCGCATTGGCGGTGGTCCGTCTGCCACCTGCGATCCTTGTGGTCTAGTGCCTGGCAGGTTCATAATGAGGCCCAAAGTGATGCAAAGCACTTCAAATCCTCACTGAACAGCTGAAAGCTGATGGGAACCAATGTCAAGTGACAGAAAGCCTCGCAACGCAACACTGTACTGACCTCACACCAAGGACCTAAGGTACAACTCCTAGCAGGCCAAATTTGGTCCTATGTCTGGGCTGCGCTGCATCACAGTGGGCCTGAACTTGTGACTGTGTCCTGGTCCAGTGCAACGATACCCTCAGTTGGTGCTTTGTGCTTTTAGCCACTATTTTACTTAAATCTGAAATTTCATACCTCAGGTTCTACTGATTAGATTTTTGTTTTTGTGGTATTATTTTATTTATTAAACTGTACTCTTTTTTCTAGATTGCAGTGGGATTTTTCTTGTGTTGTCTGTTTACTTTATTACTGTTTGTGTGTTGCATAGGCATTTTACATATTGCCTCTAGATTAAGCCTGACTGCTTTTGTGCCGAGCTACCACAGGGTTATGCACAGGGTAATTTAGTGACTTGTGGTAGACACTGACAATGGCTGTGGTTGTTGCTTGAGAAGGGTTCTCACCCACCTCAAATAATAACCCAGTTTGTCACAGCAGCACTTATTTGTGAATACATGCACACATACAACTTTGTTATGGTTCACCATATTTGCAAACCCCACTCTAGGAGCTACTTATGGTTAAGGTTTTTTTCACACAGACATTTTACATAACTGATCCCCCAGCTTGTAAAATTCTGAAGTTTTTTGAACCAGGGCCCAGAATTTACCAGCTCTAGCTTTACTTATGTACATTTTCTGGTTCAGGCCATTAGATTTTGCACCTGATATGTTCTGCTCTGCCTTTCAACCCAAACTATCAAAACATAGTGTATTTTACCAAAATATTTAATGGAAATCAGGATGAAACAAAAACACTGTTAACAACATTTTTCAAGATTTGGGAGCGAGCATACCAAAGGAAGAGTTAGCTGACTTGGCACCATATTAAACTATTGTAACATACCATGATTGTATCATCACAACTGCACGTAAAACCATTGCCTTTTTTCAGTTTTTTGACAATTGTATTGTAAAATGCACAATTTGGTCCTATCCTGTTTTTTTCATTAATTTCTAATGGGATAATCCACATAGCCTTCCAGTGTAAAGTCATGTTTGTTTACTCACTGTGCAATTTGGCTCTTGTGTTGACAGCCATACTATACTGGAAAAACAGTCAAGAATCTATGAGCTCTCAAACTGAATATCACTGACCTTTGATAGCAATGAAAACGGATTTCATTACTTCACATATTGACTTGATGATTGCCCATTCCACTCGTTTTTACAGCGTAATATTGTTTCTTCTATGTTGCTTCATTGGTACTTGAAGAGCCAGGCCACAAGGGGGCGGAGTACTGGTTGGGAGGTATATATAACTCCCCACACTTTAATCTACCCCATCTGTGTTTGAAACGGGGGCACGGAACCGACTAAATCTGGATTCATTTAATTATAGTCACACTCCCTGTTTACCATTGTACCGTACTACACGGTGACATACTTAAATATTAAAACAGTGCTTCATAGCCTGTTGCAGGGTCTGGATCTCGTTTTTAGATAGGTGGCACTCCACACCACGAGGGAGAGCGTGGTGGGCAGAGTATTGTATCTGTGGTGATCCTATGTGGAAATATCGCTTTCTGTGATACACGTCACACGCTTTTAAGTTCTTGACATTTACTTTGGTTTAACCATACATGGCCGTTGTTTCCAAGACTGGGAGAGACAATAAAGGCAGTTCTATGTTTTTGTACTTTTCATACAACTTCATTTAGGTGAGTGCAAATTAAGCACAAACTTTCCCTCATTGTTCGAAGGCATTTATTATTGATGCGCACCTCCCGCGGCCTCTGTGAAGATAATGGCCCTTTTTGTCTGAGAGCAGACTGCTCTCGTAATTCTCTGAGGTTGAGGGGCTATTCTCCAGGGCTGCTGTAATGTTGCACCCACCCTCTCTAGCAGGCACCATTGTAGTTAAACTGTCACATTCATTACAACGACTTTCACCATGTACCTATAAATGAGCCAAAACACTCACTAGCCATTTCAGATTATAGCCCTATAGGCGGACGTAGCGGGCTATTACAGCCAGTAAAATCCAGCTCCAGCATCAAAGCCCCAGCGGAAGGGGAGTAATGTTGGGATAGCAGAACAAATCAGCTTCTTGAATGAGTTATCAAGAAAGGGGTTAACAATGTTTTTAGCTCACATACCGTGAACGCTTGACATATTTTCCATACTTACAGAATCCTTGTGAATTATATTATTTTTCTGCTTTCATTGAAATGTAAAATTTGCATGTGTTTTTTGGACATTCAAAGTCACCCATTCTCTGGTTTGATGTGATAATGCCCCTGGGTCGGATGAAAATGTTCCTTTACTGTTTCATCTCTGACCCAATGCAGTTTGACCCTCATTAACATATGGGCAAGAGAAACCATCACCACCCTGCCTGGCCCACCAGCAAAATTTGGACTTGGTTTATGACTGGAGGATGGCAGAGCTGACAGTAGCGTAGGGGTGCAAACACCGCCATGCATATGTCCCTGCTCCTCTGTGGCCTATGAGGGCCACCCGTCAGTAGTGATGCCTTAAGAAATCACTTAAGCCCTGAGGGATAGATAGGCATTTTTGCTGGAACTGCATGCCTGGTATGCACAAGGGAATCCCAAAGGCATAGGAGCCCCAAACAACACTGGCAGTCTCAGTGATTACCTTTCTGGGCCGTGTCTGCACACTCTAACAGAAGGGGACAAACCCTTATCAAAACTGCATACTCCATGTGGTGTTGACAAGTAAATGCCCCAGATACCTCTCTTGTCTGGGGTTACAGTGCTGACAAGAATTCTGCTTTCATCAGGGTGTGATCATGCATGACACAATAGGTAGTCCTGTGGATTAACAGTGTACCTTGCTGTGAAGTGGTGGGGGAATCGTATACCACACCATGGAGTTGAGAAAACTCAGGGGTTCTCTCACTCTATTTTAAATGTACCGCAGGCCAGTGTGGGGGACCCAGAGGAATTTCCTGAATCCCAAGGTGGAAGGAAATGGGGCTACCTCCAGCTCTGACCAGGCAGGCCCCACCACCATCCTTTCACTGAGCCACGCCATCACAGTACTGGTAAGCAAATGCTGCATCCTGGTCCTGGCAAGGTTAGTGGACCATCTTCTTAGTGCTACCTCCACCATTTTCACTGTCTTGAAATGTATGGCCAAGGGGTAGGTGGCAAGAGCTTGGAAGATGTAGAGATGTAGCTTCTCTACACCTAGTTCTAAAGGAAGGCCTTAGACACTCAATAATTCTAATTCTCAAATACACGCTCATTTTCTTATTTACACTTAATGACTGCAGTCGGTGATAAGTTGCATCAATACCTCAGCCCTGGAATTTCAAGTGTTTTTCAGCTTTGTGTATAGACACCACGTTACTGTACTCCATTATCTCAACTCAATCATAACTATATATTGATTCACACACACAATTATTTATTAATCTGCTCCATTGGGAATCGATGGTCAGTATTTGAGCTCAAAATGTACAATTGTAGAAATATACTCTAAAAAGATCATGCTTCATGTATTAATAGTCTAACCCTCTGTTATATATTAGACTATGGGGGTCATTACGACTTCAGCAGATGGAAAAGCCTGTCCGCTGAAGTCTCGACGGGTAGGTTACCGCCAATGCGGCCACCTCTCCGCCAGCCCCATTATGTGTTTCTGCTGGGTCAGCGGGCAGAAACAGAGCCTTGTCGCGGCTCGTAATAGAGCCAGGGCAATGCAATAATGCGAAGGGTGCACCAACACCTGTCGCAAAGATCACTGTCTGCTAAGCAGTGATCTTTGCGACAAGGATGGCCGGGGGGCCCTGCACTGCCCATGCCAAGGGCATGGGCCCCCTGGGGCACCTGTCTTCGCCAGCCTTTTCATGGTGGTGTTACTATCATGAAACACTGGCGGGGGGGGGTTCATTCCCCAGGGCGGCGCTGATTGCAGCGCTGCCCTGGCAGAATAGGACCACCACAGTTGTAATGTGGTGGTCCGGCCACCACATAGGCGGCGGTCGGACCGTCACTGCTACCCTGGCGGCCAGTAGACTGCCAGGGTCATAATAAGGCCCTATGTCTATAACATAAGCTGTATTCCTACATCTGCTTAATATGTGCAACTGGGGATGAGTCCCACTAACTGTTGGACTCAAATAGAAATGCACCAAGCACTTTCCCAATCCCGGTAAGTAACTCTCTCCTGTTGCAGTGCTGCGTGTGTGATATAGGCTTCCTTCATTTCGTTCGGTCTTATAAAGCAATGTCTCTGTTAATGTTTCCAATAAATCAATCCATATTCTCGCAAGTGATATGCTTTAGTTCTGTCCGATGAGTTAAAATCATTATTTAGTGTTTCTTCCAATTAAATCTCACATTAAAAATAGATGCCTCATTTTCCCCAATCTCCAATTTATTTCGGGCATGTCAGATGCCCTTCTTCAGGGAAGAAGTCTCTGTATCTCCTGAAACCATGAACACAAATGTAGTCTATTAAATAACACATACTACTCTGAAACATAACATCTCCATAATACAGCAGCCAGTAACACAAACGCACCTAATGTAATAAAGGTGGTCGAAATACACACATGCTGCAATGACGTTTGATACAATCCTAGTGTGACAGTCGATGACGTGCAAGCACAGGCTCAAATTACAGACAGAAGAGGATACCCTCCGTGATAGTCTGACTAGTATCAAAGGGACAAGAGGAGTAGGACCGTCCCCGTGGTGGTGAACACTCACGCGTCTGCGCTGGATTAACAGAGCTGGAGTATTCAAAATGCAAAAGCAGCGTGGCTCAGTCGCCGTGAAAGAGTGACAAAGAACCGCAGCTTTAGACTCTCAACTGCAAGCAGTGGCGCACAGACCGGCATCAGACGGAACAGAGCTAGAGCAAGAGATAAGAACGTGTCCATGGTATAGTGCAGTTGTGAGCTTGTGCGCGTCCATCAAATGGCCTAAGACACCACTACGCTGCGTGTTATAAACACTGTGTGTCCTTTCCTGCCTTTTACATAACAAATGTCTCTTAAGGCGCCATGGTAGAGTGGTCGGAACGTAATGGTCAGTACTGTAGTAGCACAAGCATTAGCTTATAATAAAAACAAAGAGTGTCGATTCGATAACCTATGATGCAATATATATATAAATAACATGGCATATGTGATAACGAATGCTCATATGATACCGCATGAATACACAAGTCCATAACATACTGATTGGCGTCACCAAGGTGCCATATAATTGAGCTGGCAACACTGAAACAAAAGAGATATCTGAGAGAAAACACGAATTTTCCGGTTTATTGCACAGTTATGTTGTTCCATAAAACTTCCAAAGACCAAGGTGTAACTATTCTGTGCCTGTGCTCAGTAGATTTGTAGGTACCCAACATGTGTGTTATGTGTAATGGGAATACTGTTCATACAGAGAAAGTTGTAGCAGCAAATCTACATAAAATAAATCTTTTCAATGCACTTCTTATTATAGGAAAACAAAAGGAAAAAAGTATTTGCTGAGATTCAAAGACAAAAAAACAAGAGCTCCAGGCTCTCATTGAGGCCGCTGAGTTGTGGGGTATCCATTATGTGATCCATTCCACTTCTTTTTGTAACAGTTGTTCCCTTAAATTTAACCCAGGTCTCTTCTCCATCATCTCAAGGACGCGTATTTAAGTTGACAAACGCTGTGTTTTATCTCTTCAAAATGTGTTGCCACTCTAGGGTTAGTGCTAATGTTGCTCTTGTGCTCATTGAACCTGTAGGAGTGTTTTTAATAATTTGAAATTAAGACCTAATTCAGATGTGATTAGGTGAGCATAACCAGGCTTTAGTTTGCATAACAAGGCTAACAGCTAGCGTGTATTGATATTATTCAGAACAAAATGTGAAATTTTGTTTTAATTGAACGATGTTTTCCATGTGCATGACTCTGTGATATTCCATTTTAGATAAATACGTGAAATAGAAGCTCTCTTCATTGTGTCTGTGTGTTGGTAAAATACAATTTTACGGATGTGCATTCCTCATGAGGAAGCCAAGCCCGGATGTGCCTGTCTCTGTAACAACTTAAGGTCTTTCGTTTGAGGCTCTTGAATGGGATATTCACTGCGTGAACATATTATAGTATTCATTTGTTAAGAAATTCATATTTTCTCCAGTTATCTTTTATTCGTATTTTGTTTGTTAATATCTAGCAAAGTAGGTGTTTACTAGACGTATCTTGTGTATTTATTTGTTAGTGGGAATACTTGTATTTAAATGATGCAGTGTGTAGGGAGAGTCTAGGGTTGGTGCTTTAAGCCTATGGAATCTCTACAAAGAGGCTATGCCTTCTGTGACTGACACCTTTGGCAGCCATGTTTTTTAGCCGAGAGCAATTTGCATTCTGCTGCTTGCTCACACCATCTGAGTTCACCGTTCTCTTTTTTACCCTCATAAAAAAAACGGATTCAATAGAATGACAGAGAGGTGATCATATCTATTTAATTCAAAGGTCTGTTGTAATCCAGGAAGAATCTTAGAATGCATTACAGACAGTGTTAGAGTGTAATAATCTGCATACAATATGCAATGGTATTGTAGAGGTTATGAAGAGAGGATTTTGAATAAGAACACGGGCTACAATTATGACATATGTGCAGCTAGAGGACATTGTAGTAACAGTCAAAGTTACATAAACATATGTTCTGAAAGAAGGAGAAGGTGCAGCTGTAAATTAGTCTGATACAGCATAAATTAATAACACGTCATAGTTATAGATAGAGGGTATCCTCTCGTGATCAAGTTGGACAAAATACAATGGTCATAGAAAAGGTGAAAGTTGCTATATTTGAGCTATCTAAACAGGACATAAGTTATAGAAATGAACATAACCGCAATTCTGGGTTTCTTGTTTCGCTTGCAGAGGAGAGTAGTTGACCATGTAGGTGTACCGTGATGAGGGAAGAGGGAGGAGCCTATTAGGTGTTATCGTGTAATTCCAGCAACAAGTTTTTTTTACAGTCTGTGTCTAGGAATTTAGCAACCAAAGGCTGGTCAGCGATGGGGCAATAGTTTTCATTGCAGTTAGGGTCAGCTTTGAGGTGTTTTAGAGTTGAGGTGACTATCTATTCTTAAAAGGAGGTATAAGATATGCCTTGATCAAGGGCAATATTTCTAATGGTTTTCAATCAGGTAAGTAAAGAAAGGCTTACAGACTTTGCTTCGTTAGGGAAAATCTGATCCAGTTGGTAGTTGGATGCTCATTTGATAGAGGGATGAAAGTTGTCCAGCTGTCAGTTGGTAGTTTTGGGAAGTATTGATATATCTTATGATCAAATAATTTTTTTTTTTACTTGAACTCAAAAAATAACTCTTTTGTGCCACCTTCTTATAAATATTGCACGCTAGCTATTGAAGCCACTATTTGCTTTACTGTGTGTTTAGTGCTGCATTATTAAAATGTGATATTGTGTTCTACTGTGGCTGATGTGCTGTAGTCAGTTTTGACTATTGTGTTGTGGCACGTTATGCTTTAATTGTGTGGTTATGTTTTTTGTGTATGTTACTGTGTTATGTTATGTTGTTTACTTAAGATATGTTAACACATGCTGCTACATTACCAACCATAAGCAGCACATGCCTTAAAAGTTGACAAAATAAGGAGCAATTTATCGGTAAGGAGTTAAAATAGTACTTCTGCAGCTCTTCACCTATTTAAGACAGTAGTTAGCCCAAAACTCTGGCAGAGGCCATGTCTTAGATTAGTATTACATCCAAAGGAAAATGGTCCAGACAAATTAACTTCCTGTATGGGATGCCTGTTCACCTGGGATGTGGGAGCTTAGACCGGAGGACATGGACGCTAGTCCTCCTTTAATGAAGAACGCTACTAATTAGTTGGTAAGGTCCCACAATAAGATCATAACTTTTCCAGCCGTTAGTTGCAATATAAAATATAGTTCATAAGTAGAAAATGCAAGAAAGGGATCTCTTGTTCCCAATTCAATGCGTTTTTATTGAAAAGAAGTGGTGAATTCCAAAAATGAGTCACAAAATCCAACGAAGTTTCAGCCAACACGTGTTTCGCCCCACACAGCGTATGCGCCAGGGCTTCCTCAAGGCACGGTAGTTGAAAGCACAATTCTTCAGGCTGAATGTCACAAGTATTATAGAGAGTCTATTTAAATGGAAACGGGCAATATTTACGATCCCAACGCGTCCATCGCCTCTTCTCGGGGGGAGAATTATGCTTTCAAATAACGCGTTGAATTGGGAACAAGAGATCCCTTTCTTGCATTTTCTACTTATGAACTATATTTTATATTGCAACTAACGGCTGGAAAAGTTATGCTCTTATTGTGGGACCTTACCAACTAATTAGTAGATGTCTTAGATTAGAACTCGCAGTGCTCACTTTAGGTACTGTATTATATTTTAATTGCATTTAAATAGCACTTACTACCCCTGACAAGATGTTAAAGTGCTTTACGCTGGGCAGCATGCTTCTCTCGAACAAAGGTTTGTGATTAATCCAGTAGTTACTGGCTATTGGGGTATGTCTGCTCTCAAGAATACATTTACTTCAGTTTCTTTGTGGTAGATTAAATTAAGAGAAGTTAGATGTGATCATTAGTGAGGACAGGCATGTGAGTTCATGCAGAATGTTGGTGGGATTAATGGATGAGATAAAGGAGATTATGTACTTTTAGGTTCTTTCAAAGAAGAGGTTGTGATTTTTTTTTTTTTTTACTGAAAGGAGGGCAAGTTCAGACATTCAAGAATGAAGAATAAGGGCCTCATTATGAGTCTTGTGGTCATGTCCGCCGCCAGTTTGGTGGTCAGAGCGCCAAACGACCGCCATCTCAACCGATAACAATATTCCCAACGGGCTGACGGTGGTAAAGTTGTAATCAGCCAGGGCAGCGCTGAAGTCATCGCCGCCCCGCTGGTTATGACCTGGTTCTCTGCCAGCCTTTTCGTAATGAGGCCCTAAGACTTGAAGTAGGCTGTTTTCAGACACAGGAGGCATGCAGAGGATGGAAAGTAAGATGGAAGGTAATTTGAAAGAAAGGGGGAGGGGGACGTTTTTCATGCAGGGTTTTACATCCCTGAATTTGTTTGTGGACAAGAAAACTCTTAATTTACAAATCCACTCCATCCTTACACTCAAACTTGCTTGTTGCTTTTAGATAACCACCTGCTTCAGTGTATATCATGCATTGAAGGCTCTGGAACAATCTTCCACTTGAATTGAGATTTTTTGTTTTAGAAAAGCTTTTAAATGTTGTTTTGCTAATCTTTGCCTGTCTGCTCTGGAGGGTTTTCCCCTTGTGGGAGGGTGGATGGTAAATAAGACCTGTGAGGCGTTCTAAGTATGAATTTAACAATCATGGATTATTTGAGTTTGAACAAAACAAAACAAATCAGTCTGAGGTTGTTTTTGTCACACACAGATGTTGATTATAATGTAGATTGTAGTCCTTTTTCTGGGCATTGTCTTTTTTCTTTCTTCCCTTTAGGTTTTCATCATCAGGAACTTCACTGACGTGCCCTCAGGAGATAAGGACAAACCGAGGTAACTAAAAAGGGAAAAAGCTAAACATTACTAGCTTTGTAAGGGTCTATAACCTGCTTTCCTCAAGTTTTATCTATATCTTTGTTGTCTCTTTTACTATCTATGCATGGCCACCATGAAGGGGAGTAACTAGTGAAAGAGTAGGAAAGTTTGGAGTGGACGTTGAGCATTTTCTCTACTTTGCCAAAGATATTGATTCTCTCTTTTCTTACCCTTAACTACTGTATTACAAGTTTTGCTGGTGGGGTTAGGTTTTTCTCTATAGTAAGGCTGAGACAATTTATATCAATATTCCTCATGCTCAAAATGAGTAAAAGGAAAGACTAAGAAAGTTCATCTGGGGAGAAAGAAATTATCACCATTTTCCCAACTCCCTCCCACTTCCCGCATATCTGTCCCTTCTAGTGACATTCACCTGGGTTACCACAGCCCTCCAGGACAGTGGGACACATTGAAGCATCTGCTCGACATCACATCTTTCTCACCCTTCCGGTCTTCTTCCATCCTCACCTCCTCTTTCCTTTCACAGCACCCAGAAAAAAGTGTTTCTTCTGTGTTATCCTTCTCCAGCATTCTCCCAGCTGAAAATTCCTCCCTTCATGCCATTTCCTCCAGCAAACACCCTTTTTGGGGTTGAGTTGTTATCTTTGTAAACTTGCCTCTTTCTCGTTCCTTCTTTCTTTCTAGGACAGCTGTTGAGGAGAGAGTTATCCTGTTTAGATCGCCTTGGATCGGCAAGTGTTTGTTTCTCCCCATATATCTCCTACACCGCCCTTCACTTACATTCTTCCACTCGAGAAGAATTGTGTCCTTTGGACATCTTGAACAAAAGTCTGAATTACCCTGATGTTTTCATTTCCGATGATGAGTGGTAAATGTGAAAAGCTGAAGACTTAATTTGGGGTAGTTCACACTTAGACCTGCATAACATTTTGTCCTCATAAGGTATCCATGCCAAGTTTGCATCCTTTTTGTCCAACATCCTGGGGATTCTAAAGGTACCAGGGGTTGTGGATTCCCCTGGAGGGGACCGAGAAATTAGCCTAAATACTGCTAAATGTTTTTTTTGGGGGACAAAATATGAAAAAGTGCTGCAGAAGAAACTATGTTTTTTTCCCACTGCAAATTGCATCAACAAAGGGTTCTCAGTGCTAAAATCACCATCTTCCCAGCTTTTAGGAACAGGTAGACTTGAATCAGAAAACCACATTTTTTTACCCATTTTTGCCATTTTACTTGGACATAGCCCATTTTTCCTATTTGTGTGGTTTCAACCTCCTTTTAGTTAGTGGTAGAAATGGGTATGAAACCAATGTTGGATCCTAGAAATCTATACATTTCTGAAAGGTAAACAACATTTTTAATTCAGCAAGGAGTCATTTGTTTAGATCCTTGAAGGTTTTCCTATAGAAAATAACAGTTGAAATTAAAAAATATTGACATTGAGTTGAACAAAACAGCCATTTGTTTCTATGTTTTCATCTGTAACTTCTTCTATGGCAGATTTCCAAAATCAATATACTGTTATGTCTGCTGGACCCTACTGATTGTAGGGATATATAGGGCTTGTAGTTTCACCCAGGACCCTATGTACTCAGAGCCACAACTGAGCTGCACCTTGCAGTGGCTTTTCATTGTTTACCAGGTATACATCAATTCATTTGGTAAAATATAAAGAATGAAACATAGGTATTGAGGAAACATATGTACTGTATTTCCAAAATGGGTACAAGATATGAAGTTTAGAAGCAGTGGTTATTTGCACATTTCTGAATTTGGGGACACCCATACTAGCATGTGAATTAGAGGGCATTTCTCAAAAGAACTTCTTTCTTACACACTGTCTTACATCTGGAAGGCACAAATGCAGAGAAAGACAATTGGTAATAACACTTGTTGTACTATTCTATGTTCCCCAAAACTCCTGATAAAAATGAACGTCACTTGTGTGGGTACGCCTTGTGACCGCAACAGGAAATTGCCAAAAACGCAATGTGGGCACAGCACATTTTTCCACTAAAAACTGATCCTTTTTTTTGCAAAGTGTCTAGCTGTGGGTTTTGGGTCCTAGCTCAGCTGGCACCTAGGGGAACCTAGCAAACCTGTGCATTTTTTAAAACTAGACAGCTAGGGGAATTCAGGATAAAGTGACTTGTGTGTCTCTCACCAGGTTCTATTACCCAGAATCCCTTGCAAACCTCAAAAGTTGTCTAAAAACACATATACCTCACATTTCTGTGATGGAAAGTTCTGGAATCTGAGGGGAGCCACAAACTTTCTTCCACCCAGCATTCCTCCAAGTCTCCCAATAAAAATGGTACCACACTTGTGTGGGTAGGCCTAGTGCCCGAGACAGGAACGGCTCAAAACGTGACATGAACACATCACATTTTTCTTCCCAAAACTGACCCTTTTTTTGGCAATGTGCCTAGCTGTGGTTTTTGGGTCCTATCTCAACCAGCACCTAGGGAAACCTAACAAACCTATACATTTTGTAACTGGTCAACCAGGGAAATCCAGGATGGCGTGACCTTTGTATCTCTCACCAGGTTCTGTTACTCAATCCCTTTCAAACCTCAAAATAAATTTGTCCAAAAAATACATTTACCTCATATTTCTGTGATGGAAAGTTCTGAAATCTCAGGGAAGCTACAAACATCCTTCCACCCAGCATTCCCCCATGTCTTCTAATAAAAATTGTACCTCACTTGTGCGGGTAGGCCTAGTGCCCACGATAGGAAACGGCCCAAAATGCAACCTGGACACATCACATTTTTCCACTGAGAACTGACCTGTTTTTTTTGCAATGTCCCTAGCTGTGGATTTTGGGGTCTAGCTTGCCTGACACCTAGGGAAACCTAGCAAACCTGTACATTTTTAAAAACTAGGAGAATCTTGGATGGGGTGACTTGTGTGCCTCTCACCACTTTTTTTTACCCAGAATCCCTTGCAAACCGCAAAATGTGTCTTAAAAACACACATTTACCTTATATTTCTGTGACGGAAAAATCTGGAATCACAAGCGTCCTTACATCCAGCAGTCCCCCGCGTCTCCTGATAAAAATGATATCTCATTTGTGTGGGTAGGCCTAGTGCAAACAAAAGGAAACATCCCAAATGCAACATGACACATCACATTTTTCCCCCCAAACCAACCCTTTTTTTGCAATGTGCCTAGCTGTGGAGTTCGGGTCCTTGATCAACCAGCACCTAGGACAATCTAGCAAACCTATACATTTTTTACAACTAGACACCCAGATAAATCCAGGATGGGATGACTTGTGTGGCTTTCACCAGATTCTGTTACTCAGAACATCTTGCACACCTCAAAATGTGTCTAAAAAACAAATTTTCCTCATGAAAATTTCTGGCGTCTGAGGAGAGCCACAAATTTCCTACAACTCGGTCTCCCGATAAAAATTATACTTCACTTGTGCACATGGGACATGTGCCTGCAACAGGGAAGGGCCAAAAACGTGTTGAAATTGAGGGAGAACCAAAACGGGTCCAAAAGCCAGGTTTTTTTCCATACGCTTTTAGGCTAGCTCTGCTTTGGGAACCCACACAAGTGGGGCAGAGTTTTTATCAGTACAGATGGGGTAATGCTGAGTTGTAGGATTTTTTGTGGATTCCTGCAGATTCCATATGTTTCCATCACCCAAATGTTGGGGAAAATTAGTGATTTCAGGCAAAGTTGGAGGTTTGCAGGGCATTGTGGGTAAGAAAACGGTGTGGGCTGCATGTGAAGCACACCACCCTGGACTCCCCCAGAAGTTTGGTTTTAAAAAGTGTCCGAGTCAGGTAGGTTTTTCCATGTAGCAGCGTACCCAAGTCCAAAAAGTGTAGCCGCTCACCATTGCAAGTGGAACAATATTGGGAGTTAGCCAAGCTTTCCTGGCCCATATGTAAACACCCAAAATAGACAAATGTCCCCTTGCTTGCCATTGGGATGAGATGCTTTAGTTCGCAAGGGGCAGAAAGACTGTAGCCCCCTTCAGTTGGAGTGGGGGCATAACCATGTCCATGGTGGCAGGCAGACCCCACCCCCCTATTTTTTTATTTTTTTATTCTCTGGCATCTAGTGGGCTGTCTGTCCCCATGGGGGGGGCTGACTAGGGGTAATTATTGCCATCTGCCCCAAATGTCCCGTTTTATTTGGGATAGGGTATGGCAATGCCCTTGGTGGGCAGCCACAACCCCTCCTTCGTTTAACAAAAAAGTTTCCTGGTGACTAGTGGGCTTTCTCCTCCTTGGGGGCAGATTCAGGGTAATTACCCTGTCTGCCCCCAGGGGCCAGAAACATTTTGGTCCCCATTTATGTGAGGTGGGGGCAGGGCCATGTCCATAGTTGTCAGCTCCCACCCCTCTTTTATATATTAAAAAAAATCCCTGGTGTCTACCTGGCTTTCTTCCTCCCTCCACCCCACCTGGCAACCCCCAGTCTGTCCCCTGGGGGGAAGAAAGATTGGCTGCTGTTTTTCCTTGGTTCAGGATGGTTCAGATGTTGTTGATGGCCACAATGAGTGCTGTTTCTGTGCTGTCTCTTTCTGAATCCTAATTGGGCGCTGGCCAGCAGGTGGTATAGCTCGAGGTTCTGGCTTCCAGGAGGAAGCTGAGGTTACTGAGGAGGATGTATGCTCGATAATTGATGGTGACCGGGGCATGGTATCATTGGTTTTGTTTTAGCCAGCCATTCCAGTGGGGCATGGAATGCATATAGCTGGAATTCTATTACCTCCAAATAGTACCTTAGGGACTCAATAGCCCATTTTACAGCTTAACATTCTTTTCTACCATTGATTAATTCTGCTCTCTAGGAAAACGTTTTCTGCTGATATATAGGAAAGGTCTTTTATCCCCATTTGTGTCTTTTTGTGAGAGACCTGCTCCCAACCCAATTCCTGAAGCATCTGTTTTTATTACAAAGGGTTTTTCAAAGTTAGGCAAATGTAATTTTGGTTCAGAGTAGATAACTGTATTTAGTGTCTGGATGGCTCGCAGTATGTCAAGCATAGAATGTTTCAAAAGCTGATTAGTATTAGCATTTTTTTCAAGAGATCTGTTATGGGGCTGCCCAATAAGAAACATAAGAAACAAACCTACTGTTATAACCCACTAATCCTAAGAAGGTTCTGAGATCTTACTTTGTTTTAGGACATGGTTCCATATTTAGGGCATCTATGCTTTCCTCTTGGGGTCTACTAAGTAGTTTCCTAAGTAGATAACCTAGAAACTTTACTTACCAGCTTGCTCTTTTTGGATTTACTTTCTACCCAGCTTGGTTCAATGTTTCTAAGATGATTAATAGACGGATTAAATGATCACCTCAACTGGAGCTAAGGATGGTAATATCATTAATATATGTGGCCACCCAGGCTTGATGTGGTCATAAGAAAGTGTTCATCATCCTTTGGAAAGTTGCAGTGCCTCATGTAGTCCAAAATGTAAGATAGTGAACTGAAACAGTAAACTTGGAGTAGGGAGAGCTGTCTTCTCTTTATTTATTGAATTGATGGGCACTTTTATAACCTTTGCAAAGGTCAAGATTGTTGACATGTTGGGTTTCTCTCAATTTCTCAATCATCTTCTCTATTCTAGGAATTTGATATGTATCACATTTTTATATTTTTTGACCACCTGAAAGTCAATTCAAGAATTGAACCATTAGGTTTCAGTTCTAATGCTACAGGGGAATTCCCTTTACTTTTACCCTATATGTTATTTCTGTCACTTGATTAATTACTTTAAGTGGCCCTTGCCAATGGCTCAACATTATATTCTCTGACTTGGGTAGCAGCAGAAGAACTAAATCTCCTGGTCAGAAAGTTCTTTATTTAGCTTTTCGATCATAAAGAGATTTCTACTCTTACTGTTCTCTTTACATATTTTCAGTTCCAATTTCCTTTAGTTTCCCTAATCTTGTTTTTAGCGTAGTGACATACTTGAAAAGGGGGTTGCCGATATCCCTTTTGTCCTTAACACCATAAAGGTACAGTGAATGGCCACAGGGATTGGTTTATTTCACTATCCTATCAAACTAGGCGCAATAAGACAAAAACTCATCATATATTTGGATGAGGAGGCCTCACCCACATCATTGCTGACCTCATCCCAACCTGGTAAGCTAGTACTACCAGGGCAGACTCAACCTCTTCTATGAGAGAGTTCTTAAGATAAGCTAAGGCCAGGATAAAACAGGGATCCATATAGAGTTAACAAAACTTTAATATACATCACTGGAGTTACATTTATTAGGTGGTACCTTAAGTATGATTTAAATCATGAATTAAATTACATGCAGATGCCTAAGGGTACAATGACCCTACCATAGTTGATGTACCAACATGTTTCTGCCTGTTCATGTGCCATGTAGATAATCGGAGATATTCATCAGGACTATGAAGAGGTCCTTACTTCTTGATGTGCGTATGCAAACCAAACTGGGTGAGACAGGAATTTCCTAACTTCACCGATGTTAGAAGCCAACCTGTATAAGGGTTATAAATCTCTTCATGGTCTGGCACAAAGTGGTGGCTCCCGTAGCCACACAGTCATATAGAAGGTGTGCCAGATCCTACACCTATATTCTTCCTATCAGCCAGCCAAACTCGACATCCTCTCATGTTTCTGTAGCCATATTGAGCAAAGTTCTTGGCTTTCTCCCAAAAAGTAATTCAAAGGGTGAATGTCCTGTTGTCTTTTGTTCTTTACATCTTATAGCGAATAAAGCTAAATCCAGTGGGCTTTTAAGTTCAGTAATTTCTTTGGGGTGGTTTTTAAGGTGTAGTTATAGCTTTCCACCAGCCCACCAGTCTGGGGATGATAGGCTGATATATGGATCTGCTTTATCTCTAACTGTGAACAGATATGGACCATTAAATATGAAAGAAATGGGGTGCCTTGGTCAGTTGGTATTTCTTTAGGAAAACCTACCTTTGAAGGAATATCAATCACAACATTAGCGATTCGGGTTGTCTTGGGCTGTTTTAAAGGTACGGCTTCAGGATACTATGTTGCATAATTCACCATGAGAAGCATAAATCGATGACCCCTTTTAGGTGGAATAAGGGGGCCTACAATATCCATGCTTACTGTTTCAAATGGCTCATTACTAATCGGCACAGAACATAAAGGAGCGCTACAAGGTTGATGCTGAAGTTTTTGGCAAATCTCACTCTCTCTAAAATATTGTTTAACCTGAGCAAAGTGTCCAGGCCAGTACAAATTCCTGAGTATAACTTTCTCAGTCTTCTCCTTTACAAAATGGCCAGCTAATAGGTGCCTGTGGGCCAGAAATAGGATGTTCTCTTTGAAAGGCTGAGGTAACAACAACTGTGTAAGGCTGATCGTTACCCTTTTTCCAGTATAATAAACCATTTCTTTAGAAAAAATAAGAGCCTACCTCATTATCCACCTTTTCTTTTTTTTAGGACTTTTCCACATGTCTTGCAAAAGGGGAGCTTTGCTCTAAGCTGCTTGAAAGTACCAATCATGCTCCCAAACCTCTGTCCCAGTTAAAACAGCTATGATGGAGACCCGTGGCATTTATCCTTCCTTCTTTCTTTTCTACTCTTTCCCTCCTTTGTAGGCATATTTTCACATTCCTCTTCTGAAAATTAAGATTCTATTAGCCACCCATCTTCTTTTTCCATCTGTTCTGTCGTAAGGTGACAACCTTCAGATAAACAGTTCCTAAAATAAGAGAATGAGAAAGTTGTGGAATCACAATAAATTTCATAGTTGTCAGTTTCTCTACGTACAGATTGTATTTAATTGTTCCTTCTATGGGGTCAAACTGTACATCGGTCATTTGAGACGCCATAGCCACTTGCCCACCACAGATATCCAATAGGGCATTTTCTGGCTGCCTATTAAATGTTAATAGATAACAAAATTGAGAGTATTCTACCTTATCCAGAAACAATCCTTTTTTCAATCTCAATTTTCATAGGCTCCTCTTTCTTCTAGGGGTAGAAATGAGCAGTGTGGTTCCAGTTCCCTTGCTCAAAGCATTGCGGCCCTGAGGGATGTGACAACACACTTTCGTGTAGAGGTGGAGCCATTGGTTCCAACCTCCTTATCATTGGCGGCTTTACCCCTTTACCTGTGGGAGCTGTTTTTCTTCTTTAACATTCACTTTTTCTTTCCCACCTCTAATATACTAGGCTCATTTGAATGCTGAGCCGATTTCTATAGCAAAGCCTAGAGTGATATTGCTGTGTTTCTTTGGCCACTTTTGCATAGCTATTTATAAGGAATTAAAAAATTGCTAGAGATACATTTTTTTCAAGAATTTCTTCCTTTGTAGTGGTGGCAGACTTCAACCAATGATTGGTAAGATCATTACCCTTATAAAAAAAAAAGAATGTGGGGTCTCCCTATTAGTGTCTTTCAACTGGCACAATCGTATTTGATAAGTTTCATTGTCTACCCCATGGTTACTTGCAAACATTTTCCCAGGGGCGAAAATGTTTGGTCTGTGATGTGACTGAGGGCCGCATCAGTACCAGCGGAATGACGGTCGGGCGAGGGGGTTGGGAGGACTGGCGGTTAAGAATTGGTAGGTGAAGCGAAGGGTATACATCTAATGGCTGAATTGAGCAATATGAAACTAGAAAACCTGGGATTAATTTTTGCTTCCCCACTTTTCCAAATTGTGTGATCCTAGGCAATTGCTTAATTTTAGGTTCAGTGTCTGCACCGTACAAATCTGCTTCTGTGTTTGATTTAATAAACTTTAATGTTGTTAATCTATAATATGAACCCAGGCCACTCAAAAAGTGCACATAACATCTGGCTTTCTGTTTAATTTACTATTGGCGTATTTGTCAGGGTAGAAGTGAAAATGAATGTTTCTAAATTCTTGTTTGAAAACTATCACATTTAAATTAATACTTCTCATTGCACTGATACAATAAATTATACTTAAGTGAAATGGACTGCGTGTTAACTTAATACACTTTTTTTAAAGTGACTGTTATATTTGTACACTTTTGCTGCACAATGTCTTTAAAAATGAACTTGCTTCTAAAGTGAAGCTCAGGACTCCCTGGTTACTTTCTTTCCTTGTCATCAGTTAACCTTGAAATAAACAATTGCCTCTTTATTTACGATCGAGTGAAGAGCAACCCTGTACTTCTGTTGTCCAGGGGGCCACATGTAAAGGTCAACTGGGCTGCATGCGGCCCCCGGGCCGTACTTGGAGTATCCGTGGTCTACCCCAATCGTTCTAGTATGCTACTTTTTATATCGATATGAGGCATCTGCCCTCTGAGATTCGGTGCTTGTGATGCAGTCTATAGATTACTTGTGAGCAGTGGTCCAAGACATTGGCCTACCAGTAGGCAATCTTACCACTTGTGCAATACTTTCCAAATTATTATTATTATTATTTTTTTTATCTGGATCTTCACTGGGCCTATATTTTTGTAGCATGACCAATAGAATGGCAGTGTGACCTCTTTATTGGCCTAGTACATCTGTGAGTAGACTAATGGCAGCGTCTTAACTTTGTGATACTTTTTCTAGCTGCTCTGATTGAGATTGCAGAGGTTTCTGAAATGTCTCATGCTATCTTGTTGAGAGGTAGCCATATATTTTTCCACAGCCCACTCTAGTTTCTATTGTCCATCGGCCAGCTTCAAAATAAAAGACTGTATCTCCTCAGATCCCACTTTGGACCCCACTTGGTGGAGGGTGGGTCGAAAATAAGGTCTAGAAGGCTTTCTAAGCAAGCGTTTCACAATGGTGTTTTTTAAATTCGAACAAACCAAAAAAAACAATCAGTCCAAAGTTTCTTTTGTCACGTGACAAAAAAAACTGATAATGATTATAACATGGATTGTAGTCCTTTGCCTAGTTAACATTTTATTCTCTTTGTTCCCTTTAGGTTTTCTTAGTCAGGACCTTCCGCCTATTTACCCTTGGAAGAAAAGCATAAACCCAGGTAAGTGATAGGGGGGAAAAAAAACTAACCTTTACTCAAGTTTCCTCTATATTTTGTTGCCTTTTTTTAATCACTGAATGGACACTGTGAAGGCAAGTGAATAGTGAAATGGTTAGAAGGGAGGTTTGTAATGGATATGGAGCATTCTTAAAGCTTTTGCCATAGATTGATTCTCTCTTTTCTCGTCCCGCTCTACTGTGATGCAGGTTTTACTGGTGGGGTTAGGTTTTTCTGACTGGCAAGGGCGGGACAACTTATATCAGTATTCCTTGTGCTCAAAATGGTGGAATGGAAAGGAAAAGAAATTAACTAGGGAAAAAGAAATCACCACCCTTTGCCCTGCCCGCCCCCCCACTTGTCCGCCCCTACTAGCGACACTCTTCCAGGTTGCCAAGATCCTCTAGGTCTGTGGCATGTGTTGAAGCGTCTGCTGGCGAGGCCCACCAATCCTCATACCAAATCTCTTCTTTGTTTGTATCTTCCTCACCCTCTGGGTCTTCTTCCATCTTAGTCACCACTTTTCCCTCACAACATCCAGGAAATAGGTTTTCCTCCACAACTTCCTACTCCAGTGTTCTTGCAACTGAAGACTCCTCTTTCTGTGTCATGTCCTCCAGCACCATCCCTGTTTTGGAGTTGAGTCCTTCCTTACTTTGAGTCTTCGTAAACCCTCCGCTTTTCTCTTTGCTTCCTCTTGTTCACGTTTGTGCCCTGTTTCTAGTCTCTTTTCGCTGTTACACTGTCCTGTCTATCTTTCTAGGGCAGCTATTAGTGAAAGAGTTATCATATGCAGATTGCCTTGCATTGGTAACGGTTTGTTTCTGCCCACATCTCTCTCACACTCCTGCTTTCTTTTTTTCAACTTTTTGTCTCAGCACCTTGAAGCCTTATAGGTGTCTGTATGATTTAGTAAACTAATAATGCTAACTTAGTGCAGTTAATTGCCAGAGAAAGATTATCTGTTAGATCCTGCTACCTCTATCATGTATGCCACAGAGTACAAATAATTCATGACCACAAGTGTCTGCGGGGCTATCAATACACTTGCTTTACCCAATGTCAATTGCGGAAAAATCTTCAGAAAAATGGCAACAATATTCATATTCATTGTAAGCCAATTCCTGACTGACTGTCGCAGGCTGTGAAGCTACATATCAAATAAACTATACAAATTAAAAGTAAATAACTCCCTTCAGTAGTAGAAATAGTATGCATTGATCCCTCTATATAGACACTTTGTTTTGCATTTCACATGATGGTTCTTTATGGTCTGTCTTGACATTACGTGAGAACACCAGGAGAGAGGCATTGGTTCCACCCAAATTTTAGTAGCCAGGAGTGGGGCAGAAACGGTGTGTGTTATTTAAAAAGAGGTTCCTGGACACACAGCTGTGAACTAGATAATTTATGGTGTGTTTCTCTGGCAGCAGCACAGATGGGAGGAAGGCAGTCATTAACCTACATGGATTTTTAGGTCTGGCTTAACAGTGCAACTGTCACCTGACCTGTTAATTTACACCAATATTATTCTATAGTTGTTTGCTTCCACACAAAAACATATCCAACCCCATGCGATCACACTCTTTTTAAAGCCAGACCTGTTGGCATTGCCAATGCTTGTGTATCCGGAGTACTCAACCACACCTTTGCTTGTAATGCTATTCAGGCCCACATTGTACACAAATTCCTGCACAGCAACAAGGCCGCCCTGTTTGCATTGGGGTTTCCAACAATGAGGTCCTTTATTCTTTAAAATGGAGCAGAGGCAGATCTTTCCAGCAGCAGGTGTTAGGCCAGGTCTTGTAGATTGCTGCCCACTCTGGCTAGGCGGAGAATCTGGACACTCAATATTAAATAATAATGTTTATGCACGTCTTCAGTTTATTAACACGCCTAACCTATTACCTTCAGGCTAATTTTTATCAGAATCATCACGCCTGGTCGAATTCTCTGCTTCTGAAAAAAAAATAAAGGTTCCTAAAATTCTTCACTTCGACAGGACTCGCATTAATATTTTAATACGTTTTTGTTTTATGCCTCTTAAAAATCTGTTCTACCAAAACCGTTTCAGTGAGGAATCCGATCCTGTGTTTCATTTGAACAAAAACAGTCCTCCATTCAGCTCTGTGAATTTGGTTATTAAATTGTATTCTATTTCCCACAGATACGTGTGTATGGATGTAGGGACTGTGTGACTGCAGTGGTCTCGACGGTTAGGAGGCATTGAGGAACGCTGATATTTTTCCGTTTCATAAACAAAGCATAAATAATTCAAGCAGTGATAATGTGGTTGACTTCAGGATGATTTTTGTTGACAGCTATTATCTGATTGGCTCCCCTAGTATTTACTAGAGGATATGTACCTAAGTGGAACTTTCATGAGAATTAGTCAGTCAAGACCTGGCCTCTGTGCTGTGAGTGGCGTTCATGGACAATGCCCCTGGGGCTTCTCTACGATGAACAATCCCTGCCAAGCCAGGCTTATGTGGCCGGAGGCAGCCATTATCCCTTAAGGAAGGTACCTAGATAGCCAGGATCTCAACCCAGAGGGCGAACTGAATCAGTGGGGACGCAAGGGCTAGACAGGTTGGAGTTAAAATTCAATGATCTGCCAGTGGACAGATCCCCAGACCTCATTAGTCTGGAGATCGTCCTCTCAAGGCGCTCCAAGGTGCAGAGGATACAGAGGTTAGAGGACCCAGGCCCAAATTTGCATATCCAAAGTTGCTGTTCTATGTTGCCTTTGAGGAAGAGAGCAGGAAAGAAACATCTCTACTAAGATATGGCACAGTCCAGCTCTCTCCCTAGAACTAGCACACAATTATGTTGCCTAGCGCCATGCACTCACCTTTGCACCGTAACACAATGTGTGTGTGATGTCTAGCATAGTTTTTTTTTTACGGAAGGGTACCCTTCCAGTGCAAGATTCTATGCATAGGCAAACTTGAAAACTTTCCCCACTTCAGATCTGAACAATGTAGCACACATGCAAAGACGGAAAAGTTTAAGCGAAAAAAAGCATTTCACCTTTTTCACACCTGCTTCAAAGTGGCATTACATTTTGGTGCAAAACCCTGTCTACTATTGTTAGTAGATATGGTTTGCATTAAAAACCATGAATGGTTGCACGAGAAGGCTCATGTACTACCCATAGAATGCCCCTTGACGGAGAGTAATGTAAAACAGGGCTTTGCGCTTCAATTCGTTACTTTGAAACAACTTTCCAGCACAAAACAAGTTTTTACTGGAAAGTAAATCCATAAACAACTTATTGTGCCAGTTTACATCACTTTCATAATGCAAACCTGGCGCAAAATGTTTGTAAATCTCTCCCCCAGCCTTCAGTAAGTGAATGTTTCGCAGAGTCATCAATAAAGACCACCAACCTAATGGGAGGGTTTAGAGCACCAGGTAACCAGGGAATGTCCATGACCTCCTAATTGATGTTCACCCTGGTTCACTGCCACTAGCCTTGCGTTTTCTTGATAGTAATCTTAGCCATGGTCCATTGCTTAGGTGGACCTGAAGTGGGAACAGTGTGAGTTGACCTCACATCTTCTCTGGTGTTGTAGTTGCCTCCTCCCCCATACTGAGCTACCACAAACGTGTAGGTGATTTCTGGGCTTTACCCAACAAGTAAAGACGTGCCCATGGATGGGTGTAGAGAAGAAATTACCTTGTGTGTTCCCCAATTGTCAAGAGCCCTAACCTACTTTCCGAAAGTCGATCTTTGTTCATAGATATAATTCTTTTTTGCATCGGGTAATTTTGTATATAATCTTCCAAGAGTATGGCGCCTAGTCATCTGTTGTATATGTGATTCTTAACTTGATGATACAAACCATGGAGGATTCATGAACCTGCAAACTGTAAATAAGTACTGTTTCTGTATAGTTATGATTTTACCATAGGCATGTAGCACACAAGCACACCGGAGTCGGTTGTGAGTCTGTTTCTATACAACTAAACCAAACCCCCACACGGAGAAGAGCATCCCGAGGAGGTTATATATTGCACCAGTGAGAAAACAAAGATTATTCTATGCACAAAATAGCGTGTGAATACAATTAGAAGTAAATTATACTTGCATAGAGCACTGTTACTGAACATAATGCTTCTAGAAGTCATATCAAATTCACCCTTAGTTGATGTAAGCAGGTCGTAAAAAGGACCAGGGGTCATGTTGCAAAATCATTGTACTGGTGCAAAAACAGAACAAATCAGTTTGCATTATTTCCCCACTTTCATAATAGGGGATGGAACCAATGGCGTTTGTACCTGGGGCACAAACTTTGAAACAAGTCATCGGGTTAATGGCATACTAATTCTGTGGCACTTATATATTGCACTAGAAGGAAATAGTGTTTTATATATATATGTATATATATATATATATTTTAAACAGAAGGTTATTCGTGCAGAAGGATTTTTGTTTAAATACGTCCATTTCTTTCTTTAAACGATTTGTAGGAATTCGCTTGTTACACATGGTTTCAGAGTTTATTTCCTCATTTTTGTCCTGGGACGACAACACCTTCTGTAAGATGGACAGGAGCGTACCTTGCCCCACCCCATGCGCAGAAGTAGTAAAATGGTGCAAAGGGATTTGTCTAGACTATTTATTCCACAGCAAAGTTCCAGTAACAGGACACCATAAACAGGAATATATGCAGAGCGAAAAGGTTTGTATGTGTACGAGATAAAACACGTATGGATTTTGCCCCTCTTCTGTACTTGATAACTTCTGTGCATTATTTGCAAAACATGTGTAGTCAAAACTACAACCTTGCCAGTAATTAATTTGTCAAAGAGTTGTACTTCAAGATAAAATTAGCCAATGCTAAACGTCTCTTTCCAGAAAGTTTGTATGCAAAACATATGCCACTACTGGAAATCACGTTTATCATATAATCAAGCACAAAAATAGATTAAAAAGTTACCGATTATTCACTTAGTGGTGGTGCAAACCTTTTGCTCACAGCATGTAAGGAGGGGAAACATCCGGTTTCAATGATGTATATCACTACATAAGCGCACTGATGTATATCACTATATAAGCGTGTATAAGGCCACAAACTTGTAGATTATGTATTGTTTACATTTTTGAGTTGTTTAGTACTATAAATAGTATTTTTGAAAGGACGTTTTATTAGATGTTTATATATACATAGTCATTTCTCACACTCAAGTATGTTTGTAAAAATAGATGGTATGTTATTTTAAAATTATTGTGCAGGTATTGAGGGATTAATTGAAGGTTACAGATCTGGCAGGGTTTAAATTTAATCATCGGGTGATTGGCGAAAAAAAGAAACTGACATAATTCCCTAGGACTCACTTGTGGGCATGTGGAGCCCTGAGTTCCAACATTGTGGTTTTGACACCCTAAACGAAATTGTGTAGTTTTGAACAGTGAAGGAAGCCACACCAAACACCTACAGCTAATGGAGTAATCTGTTTAGAGAAAAATGTAATTTGTTGCGCTATAAATCTAGAGAGCGCTCACATAATAAACAACGTGGGGTTCCTAGTGAGTTACATTTAAGATCCCATTTTATTCTGTGGCCTAGAACTCCTAACCTGTAAATTCAATCGGTGCCTTCGTCAGATCTTTTATTGTTTATACATTGCTTAAACAATCAAATCAGCCATACAATATATTCCAAGCCAACGTGATCCTTTTGCTGAGATTTGAGGTCCTTCACACTGCTCCACTCGCTGGCTTCACCACTGCAGGTCTTACACATCATCATCTACCCAGCACTTGACACAGAAACTCAAATCTGTTAGGGAAAGAAGAATTTGTGTTTGAGACTGCGTATATGTGATTCAATGTGGACGTTGCAAACATGAGGACAATGCCTGGACAATGCCTCCCAGGCAAAGGAGGAAAACACTGAACATCACAGGCAGAACTCTTTGTAAAGCCCACATGAAGTACTGTCTCAGAGTCATACTAAGGGTCACTAAGCATAATATGTCACCAGGATTAGCCAAATAGTTAATCGAACCATGTGCAAATCTGTCAAAATGCCTTATTTTGGCAATCTGCCATAAAAGAACATAGCACAATCACAGCCTTCCAAAAAAATAAAATCATATGATATATAGAAATAAGTGTACAATGATTATATAAGTATAAAACCATAAAATACAAGCATTAAGAATTTCTTTTCATTGTGACAGTTGCAGGGTCTATGCAAAAAAATCTTAGTAAGCCTACAAGAGTCATACATTGTAATCTGTGACAAAATAAGACATCTATACCCTCATTACAACCCTTGCCGTAGGTGATAAAGTGGCGGTAATACCGCCAACAGGCCGGCGGTAAAAAAAATGGGATCACGACCACGGCGGAAACCGCCAACACAGACAGCCACTTTACACTTTAACACACCGACCGCCACGGAGGTAGCAACAAACACTGTGGCGGCCACTGCCAACGGACAGGTGGAAGACAATGTACCGCCCACCCCATTACAACCCGCCAATCTGACAGCTTTTCTGGGGCGGTTCTCAATACGGAGAGAACATTGCAGGGGCATCAGGTCGTAAACACACAGGCACCTCAGGGGGATGGGGCGGGGGTAGCACCTCAGCCAGGAAATGGAATAACGCCACTGCTCCTCGAGGAGGCTCCATGCCCACAGCGATGTCCTGGGGAGTGCAAAGCCACAGTCTCTCAAGTCTCTCAAGTGGGTGGAGTGCCCACTGCTTGGTCCTGGGGAGTGCAACGCCACAGTCTCTCAAGTGGGTGGGTTGCCCACTGCTTGGTCCTGGGGAGTGCAAAGCCACAGTCTCTCAAGTGGGTGGGTTCTCCTCTGGTTCTGGAGGGGGCTTTGTGCCCAGTGTGCCTCATCCTGCCAAGGAAAGGGTGAGTGGATGGCTTCTTCCACTGGTTCTGGAGGGGGCTTTGTGCCCAGTGTGCTTCATCCTGCCAAGGAGGGGGTGAGTGGATGCCTTCTTCCACTGGTTCTGGAGGGGGCTTTGTGCCCAGTGTGCTTTATCCTGGATGGTGCAAGGTCACAGTCTCTCACCTGGGTGTCACACCTACAGGTGTTGCAGGGGCCAGGACGCACTGCAGCCCATATAATCACGACTACACACTGCTCTCCGGCGGTGACGGCTGCTCAGTGAATCACAGTTGCGCTGCAGGTGGCGGTGCTGGCAGTGGTGGTGGTAGCCTCCAGGCCTTCACCTGCACCCTCGGACGGCTGCCCACTGGGGCTGCTGCTGCTGGCAGTGGTGCTGCTTGTGGCTGTGTAGGTGGCGGTGCTGGCCACGGTGCAGGTGGCGGTGCTGGCAGTGGTGGTGTTAGCCTCCAGGCCTTCACCTGCAGCCTCGGATGGCTGCCCACTTGGGCTGCTGATAGTGGTCCTACTGGTGGCGGTGCTTGTGGCGGGGATGCTGGCGGAGCTGGCCGTGTTGCAGGTGCCGGTGCTGCCAGTGGTGGAGGGAGGCACCAGCCCGTCTCCTGCAGCCTCGGACGGCTGGCCACTGGGGATGCTGCTGCTGACAGTAGTGGTGGCAGCGGCGGTGCACATGGTGGTGCAGGTGGCGGTGCTTGCGGCGGGGATGCTGGCAGTGCTGGCCGCGGTACAGGTGGTGGGGCTGTCGGTTCTGATGGTGGCCACCAGGCCCTCACCTGGAGCCTCCAACGCCTGAAGTGGATTGGCTTGGCTTTTCTGCCCCTTCCTCATCTTGAGAGATGCTGTTGGGGCCTTGGCTCTGGCAGCTGGAGTTTTCGAGGAAGCCTTGCTGGGTGGGTTATGCTCCTTGCTGCATGCTGTCCCCTTCTTCACCTTGGCAGGTGGCGTAATGGTTTGGTCCTTTGCAGGGGTCAGTGGCACACTGGCTGGCCTGACTGTTGCCGCCTTTGAGTCTCTGGGAGTTGCAGGTACCACAGCGGACAGCGACTTGGTGGCTGAAGTGCTGGCCTGGGTTCTGGACACCTTGGCCCGAGGGGAAGGAGGGGGGAAGGGGTAGGGAACAGGTCAATGTTTGCCAGGTAAAGTTTTTTAGACACACTAGGACAGGAAGATGGAGAGGGTTTGGGAGTGGAGGAAGAGGGAGTGGTTGTAGGAGGTGTCTGTCTGCTGAGTTTGGGTGAAGGTGCATGGGCTGGATGCTGCTGCGAGTTGGATGCCTGTTGGGTGGGTGGGTGGGTGCTTGCTTTTGTGTACTATGGGAGGAGGGGTCACAGACACACTGGGAGAGGATACAGGGGATGTGTGCATGGTTGTTGGGGTGGTGACTGCTCGTGAGGGGTGTGTTGTGATGGACGTGCTGGTGATGGAGGTTGTGGATGAAGATGTAGTGCATGCAGGTGTGAGTGGAGACACTAGTGGGAGGGAGGTGGACGAAGAGGAGGAGGGGGACACAGTGGAGGCAGTGGATGTTGGTGTGTTTGCATGGGTATGGTGCTTGTGTGACTGCCTGTGAGATGAAGTGTAGTGCTTATGTTTGCCTGAGCCACTTTTGTGTGATGATTTGGGTGAATGCTGGTCTGAAGGTGTGCTTGGGATAGGTTGGGGTTGAGGGGGTTGGGTATGGGTAGAGGAAATTGGAGGGGGGAGGCTAGACACAGGGACAAGGGCTGCCATCAGTGCTGAGGCTAGAGCCTGAAATGCTCTCTGTTGGGCCGCCATGCCAGAGTGAAATCCCTCCAGGTATGCATTTGTTTGTTGCAAATACCTCTCGACAGCCTGGATGGCATTCAGTATGGTTGACTGCCCAACAGTGAGGGATCTCAGGTGGTCAATAGCCTCCTCACTGAGGGCAGCAGGGCAGCAGGGCTGACTGGGGCAGGGCCTGAGGTGCCTGGAGCGGAGGAGATGCCCACCCTCCTTGGTGAGCGGGCACAGGAAACATGCTGAGGGGCTGCTGGGAGGGCGGTGCTGGTAGGGGGGGTGGCGGCTGTACCTGTTGTTGGAGTGGGCACAGAGGTGTCCACCACCACCAGGGAGCTTCCATCGGAGGAGGAGTCGCTGTCTGTGGTCTCCCCTTTGGTCCCTGTCGTGATGCTCCCCTCGCCCCACTGGTGCCCTCACCCTCAGTGGATTCTGCCTCCAGGCCCATGTGGGATGCAGCTCCCTCCGTCACCGGTGCCTCTGCTCCTCCGCCAGATGATGCTAATGCACATAAGGACAAGGTGACAAAACAAAAAGGGGGGCGGAGAGACAGAGGAAACACTTGGTCATTGCCAGCAACACCACTACTGTTGGCGTACACAACACACAGGGAGCATCCCTATGCACTAAGCCATGCCCAAACATGTACTAAGACAGTCACCAGCCCATGGGGTACAATGCCTAACCCCATCATCTGCACACCAGAAACCCACAGGACCCTGCCCAGTAGTAGATGCCCACTTACACTATTGGGGTAGGAGTGCTCCAGAGCCTGCCCAACAAGGGACCTATCCTGCCATGTTCGCCCTGGCCTAGGGGCACCCACAGCCCACATCCCCCACCCAGCTACCGCCTAATGCACGCAAAGTCAGGTTTCAGATTATGTACTCACCCCCTCGTGCCTGCTGTGATGTCTTCAAGCGCCCATCCAGCTCCGGATAGGCCACCGCCAGGTTGCGGAACATCAGGGGCTTCATGGGGCGATGGGCACCCCTTCCTCATTAGGAGGCCAGCCCCAGCTGGGTTTCTGCCATCTTCTTTGTCCAGCGGTGCAGGTACTCCCATCTCTTGCTGCAGTGGGTGCTCTGCCTGCCAAAGACCCCCAGGGTTCGCACCTCCTTGGCGTTGGCACGCCAAATACCCTATTTCTGGTGGGAGCTGACCTGGAGGGAAAAGACAGCAGAAAAGGGAATTAGTCACCCGTCCGGACAGTCAGACTCATTGCCGACCAGATCCCACCCATCCCCTGATGCACATACATTGACCTCCTTACATGCTGCACTCTGGCCAGGACGCCTCTGCCCCCTCCCCACATGTGGCTTACACGCACAACAATCCCTACATTCATGGCCCACGCATCATGCTCTCAGTGTACTCACCTGTTTGTCTGGAGGACCGTAGAGTAACGTGTACTGGGGTAGGACCCTATCCACCAGTTTCTCCAACTCCTCCGCAGTGACGGCTGGGGCCCTTTCCCCAGACACATGAGCCATGGTCGGTTCCAGATACAGGTCACAGCAGCACTTGCAGTGTAGGTTCTCTCCTGTTGAAGGTCAGGTAGCAAGTGAGTGATTAGATAGAAAATGGCGGTGACATCCGCGGCGGTGTGTACCGTCACCGCCGGCGTACATCGCCATTGGCTCCTGGAACCCATAGGGCCCAATGATAACCAATGCAATTTTGCGCAGCGGTCATCGACCGCCTACCGTGACGGCACACATCACGACCGAAATGACCTCATTTCCACTTGTCCCTCCTCACAGGTCAGGCAGCCACCATTTCAGGGGGGCACAGGGCATGGCACCTAACTGCATCACAGACATTGGTACATCAACTGACTCTTGAGTTCACATACTGTTTCTGTAAAGTAAACAAATCATCATTAGTGCAATAGATGTGTGAATATGACCCTCTGCTCACCATTCTATTCCATAGGCTTCAACCACTGAGGCAGAATATGAGATGGCGACATCCTCCGGTGTACAGACCCCTGGTGGACCTTGCGACAATGGAGGACAGACACATTATAATTACCTACGGACTTGATCGTGCCACAATCCAAGAACTGTGTGCCCTATTGGAGCCTGACCTGATGTCAGCTATCCGCCAGCCCACAGGAATCCCCCCTCTAGTGCAGGTCCTGTCAGTGCTCCATTTCCTGGCAAGTGGTTCCTTCCAAACAACAGTGGCAATGGCATTAGGGATGTCTCAGCCAATGTTCTCTAACGTGTTGACCAGAGTGTTGTCTGCCCTGCTGAAACACATGCACAGCTACATCGTGTTCCTCCAGGTGGAGGATTTGGCCACAGTGAAGGCTGACTTTTATGCCCTGGGACATATCCCCATCAATGGTGCCATTGATGGTACACATGTGGCATTTGTCCCCCCTTCCCGGAGAAATGAACAGGTTTACAGAAATAGAAAAAGCTATCACTCTATGAATGTGCAGATGGTGTGTTTGGCGGACCAGTACATCTCCCATGTGAATACCAAATATCCTAGCTCTGTGCATGACGCCTTTATCTTGAGGAATAGCAGCATCCCATATGTGATGGGCCAACTCCAGAGGCACCGGGCGTGGCTAATAGGTGAGCCAAAGGTACCCACCCAGTATAAATTGGTGTATGGGAATGGGGTTGTCCTTAAGGGTGTGTGTGTGGCTAACAGGTATCCCTCGATATTTGCAGGTGACTCTGGTTACCCCAACCTCTCATGGCTACTGACCCCAGTGAGGAATGCCAGGACAAGAGCAGAGGAACGTTACAATGAGGTACATGGGCGTACAAGGAGGATTATAGAAAGGACTTTCAGCCTTCTGAAGGCCAGGTTCCAGTGATCCATCTGACAGGTGGATCCCTGTACTACTCACCCAAGAAGGTGTGCCAGATCATCGTTGCATGTTGCACAATCTGGCCTTGAGACGCCAGGTGCCTTTTCTGCAGGAGGATGTGCCTGGACATGGTCTTGTGGCAGCGGTGGAGCCTGTGGACAGTGAGGAAGAGGAGGCAGAGGAAGAAGGTGTTGACAACAGAACCAATATAATTCAGCAGTACTTCCAGTGACACACTGGTAAGACACTGTAAGTTCACTTTACATTTCGGTTATCTGTTGGACATTGTACAAGGCAGCCTGTTTCCTTATGTCTATGGGCACTGACTGTACCCTTTGGCATCTCTATTTTCAGATCTCTGTGCCCCACTCTGGGTCCTGCTATGTGTACTGTTGCCCACCAAAGGTCATTCAAAAGTATATTTCACTGTACATTTGAGTTGCAATGCTTTGGTAATGTTGTACTAATACATTTGTGAATCATTTGACAGACTCCAAATTGGTATTTGTTCCAAGGGTGTTTATTTAGGTGCTCATACGTAGATGGGGGTTGTGCAAGGGGCTGGGCTGATGGTGGAGGAAAGTCCAGGGTAGAGTCCAGTCTCTTGGTATCAAAGTGCATTGCCCAATGGGGCATAGGAAGGGGAGTAATGGCAGTTCAAGGTGGACAGGGTGACAGAGTGGGACAGAAGGGTGACAATCAGGAGAATCTTATTTCCTGGCGGGGGTCTTGGCAATGTTCTGTGGCTTCTGCCTGGATCGCAGGGACAGTTTGCGGGGTGGTTCTCCTTCTGCAGGGGGTGGGGTGCTGGTGGCCTGTTGGTCCTGTGGCGGGGCCTCCTGTCCACTAGCGTCGGCAGAGGTGGAAGGCTGTGCCTCGGTTTGGCTAGTGTCAGGCGCCCGTTGTTGTGCCACTTCCTCCCTCGTGGTCTTGCCCATGTCAGCCAGCACCCCTGCAATGGTGACCAGGATGGTGTATATTTTTGTTAGGTCATCCCTGATCCCCAGGTACTGTCCCTCCTGCAGCCGCTGGGTCTCCTGCAACTTGGCCAGTATCTGGATCATCGTCTCCTGGGAATGGTGGTATGCTCCCAGGATGTTGGAGAGTGCCTCGTGGAGAGTGGGTTCCCTGGGCCTGTCCTTCCCCTGTCGCACAGCAGTCCTCCCAGCTTCCCTGTTGTCATGTGCCTCTGTTCCCTGAACCGTGTGCCCACTGTCTCCAGGTCCCTGATCATCCTGTGTTTGTGGGGTTGCCTGGGGTCCCTGTAGTGGTGGACACACTGCTGATTGACGTGTCCTGGGGACAGTGGCATGGGCCCGCTGGGGACAGGGGGTGCTGTACTGGTGTTTCCTGAGGGGGGAGGCTCTGTGGTGGGTTGGGACTGTGGCAGGGGAACCGACTGTCCAGAGGTTCCGGATGGGCCAGGTTGGTCATCCTGTTCCAGGCGTGCAGAGCTGCTGTTGTCACTGTGGGCCTCTTCAGTGGGGGGAATGGATGTGGCTTGCACCTCCTCTCCAGTGAAGTGGAGTATGGGTCCTTTGGGGATGCAAATGCATTGTTAATGTGTCAGCATGTGCCATCTTGTGCATAGGTGTGTTTCCCTGTATGATTGTGATTTCCCTGTCAGCTTGGCCTTGTGTGAGTGGTGATTTTGTGGGCTGGGTGAGTCTCTCTACTGGGCATGCTGTGGTGATGGGTGTCCATGCAGGTCTGTGATGGGTGTCCATGCATTGGTGTTGCATGCAGGCCTTGGCATTGGGATGGGTGGGTTGTGTTAGTGGGGTATATGTGAGGTGGTGGAGTGATGGGGTGAGGGTAGGGGTAGGAGTTTGCGATGGCATGCAGGTAGGATGGGGAGGATTAAGTAGTTGAGATTTGACTTACCAGAATCCAGTCCTCCTGCTACTCCTGCGAGGCCCTCAGGATGCATGATCGCCAAGACTTGCTCCTCCCATGTTGTTATTTGTGGGGCAGTAGGTGGGGGCCCACCGCCAGTCCTCTTTATTGCTATCTGGTGTCTTGCTACCACAGAACGCACCTTCCCCCGTAGGTCATGCCACCTCTCCTGAGGTGCTGTCCCACGGCATTGACCCTGTCCACGATTCTCCACCATAGCTCCATCTTCCTTGCAATGGATGTCTGCTGCACCTGTGATCCGAAAGGCTGTGACTCGCTCGGATGATTTCCTCCACCATGACCCTTCGCTCCTCCTCAGAAAACCTGGGGTGTATTTGGGGTGCCATGGATGTGGTGCGAGTGATATGTGTGAGGATGTGTGGGGTGATGTGTTGGGGTGTATGCTGTGATGTGCGTGAATGGTGTATGGGTGATGGTGTTCTGTGCCTCTGTTTGAGTGGGTGCTCCTGGCTTGTCTCTCTCTGCTTGCTATCTTTTATTTCGCTGGAAGGGGTTGTGGGTAATGTGGGCGTGTGTTTTATAGTGTTGTGTGTGTGTGTGTGAGTGGTGTGTGTATGTGTGTCAGGTGTGTTTAGTTTGAATTGTCCAATGTGGTGCAGTTTTGTTAGTGTGTGTGTATATTGAGCGCGGCGGTGTGTAGCGCCAATGGTTTACTGCGTTTGAAAGACCGCCACAATGATTCGTGGGTCGTGATACTGTGGGGGTATTCCTGTTGGCGTAACGGTGTGGGTTTTGCTATCCCAGTTTATCACTGACCTTTGGTGTGGCGGACTTGTGTGGGTGTCTGTATAGTGGTGGAATTCTCAGTGTGGGTCATAATACCTGTGGTGGAATACTGCCGCGGGCACGGTATGTTGGCGGCTGTCAGCACGGCGGTAGGTGGCAGTTACCGCCATGGTTGTAATGAGGGCCTAAATGTGCAAGTGCTACATCACTGGTACCATGCATTACTGGCAGAGGCCTCAACTTCTGCCTCGTTCTACACATCAACAACAGATAAAGGGAGACTACAAAGACTATGCATTGTCTAGTATCTGATTGCAGTGTTCTTAATGCTTCTTTGTGTTCCACCTAAATTCCGGCACAGGGGTGTAATCCATTTTTTCCTGCCATACTGTTAGGTTGGGCAGAAAAATAAGGCATGCTATACCGTTTCTTTAAACTCTCCACAAGAGGGGCACAGCAGGTCTACTGGACTGGGATTACTTGCCCACTTAGCAGTAAAGGAAATGAGAGGGGGCGTCCTGCACCAAAATTGCAGACAAAAGCTTCCTGGCGGCTAGGAGTTCAATGTCATCCAAAAACTGCTCCTTTTCAAATTTGTCCTTCATCACGAAGAAGGCATCTGCTAGAGAGCCTAGTGTGGACTGCCCCTGCAGGTTCCTCATTTTATATTGCCCATAACTGGACTTAATGGATAATGTAGTGGTTGTACAGGCCTCTCTCGGGACAACCCATTATCTCTCATTCCCAATCATTATGAGGATCTTTTTTTACATACCTAATCCCCAGGGTATGTTACCTGCCCCTGGAGTGCAAAGAACTTCTTCTAGACTCTGTTGATAAGAACATAACTGTGGAGTGGCCCAGATCCTTCTCAACTACAGGATAGGTCTCAATCCTATCCCTAGTGATGATATAAGGCAAATCGGGATACTGATGGGGAGACCAGTCAGTTGCCACATGTATTGGGTTTTGAATGCCACCAAGGCAGCCACATCATTGTGACTCCACAACTCTGCACTGTATAGGGCTGCTCCTAAGACCTGATGATTGTAAATTTGAAGTGCCGGAGAGATAGGATGAAGGTGAGTGCCTCAGTGCAATTTTACTATGCCCCCAGGAGATTGCTCCAATTTGAGGATACATTGTGCTATGTGAGTGCGCCAGCCAAGCTGCTGGGTTAATGTGATCCCTATATAATCAAAGGTTGCACACGCTCCAAAGAGGTCGCCCTTAACATGGGGTTAGATCTTGTAGAATTGGATGGATTTAGAACCATATACTTTGTTCGCCCTACATCAATTTCTCAGCCCCTTTGGCTGCAGAAACAGTCCCATGTTTTAAACATCATTTGGCGTACTTTAGCATACAAGCGAGCAAGTGATATTTATGTTGAAAATTAATGGTTAATGAGTTAGGAAATGCTTCAGAACAGTAGGAAATGTGTTGTTATCAACTTTTCCATCATTGTCATACTTCATAGTTGTTTATATGCATTATCACTTTCTCAGATCAAATAAGCCTTTTAGAGCGATAGTCGTGCTCTCTGTAGGAAGTTGGCTCTGTATGTGCTATTTCAAAGCAAGGAATAGCATGCACAGAGTCCAAGGGTTCCCCTTAGAGGTAAGATAGTGGCAAAAAGAGATAATACTAATGCTCTATTTTGTGGTAGTGTGGTCGAGCAGTAGGCTTATCAAAGGAGTAGTGTTAAGCATTTGTTGTACATACACACAGGCAATAAATGAGGAACACACACTCAGAGACAAATCCAGCCAATAGGTTTTGTTATAGAAAAATATCTTTTCCTAGTTTATTTTAAGAACCACAGGTTCAAATTCTACATGTAATATCTCATTTGAAAGGTATTGCAGGTAAGTACTTTAGGAACTTTGAATCATTACATTATAATGTATACTTTTTACATAAAACACAATAAGCTGTTTTAAAAGTGGACACAGTGCTATTTTCACAGTTCCTGGGGGGAGGTAAAATATTGTTAGTTTTAACAGGTAAGTAAGTCACTTACAGGTTTCAGTTTTTGGTCCAAGGTAGCCCACCGTTGGGGGTTCAGAGCAACCCCAAAGTTATCACACCAGCAGCTCAGGGCCGGTCAGGTGCAAAGGTCAAAGAGGTGCCCAAAACACATAGGCTTCAATGGAGAGAAGGGGGTGCCCCGGTTCCAGTCTGCCAGCAGGTAAGTACCCGCGTCTTCGGAGGGCAGACCAGGGGGGTTTTGTAGGGCACCGGGGGGGACACAAGTCAGCACAAAAAGTACACCCTCAGCAGCGCGGGGGTGGCCGGGTGCAGTGTGCAAACACGCGTCGGGTTTTCAATGGTTTCCTATGGGAGACCAAGGGGTCTCTTCAGCGATGCAGGCAGGCAAGGGGGGGGGCTCCTCGGGGTAGCCACCACCTGGGCAAGGGAGAGGGCCTCCTGGGGGTCACTCCTGCACAGGAGTTCCGTTCCTTCAGGTGCTGGGGGCTGCGGGTGCAGGGTCTTGTCCAGCCGTCGGGAAATGGAGTTCAGGCAGTCGCGGTCAGGGGGAGCCTCGGGATTCCCTCTGCAGGCGTCGCTGTGGGGGCTCAGGGGGGACAACTTTGGTTACTCACAGTCTTGGAGTCGCCGGAGGGTCCTCCCTGAGGTGTTGGTTCTCCACCAGTCGAGTCGGGGTCGCCGGGTGCAGTGTTGCAAGTCTCACGCTTCTTGCGGGGAGTTGCAGGGGTCTTTAAATCTGCTCCTTTAAACAAAGTTGCAGTTCTTTTGGAGCAGTGCCGCTGTCCTCTGGAGTTCCTTGTCTTTTCTCTGAGCTGGGCAGTCCTCAGAGGATTCAGAGGTTGCTGGTCCCTTGGAAAGTGTCGCTGGAGCAGGTTTCTTTGGAAGGCAGGAGACAGGCCGGTAAGTCTGAGGCCAAAGCAGTTGGTGTCTTCTGTTCTTCCTCTGCAGGGGTTTCTCAGCTCAGCAGTCCTCTTCTTGTTAGTTGCAGGAATCTAACTTCTTAGGTTCAGGGGAGCCCTTAAATACTAAATTTAAGGGCGTGTTTAGGTCTGGGGGGTTAGTAACCAATGGCTACTAGCCCTGAGGGTGGGTACACCCTCTTTGTGCCTCCTCCCAAGGGGAGGGGGTCACATCCCTATTCCTATTGGGGGAATCCTCCTTCTACAAGATGGAGGATTTCTAAAAGTCAGAGTCACCTCAGCTCAGGACACCCTAGGGGCTGTCCTGACTGGCCAGTGACTCCTCCTTGTTTTTCTCATTATCTCTCCTGGACTTGCCGCCAAAAGTGGGGGCTGGGTCCAGGAGGCGGGCCTCTCCACTAGCTGGAGTGCCCTGGGGCATTGTAACACTAAGCTTGAGCCTTTGAAGCTCACTGCTAGGTGTTACAGTTCCTGCAGGGGGGAGGTGTGAAGCACCTCCACCCAGAGCAGGCTTTGTTTCTGTCCTCAGAGAGCACAAAGGCTCTCACCGCATGAGGTCAGAAACTCGTCTCTCAACAGCAGGCTGGCACAGACCAGTCAGTCCTGCACTGAACAATTGGGTTAAATACAGGGGGTATCTCTAAGATGCCCTCTGTGTGCATTTTTTAATAAATCCAACACTGGAATCAGTGTGGGTTTATTATTCTGAGAAGTTTGATACTAAACTTCCCAGTATTCAGTGTAGCCATTATGGAGCTGTGGAGTTCGTTTTTGACAGACTCCCAGCCCATATACTCTTATGGCTACCCTGCACTTACAATGTCTAAGGTTTTGCTTAGACACTGTAGGGGCATAGTGCTCATGCACATATGCCCTCACCTGTGGTATAGTGCACCCTGCCTTAGGGCTGTAAGGCCTACTAGAGGGGTGACTTACCTATGCCACAGGCAGTGGGAGGTTAGCATGGCACCCTGAGGGGAGTGCCATGTCGACTTAGTCATTTTCTCCCCACCAGCACACACAAGCTGGCAAGCAGTGTGTCTGTGCTGAGTGAGGGGTCCCTAGGGTGGCATAAGACATGCTGCAGCCCTTAGAGACCTTCCCTGGCATCAGGGCCCTTGGTACCAGGGGTACCAGTTACAAGGGACTTACCTAGGTGCCAGGGTTGTGCCAATTGTGGAAACAATGGTACATTTTAGGTGAAAGAACACTGGTGCTGGGGCCTGGTTAGCAGGGTCCCAGCACACTTCTCAGTCAAGTCAGCATCAGTATCAAGCAAAAAGTGGGGGGTACTGCAACAGGAAGCCATTTCTTTACACAAGCCCCCCCCAGCCCACAGGCCAGGAGACTCAGCCAAAGCTGGGAGAGTCTTCCTAGTCTGTCAGGCGAGGAAGAGTAGAGGAAATAGGCTGGTTTGTTGCAGGGCCTACTCTGCCTTACATCCTCCTGTTCAGGTCATTCCCTCTGGGGAACTGACCCACTTCCACAGTGATAGGACCTAGTCTGAATTGCCTCTTGTCTGTGCTTTTAATGTCCCCACCCATTCTCTCTATTTTGGGGTTAGAGGTATCCACCTCTGATAATCTTATCTTAGCCAGGGTCACCCCTAGCTTACCCAAAGAGGTTACCCAGAACTGGAGTAACCCCACCATGACCAACAGGGTCAGGGGGCCTAACTTGCTATTTGGCATGGGGTCTGACCACCATGCTAAGGATAGTACAGCCATAAAGGCTAACACCCAGCAGAGGCCACTGACAGCTGTCAGTGCCCAGAACCACACCTTTAGCTCTTCACCTACAAGGGAAGGGGCTAAGTTACAGGCTTCTTTGGGTTCAGGGTGCCTGTCTGCTGTATTAGAGTGGGGGGTTACTACATCTTGTAGTAGACACCCTTCTTCCACTCTTTCTTCTGTTAGCTGAGGAGCCACCCACTCAGACCTAACAGTTGCCTGACTAGCCAGGACTTCTTGTGGGTCAGGTTGGACTTTATCAGAGCCACTTTTGGAGTTCTCCCCTACTGGAGCAGAATCTCCTTGGCTTGCTGGAACCTTGGCTAAAGGTTGTCCACCTTTCCTACTCTGTTTTCTTTTCTTTTTCTTCTGGGGCCTACTTGCAGTTACTGCAGAGGTAGCACCTCCAGAATCCTTGGGAGAGGACTGGTCCTGGACCAGTTCCTCTCTTGTGCTCTGACTAACCTCTGGGTAGTCATTTCCAAGGAGACAATCAAGGGGGAGGTCTGTACTGACTACCACCCTCCTCCAGCTAAAAGTCCCACCCACTTCTATGGGCACAAAAGCCACAGGCCTAACAGTGACCCTGTCTGGGCTAACTCTTACTCTGGCAGTCTCACCTGGGATGTACTGGTTTGAGAACACCAGCCTGTCATGCACAATAGTGTGACTGGCAGAAGTGTCTCTCAGGGCAGTGGCTGGGATTCCGTTCACCAGTAGGTGGTGGAAGTGTCTACTTCCCTCTGGAATCTCCAACTCACCTGTTGGGCCCTTTTTCCAGTTGAAGGCTATGAAGACCTCCTCTTCTGAGGAGTCATCCCCAATGGCTACACTGGTCACCCCTGGGATTTTGCTAAGGGGTTTGTTTTTGGGACAAGAAGTGTCCTTGGTGTGGTGCCCTGTCTGTCTACAGTTATGGCACCATGCCTTAGTGGCATCCCAGTTCTTACCCTGGTGCCCACCTTTGTCTTGGGTTGTGTCTCGGGGCCCACCCACCTGGTCTGGTTTTTGGGGGCCCACAGAGGACTCTTTTTCTTTATTTCTAGTGTCACCCACTTTCTCCTGGGGAGTCTTTGTAACCCCTTTCTTTTGGTCACCCCCAGTGGAAGTTTTGGTTACCCTAGTCTTGACCCAGTGGTCTGCCTTCTTTCCCAATTCTTGAGGAGAAATTGGACCTAGGTCTACCAGATACTGATGCAACTTTTCATTGAAGCAGTTACTTAAAATGTGTTCTTTCATAAACAAATTATAAAGCCCAACATAGTCATGCACTTCATTTCCAGTTACCCAACCATCCAGTGTTTTCACTGAGTAGTCTACAAAATCAACCCAGGTCTGGCTCGAGGATTTTTGAGCCCCCCTGAATCTAATTCTATACTCCTCAGTGGAGAATCCAAAGCCCTCAATCAGGGTACCCTTCATGAGGTCATAGGATTCTGCATCTTTTCCAGAGAGTGTGAGGAGTCTATCCCTACACTTTCCAGTGAACATTTCCCAAAGGAGAGCACCCCAGTGAGATTTGTTCACTTTTCTGGTTACACAAGCCCTCTCAAAAGCTGTGAACCATTTGGTGATGTCATCACCATCTTCATATTTAGTCACAATCCCTTTAGGGATTTTTAACATGTCAGGAGAATCTCTGACCCTATTTATGTTGCTGCCACCATTGATGGGTCCTAGGCCCATCTCTTTTCTTTCCCTTTCTATGGCTAGGATCTGTCTTTCCAAAGCCAATCTTTTGGCCATCCTGGCTAGCTGGATGTCCTCTTCACTGGAGTTATCCTCAGTGATGTCAGAGATGTTGGTCCCTCCTGTGAGGGAACCAGCATCTCTGACTATTATGTTTGGAGACAGGGCTTGAGAGGCCCTGTTCTCCCTAGTTAGGACTGGTAGGGGGGAATTTTCCTCCAAGTCACTATCTTCATCCTCTGTGTTGCCATCCTCAGAGGGGTTGGCTCTTTCAAACTCTGCCAAAAGCTCCTGGAGCTGTAGTTTGGAAGGTCTGGGGCCCATTGTTATTTTCTTTATTTTACAGAGTGACCTTAGCTCCCTCATCTTAAGATGGAGGTAAGGTGTGGTGTCGAGTTCCACCACATTCACATCTGTACTAGACATTATGCTTCTAAAAGTTCGAATACTTTTTAAGAATCTAAAACTAGTTCTAGAACCTAATTCAAACTTTTACCAAACTTTTAAACTCTAAAAGAAATGCTAAACAGGATCTAACACAAGGCCCTAGCAGGTCTTTTAAGAATTTAGAAAAATTTCAAATTGCAAAAACCATTTCTAATGACAATTTTTTGAATTTGTCGTGTGATCAGGTATTGGCTGAGTAGTCCAGCAAATGCAAAGTCTTGTACCCCACCGCTGATCCACCAATGTAGGAAGTTGGCTCTGTATGTGCTATTTCAAAGTAAGGAATAGCATGCACAGAGTCCAAGGGTTCCCCTTAGAGGTAAGATAGTGGCAAAAAGAGATAATACTAATGCTCTATTTTGTGGTAGTGTGGTCGAGCAGTAGGCTTATCAAAGGAGTAGTGTTAAGCATTTGTTGTACATACACACAGGCAATAAATGAGGAACACACACTCAGAGACAAATCCAGCCAATAGGTTTTGTTATAGAAAAATATCTTTTCCTAGTTTATTTTAAGAACCACAGGTTCAAATTCTACATGTAATATCTCATTTGAAAGGTATTGCAGGTAAGTACTTTAGGAACTTTGAATCATTACATTAGCATGTATACTTTTTACATAAAACACAATAAGCTGTTTTAAAAGTGGACACAGTGCTATTTTCACAGTTCCTGGGGGGAGGTAAAATATTGTTAGTTTTAACAGGTAAGTAAGTCACTTACAGGTTTCAGTTTTTGGTCCAAGGTAGCCCACCGTTTGGGGTTCAGAGCAACCCCAAAGTTATCACACCAGCAGCTCAGGGCCGGTCAGGTGCAAAGGTCAAAGAGGTGCCCAAAACACTTAGGCTTCAATGGAGAGAAGGGGGTGCCCCGGTTCCAGTCTGCCAGCAGGTAAGTACCCGCGTCTTCGGAGGGCAGACCAGGGGGGTTTTGTAGGGCACCGGGGGGGACACAAGTCAGCACAAAAAGTACACCCTCAGCAGCGCGGGGGCGGCCGGGTGCAGTGTGCAAACACGCGTCGGGTTTTCAATGGTTTCCTATGGGAGACCAAGGGGTCTCTTCAGCGATGCAGGCAGGCAAGGGGGGGGGCTCCTCGGGGTAGCCACCACCTGGGCAAGGGAGAGGGCCTCCTGGGGGTCACTCCTGCACAGGAGTTCCGTTCCCTCAGGTGCTGGGGGCTGCGGGTGCAGGGTCTTTTCCAGCCGTCGGGAAATGGAGTTCAGGCAGTCGCGGTCAGGGGGAGCCTCGGGATTCCCTCTGCAGGCGTTGCTGTGGGGGTTCAGGGGGGACAACTTTGGTTACTCACAGTCTTGGAGTCGCCGGAGGGTCCTCCCTGAGGTGTTGGTTCTCCACCAGTCGAGTCGGGGTCGCCGGGTGCAGTGTTGCAAGTCTCACGCTTCTTGCAGGGAGTTGCAGGGGTCTTTAAATCTGCTCCTTGAAACAAAGTTGCAGTTCTTTTGGAGCAGTGCCGCTGTCCTCGGGAGTTCCTTGTCTTTTCTCGAAGCTGGGCAGTCCTCAGAGGATTCAGAGGTCGCTGGTCCCTTGGAAAGCGTCGCTGGAGCAGGTTTCTTTGGAAGGCAGGAGACAGGCCGGTAAGTCTGGGGCCAAAGCAGTTGGTGTCTTCTGTTCTTCCTCTGCAGGGGTTTCTCAGCTCAGCAGTCCTCTTCTTGTTAGTTGCAGGAATCTAACTTCTTAGGTTCAGGGGAGCCCTTAAATACTAAATTTAAGGGCGTGTTTAGGTCTGGGGGGTTAGTAACCAATGGCTACTAGCCCTGAGGGTGGGTACACCCTCTTTGTGCCTCCTCCCAAGGGCAGGGGGTCACATCCCTATTCCTAATGGGGGAATCCTCCTTCTACAAGATGGAGGATTTCTAAAAGTCAGAGTCACCTCAGCTCAGGACACCTTAGGGGCTGACCTGACTGGCCAGTGACTCCTCCTTGTTTTTCTCATTATCTCTCCTGGACTTGCCGCCAAAAGTGGGGGCTGGGTCCAGGAGGCGGGCATCTCCACTAGCTGGAGTGCCCTGGGGCATTGTAACACTAAGCTTGAGCCTTTGAAGCTCACTGCTAGGTGTTACAGTTCCTGCAGGGGGGAGGTGTGAAGCACCTCCACCCAGAGCAGGCTTTGTTTCTGTCCTCAGAGAGCACAAAGGCTCTCACCGCATGAGGTCAGAAACTCGTCTCTCAACAGCAGGCTGGCACAGACCAGTCAGTCCTGCACTGAACAATTGGGTTAAATACAGGGGGTATCTCTAAGATGCCCTCTGTGTGCATTTTTTAATAAATCCAAAACTGGAATCAGTGTGGGTTTATTATTCTGAGAAGTTTGATACTAAACTTCCCAGTATTCAGTGTAGCCATTATGGAGCTGTGGAGTTCGTTTTTGACAGACTCCCAGCCCATATACTCTTATGGCTACCCTGCACTTACAATGTCTAAGGTTTTGCTTAGACACTGTAGGGGCATAGTGCTCATGCACATATGCCCTCACCTGTGGTATAGTGCACCCTGCCTTAGGGCTGTAAGGCCTACTAGAGGGGTGACTTACCTATGCCACAGGCAGTGGGAAGTTAGCATGGCACCCTGAGGGGAGTGCCATGTCGACTTAGTCATTTTCTCCCCACCAGCACACACAAGCTGGCAAGCAGTGTGTCTGTGCTGAGTGAGGGGTCCCTAGGGTGGCATAAGACATGCTGCAGCCCTTAGAGACCTTCCCTGGCATCAGGGCCCTTGGTACCAGGGGTACCAGTTACAAGGGACTTACCTAGGTGCCAGGGTTGTGCCAATTGTGGAAACAATGGTACATTTTAGGTGAAAGAACACTGGTGCTGGGGCCTGGTTAGCAGGGTCCCAGCACACTTCTCAGTCAAGTCAGCATCAGTATCAAGCAAAAAGTGGGGGGTACTGCAACAGGAAGCCATTTCTTTACACTCTCCTATTGCAGAAAATGCTCATATTTGAATCTGGATTGAAGTCAATGAAAACAGCATTTAAAGGCTGCAGGGAGTGTTTTAAACATCATTTGGCGTACTTTAGCATACAAGCGAGCAAGTTATATTTATGTTGAAAATTAATGGTTAATGAGCTAGGAAATGCTTCAGAACAGTAGGAAATGTGCTGTTATCAACTTTTCCATCATTGTCATACTTCATAGTTGTTTATATGCATTATCACTTTCTCAGATCAAATAAGCCTTTTAGAGCGATAGCCGTGCTCTCCTATTGCAGAAAATGCTCATATTTGAATCTGGATTGAAGTCAATGAAAACAGCGTTTAAAGGCCGCGGGCAATGTTCCTCTGTTTTCTCGAACTGGGGTGTAGGTGGCACTTAACAGGTCATGTCCTTGGGGTGTGCAACCAGGTCACAAAACTGCCTTGATGCCCTATTGCATGGAGCAATGATATCCCTTTTTTGCTTTAGTGGTATGGAGAGGCTAATGCCAAAGATCTTGGCTAGTTATGCGCTGCACGCGCGTGAATGGTCAATTTCTTGGCGCACGTATCCTTGGCTGCAGCGCACAGAGACTGCACACTGCCGCACACAGTGGAAAAAAATTAGAGGGAACATTGGTCACAACGATCTAATATTTTTTTGCAACCCCATTGGTGGTTTAAAGAGCAAAAGCATGTTGTCTGCAAACATGGGAGTGTGGGTCCTGGTGCTTGCTAAGTTAGGTGCATCAGTCTCACATTGTTCCAGGTGGGCTATCAGGTCAGTAATGTACAATGTAACTAAAGTGGGGGCAAGGGCACAGCCCCTGAACAAGGAGTGAAATGGTCAATTCGCCTAATTGGCCACATCTAATTTGTGCATATTTGGGATCATGAAGTCTAATAATGATGTTCAAAAGGTACTGGGGGACCCCTACTTCAGCTAGTACCTGCCAGTGGGAGGATCTATGCACTAAATCAAATGCAGACTGTAGGTCTACAGATATCACATAAAGACGGCCACCTCCAAGGACAATTTTTATCCAAAATAAGAGCTGAAGTTGGAACACTTGATCTATAGGGCTACTGTGTTTTCGATAGCCAGTTCGCAGAGGAGTCACACTCTCATTCATACTTAGCCATTCCTTTAACCTGTTCAGGATGATCCTGCCAAAAAGATTTTCAGAGCTGTCTATAAGACTTATGAGTCTGTAATTAATCAGAAAGGGATCAGGAACCCTTTTTATTGATTGATATAATTTATGCTCGAGCCCAGTAGGAGGGATGGGAGCCCCTTTCATAATGACGTTAAAGACCAGCATGAAGTATGGGCTCCAGATGTCAATCTCACCTAGGTAAAGAACCCCCGGGATCCTATCTAACCCTGGTGCTTTGTTGGGAAATTTTTTTTTAATAGCCTTAGTTATTTCCACGGTTGAAATAAGAGTGACCTGACTCATCTCATTGGAACTGCTCCCCTGGAGAGGAAACCCTGGAGCTCTATCTCTGCCGGGTGGCCTGGCTGTCTTTAGGCCTACTAGATCACTTTGGGAAACAATAGGTTCCCCTGGCATAGAGTACAGATTAGAGAAGTGTGCAAACCATACAGGCACAGAAATGTGATTATCAATGGGGAAAAAGCCATCACAGCTTCCAGTGGACACAATGTTCCAAAAGAATCAATGATCTCCATCTCTGGCTGCGGCTAGCAAACTTTCCCATCTCCCAAGCTCCCAGGCTCTTTTAGTTTCTGTGACAAAAAATTTATATGCCCCCTCGTGGCTTGGATCAGCATTCTATCTTGTTGCTGTAGAGCATCAGTTAGTGCAGCCCTGGTGCTTCTACATTGTATACTATACCAGGAGGGGTTACCTTTCCTTCCTACAATCTGCTTGGTCTCCACATAGAAGTGTTCTTTATACACAGGGACAGCTGATTGCTTATAATGCTAATCTTATCCAGGGTCCCCCTGATCCAATGACAGATCTAGGTGGAGTAATCCTCCAATACTGTCAGCTACTTGATTATAGATTGCTCCAAATAACTCTTTGGAGTGAGTCCTAATGCTCCATTTGACTATGCGCTGATTGTTGGTCATTCTCAGCCTTCTATCAAATGGCTCAACACAATTAATTTGGCTGGTGTGAACTGGGATCCCAAGAACGAGGATGAGTGTGTTGTGGTCACTATCCTGTTGGGGTATTACAGTCATATCGATTAGGTAGGGAAACATCCTTACATCCAACACTATACAGTCAATAAGTCTGGTGCTTTGGATATGATTGAATGTGTGATATACCTCTCTATCAGAAGTGGTTCTGCCATTACAGGCTCGTAAGACCTGGTTGAGTGTTAGTGAATTTAGCTGGATGCCAGGAGAGACTATTTATTTAAAGGTGGGATCACTAGCCCCGGTATGCCCATGCACTGTCTTCCTCAAGGGTGAGGGCCTCACTTTTGGAATCAAGTGGTTCAGATTGTCAATTAAAGTCCCTCTCAGTATTTTTATTATCCCAAAGGGTAGTGCTACCAAGTTTGGAATTCAAGAGTTCAACGACCGGACACTCTAATTTGCTCCCCCCAGGTCTGCAGTACACATTATAAATATTACAGAATACATTCTGTGGGAATGTCAGACTGATGCACAATATATCAGGAGAGCCCATCCTAACCTTCTTGGCCACACAGGTAAGGGTGGTGCTAACCCAAATCGTGAGTCCCCATGTTGGCCTGCCCTTTCCAGTTTTTACAGCTTCCTGGGTAAAGTTGACAAAGCCTGTACGAAACACAGAGCTCAAAGACAAGGTCTCTTAAAAAAGGCAGAGGTCATGCTTGTCAATAAATTGACACCATTCTGGGCAGATTAATTTGGATGGTGGCCCTTCTATGTTCCAAGAGGCTAGCTTAATAGGGGGAGCTGTATAGCTTGTAGTGGAGTCCCCATCATTACTTGGGCAGAGAGATGCACCCCCACTCTCTGCTGTTTTAATCGGGAGAGGAGGGGTGCCACAGACCCTTAGGGTACTAGTCCCCAAACTATTAGCGATACCAAATGGAGGCTTTGCTATTCTCTTGTGGGTGGATTGTTGTTGGAGGCAGCACTTTCGGATTGGCTGTAGTGAGGCTTTAGCCAGACAGAACCTACCACTCCTGTCCTGACATTCACTTTACAACCTGTGCTCACCCTAGGGTAGCTTGGCACAGAGCACTTAGACTTATCACAGGGGCCATGTGTAAAGCATTGGCACTGCACTACCATACAACAATTACAATGAGCATCACAAAAGAGACCACACAAGGTGTATGTAAATAAAGTTTGTATTCAACACGCACATTAACTAACACTACAGGAACATCATGAGCATTAATAACATTTAGAATTATAACTAGTAGTACTAGGCCCAACTGTGTTAATATGGTATTAGCAGGATGTCGACGTGAGAAAATATAGTACTTTCCCTCCCAGCACCTTCATGTGGTGCAACCACGTCAGCAGCACAAGATCCATGCTAGTGATCAACCCAATACATCATCAAACAATTATAGGATGCATCCCAGTTCCCAACGGTAGCAGCAAGGTGTACATACAGAGAATCTCAGCATTTTTCAAAATAGCTCCGTGGCCAAGGCCGCACAGGTAAACTTCAATGTCAACCACAATACTAAACAACGTGCACCGCACCCCCACAGGCGGTGTAGTTAATCCCAGGCAATCATTCCCTCATACTCGCTCCGCAATGCTACACAGTGCCACAGATATCAGGCTAGTATACACTTACTCACACATACTCACTTCCAACCCCCTAATGCGGTGCTCTGGCATTCAGCAGGTGAGTTGGCAATGAGTTTGCAGACCCCTCTGGGACCCAAACCTTCCTCCACACTCCAACCAATTACCGCTCTCAACAGCTGAAGATGTACTAACCTTTCCCCGGATACTAAGCCACTCACGGACGGTGGTCACACTTATTCAGGATCCCAGGTGAAAGGTGGGTGGGGGGGAAGAAAGATAGAATGGCTGATCAGGCAACAGTAAAATATAGAGTTTTTGCCACAACTCAGGAAGTTCACTCAGGGGTCTCTACACTAGCCTTCCAGTATGGGCCACAGTCTGCAAAGCATGGGGAGAGGATCGCCTTGGGACACATGCTGTTGACAGTGGCACCCAGCCAAATCAGACACTCCAGTTCACAATTAGATACCAATTCCACGCCTCCCAGGAATGGAGGCACCATGTCTGGAGCACGACAACTTGGGCCACCCCAGACGTCCCAGTTGCACACAAAAAGTTACGAAATTCGCCCGACTCTGAAAGGAAACACAATGTCAGGTGCGCAATGACCTGAGTCATACCAAACGATTCTGATCGCACACACAAAGTGACCAATGCAGTGCATCCCAGGAATGAGGCGTGTCTGTTGCGCAATGACTTGAGTCGCCTTCCAGCGCATGAAAAGTTGCCAATGCAGAGCCTCCCTTGAATGAGGAACAATGTTTGGTGCATGATGACTTGAGTCGCACCAGACAATTCTGCTCCACACAAAATGTTACCAATACAGTGCCTCCCTGGAATGAGGCACAACGTCTGTTGTGCGATGACTTGAGTCACATCAGACAATTCTGCACAGAAAGTTATCAATGCAGCGCCTGTAGGTCCCACGCAGGGGCAGCTCTCATTGGTAGTGAAAACACACATGGGTATTCTTCACTCCCAGAGCACATGTGCTCAGGAGCATGTACAAGCCTGCAAGTGCACCAATACAGGCCTGCTGTGACAGGCTAAGTATATATATGAAAACACCAAAGTGCACATGTGTGCATACTGGCAAGCTGTGCTAGACTCAGTATACATATGAAAACACCATTTTACAAATTTGCACATGCTGGCAAGCTGTGTTAGGCCAGCTTGTATGAAACCACCATTGTTTTAGTGTGCACACACTGGTAAGCTACACCAGGCCCAGTATATACATGAAAACAGCAATGTGCAAGTGTCCACATCCTGGCAAGCTGGGCCACGCTTAGTATGTATATGAGAACACAAATGTACAATTGTGCACATATTGGTAGGTGCCACTTCCTACCATATGTAGGAAGGGCGTGCACACTTTCACACTGTACTCACAGTGGGAAAGCATCCAAGGTCCTAGGGCCACTCCAAGAGGATCAGTTAAGCCAAGGTGGGGGAGATGTCACCCTGAGCACAGGTGCACTTGCACCTTCACCTCCACAGACCTGCACTACCAGGCCTAATACATCAGGCCTAATACATGTTGATCAGGCTACTTTAGTGGGTGGCACACTCAGTGCAGTGTCCCACTAAATGCCCAGGGTGGTACCTGCCCTGGGTATGTGGGTACCTTCTTACATGGCACTCATGGGTATGGCACCTCAAATAATCATGTAAGCACCCCTCCTGGCGTAGGTAAGAAGGGCACATTCACTTTCCCACTGCAGTGCTGTGGAAAAGTGCCCAGAGTCCTAAGGCCACGCAAAGAGATTCAGCAAAAAACTTGGAGGAAAAAGCAAAAAGTCTCAGGGAAACCACCCTAAGAAGAGCCATGTCCAACACTTGTTCTCATTGGAATTGCTGTTCTGCCCCTGGAAGGGCTGTTCTGTGGTCATATGAGGCAAGGTTTGGAAAGGGTTACCAGCCGATGTCCCTATTTCTGCTAGTCCATGGGTGGTGACAGCTTCATACCCATTCTGACACTCAGTGTTATGATCATGCTTTACTCTGAAATCAGAATGATCAGTAGGAGTCTGCTGCCCCCTCCCAGCGCCCCTAAGACTTATGCCTCCAGAGCCACTCCCTGTTATATTGACATTAGTTGGAGCAGACTGGATGGCATAAGCAAGTCAGTCCACACCGACTAAAGCATCAAATCAGTAGGCAATGGGAACTTTGTAAGCATCAGAGTTACAAATGCGGGTGGATGAATTAAAATCAGACACTAATGGTAAGCAAGCTCCACGTTTCTGCAGAGTAAAGGCCAGCCAAAACTGATGGCTTGGTTTATAAGAGTAACCTAGTGGCAATAAGGCAGTGTTGGTCCCGTCTATCTGTTTGCTTAAGTGACCAAAAAGCAGGCTCTGCACTAAAAATAGGGACTTAAAATAGATGATGACACAATGACCTGATCAGTTCATCAGCCCCGCCCTATCCAACCCAATCTGTGTTAGTAAACTGTTATTTGTCAGGAAAAAGAGAAAATGAGTATGCTGTACAAGCCAGTTCAATGTTTAGTTCAATGTTTAGTTGGTGATTTCTTCATTTGATTCCTTCTGATCCTCATGCAACTGAAGAACTCCATAAGTATTGCCATGTGCAGGCAGGATGCGAGATGATGATTTACCATGGGTCGGCTGGAATTCTGGGGAGTTCTGCTAGCCCCCAACTTTCGTGGAGAAGTGGCTTTGTGGAATGTGTGACCGTCATGACAACTCACATTTTCATATTGTGGTTGACAAAAGGGAAAAGCAGGGACAGTTCCAGTTAGAAATTTGAATTGTAAGACATGCTGTACATGAGGAGTTACAACTGACTGTCCCTGATTGGCCCTAAGGGCCATACACAAAACTTGTGCACCTAGAGTCTGCAGTTGCCATAGGGCAGCCAACTCCTGCTCAATGGCTACCAGACCAACTATGACAGGAGATAGTTCCGCTAGAAAAATGACCTTCACTTTGGCAAAGCAGTCCTCCAACACTTGTGCTACCCAGGCAGGTTTGGATGCAGTTGCTCCTTTGAAGCCCTTCGTGACCATTGATAGTGACTGCACCAAGGCAGGGGGAGTGGTGGACCACCTGGGCAGCTTAGCATTCACAGATAGCTGTGGGCTTTCTGTGTAGGGGAGCAGATTATCAGCTTATACATTCCGACTGTTTGCAAGGGAAGAAGCAAAAGCTAAAGGATCCATCTTATTAGTTGAGGAAAGGGCAGCCTTAGCATCTGAAACAGACTCAGAACCTAGAGACAATTTCCTCTCCATCAATTCAATTTCAGTAGCTATAACCCTTATTTACCTCTGTACCATCATGGCATTCGAAGTGCATTTTTCTGGTGGGATAGCAGTAAAGAACCCTACTACGACTTTTCTCTTGCCCATTCCCACGAGTAGCAATAAGCACCAAGAAGAAAAAGTGTATTAGAACAGTACCTCATGAGTCTAAAGCCAAATTGGGGTGGCCCAGTCCAGCCTCCTCTGGGCTCTGACGGGTGTGGATGGGCCTGTCCTTGGCCTGGGCATGGCTCACGTGTGTCCTGCACTGCAGGAGGGTTGGCAGCACTATACATGTGTTACTCAGGCTCCGCCCCTTGGCCACAGTTGGTCAGCAATCCAGCGCCTCCTGACGCAGTGTGTTACAGGATGTGGAGTCCCCTGCTGAGCAACAAGGATAGAGCAGATCCACGCTGCAGGAGTGTTAGCAGGGCTGCATGCACGTTACTCAGGCTCCACACCATGGTCACAGGTACTCAGAAATCCATCGCCTCCTGGCGCGGTGTGCTACGGGATGTGGAGCCCCCTGCCAGGCAACAAGGAAAGAGCAGATCCCAATCCTTGATGTGATGGAATCTGTAGCTACCACAGACACTTTTCATGGGGATTCCAATGCAAAAAATGTACTTTCAGAACACCCCTACTATATTCTTTTGCAAATCTGGTACAATTCATGTGAACATACTGCACTTATCTTTTGGAAAGTTTGTTCTAGGACGGTAATGTTATTTGAGAGGTAAAAGCAGCTTTCCATGTGTACTGTTAACCTTAACTATAGAGGATGTAACATTGGTCTTTGTAAAATACAGACCTCAGTCAGAAAACTACCTTTTGTATAATCACTATTCCTTGAAGTTGAAAGGGTATTGCCTCAAACTGCATCAATGGTTTATTCTCTCTTTTCTCACACCTACAGGCCCTATGCTCAATTAGTCATATTTTAGTACCAGCAGATGTGCCAAGAGATATTAATAGGGCATTACGGTTTCTTATCCTTTCCTTGTGACAAGAGTGGTTGACGTGGAGTTTAGGCAGCAGATGACGGGAAGGTGAAAATTTTATGATTCTCTTTGTAAACACCAGGTAGCCTATGCAGAACTAAGGGAACAGAAGCTAAATCCCATTTTAAAATTACCAATAAAGGGGCATAGCCAAGATGGCAGAGGATAGGTTGCTAATCTCTGCTCAAAAAAGATCGTGGCTCATTCTGCTCCCACCACAGCTCCACGAACGGAGTGAAAGTGCTGCCTTAATTGCCATGAGCGGACACAGGAGGCTTGAAAGGTCATAGGACATTGTGTGCCAAAATAGACCAAAGCAAGCCTGGCCAGGCTGCATAGCCCTGCCCAAGATGGCGGCCTAGAGAACTGACCAGTCTGGAGAGAGAGAGGAAGGCTGAGCCTCAACAGACGAGGTTGGTTCCACCTGCTGGGGTGGGAGGAGCCTTTGATGCAGACATAAGGTGAGCAACCCCTCTGCAAGGCAGTGGCTGGGCTTAAACTCTTGGGTGGAACCCAGGGGAGGACTGTAGTGGTGCTGAGCAGGAGATGCACAAGGGCTGAGGCAGTGGGCTCCGGAGTGCGCATAGATCAGAAGGCATCATTGCTGCTGAAAGTGAGTAATGATGGTGGCCACCTAATAGGGGAAAGGAGGTATTAGTTTGCTACGCTGCCTGAATGGGCCTCCCCCACAGCACTGACTTAAACGATAGAGTGCAGACTTGGCAGGAGAAGCAATAGAATACATTACTGAGCAAACACAGTTGTAATCCACTCAGGCCGGAGAAGCACCTTGACATCCCCAAATGGGCAATGACCTACAGTGTTGTGTAGGGTACCAAGAAAGGAGAAGCAGTAATCCACTAACTATAGATGACTTCTCTGCTCAGCAAGATGACCTCAAGCAGTAGCCCCAGGGGGTACAGAGAGATGTTAGTGACATACTCCAAAGGCTTCGGAGACTGGAAGATGCCAATAATAGCTGAGAAGAAGAAATAGAATTTCTCAAGGCAGACATGCCCAAACTTTGGAAACAAAGTATCCTCTTGCAAGAAAAGCTTGGAGACATTGATAACAGATAGAGAAGGAATAACCTGAGATCACAGGGAATCTCAAATGGTGCAGAAGGTGTAGATCTTGAACACTTAATACAACGACTCCTGTGTTCCCTTCTGTGGGATAGTGATGCCACAATCATAGCAGATCAAACTCACAGAACAACAAACCCTACCTCTCAAAGAAGTCACCCCCACCACCCTCATCACTTTCAATTGCAAGCAAAGATTGTGGCAGCAAACAGAGCCTAATAATGGTGCTCATTTGGAGGCCACAAATTTCACATCTTCCAAGATTTGACAGTGTGACACTTCTCAGGAGGAAAGAATTCTGGTTAGTGGCACAATCTCTGCCACAACACAAGATCCCCTATAAATGAGGCCATCCCTTCAGGATTTACTTGGACTGGCAAGACCAATGTGTAGGAGGCTGGCCTGGCTTATAGTGGGCACCTTGTGGTACTTACACCTTGTGCCAGGTCCAGTTATCCCTTATTAGTAGAATAGAGGTGTTCTAGCAGCTTAGGCTGATAGAGGTAGCTATAGCAGAGCAGCTTAGGCTGAACTAGGAGACATGCAAAGCTCCTACTATACCACTTATATCATGTAGCATTATATCATAAGAAAACACAATACTCAGAGTTACTAAAAATAAAGGTATTTATTTTAGTGACAATATGCCAAAAGTATCTCAGAGGATACACTTCCTTAGGAGGTAAGTAATATACTCAAATTATACGCACAAAAACCAAAATCAGGTAGGTAACAATTAGAAAAGTAGTGCAAACAATATAGAATCACAATAGAATACAATAGGGAGAAATAGGCCTAGGGGCAACACAAACCTTATACTCCAAAAGCGGAATGCAAACTATGAATGGACCCCAGGCCTAGTGTAGTGTGTAGAGGGTCGCTGGGAGTGTAAGAAAACACTAAGGGTGTCCAAGATACCCCACCCCAAGACCCTGAAAAGTAGGAGTAAAGGTATCCTACTAGCCCAGAAAGACAGTAAAGTCGAGATAGGGGATTCTGCAAGGACAACAACTGACTGCAAAGCACTGAAGACGGATTCCTGGACCTGAGGACCTGTAAAGGAAGGGGACCAAGTCCAAGAGTCACGCAAATGTCCAGGGGGGCAGGAGCCCACTAAACCCCAGATGAAGGTGCAAAAAGGGCTGCCTCCGGGTGGAAGAAGCCAAAGATTCTGCAACAACGGAAGGTGCCAGGAACTTCTCCTTTGGTCAGAAGATGTCCCACGGCGTGCTGAAGGATGCAGAGTTGTTTCCACGCAGAAAGACCACAAATAAGCCTTGCTAGCTGCAAGAATCATGGTTGAGGATTTTGGGTGCTGCTAGGGCCCAGGAAGGACCAGGAGGTTGCCTCTTGGAGGAGGAGACAGAGGGAGCGCTCAGCAACTCAGAGAGCCCATGCAGAAGCAGGCAGCACTCGCAGAAGTACCTGAACAGGCACTTAAAAGATCTGAGGACAGCAGTCGATTCAGAGTCGCAAAGGAGGGTTCCACGACGTCGGAGTCCAACTCAGTGAGTTGGGCAATGCAGGACGGAGTGCTGGGGACCTGGGCTAGGCTGTGCACGAAGGAAGTCTTGCAAAAGTGCACAGAAGCCTGAGCAGCTGCAGATCACGCAGTGCACAGGATTACTGTCTGGCATGGGGAGGCAAGGACTTACCTCCACCAAATTTGGACAGAAGGGCCACTGGACTGTCAGAGACACTTAGACCCAGCTCCTGTGTTCCAGGGACCACGCTCGTTAGGATGAGAGGGGACCCAGAGGACCGGTGATGCAGAAGTTTGGTGCCCGCGTTAGCAGGGGGAAAATTCAGTCGACCCACGGGAGATTTCTTCTTGGCTTCCAGTGCAGGGTGAAAGCAGACAGCCCTCAGAGCATGCACCACCAGGAAACAGTCGAGAAAGCCAGCAGGATGAGGCGCTACAATGTTGCTGGTAGTCTTCTTGCTACTTTGTTGCGGTTATGCAGGCGTCCCGGAGCAGTCAGCAGTCGATCCTTGGCAGAAGTCGAAGAGGGAAGTGCAGAGGAACTCTGGTGAGCTCTTGCATTCGTTATCTGAGGAATAGCCCACAGGAGAGACCCTAAATAGCCCACAGAGGAGGATTGGCTACTGAGAAAGGTAAGCACCTATCAGGAGGGGTCTCTGACGTCACCTGCTGGCACTGGCCACTCAGAGCTGTCCTTTGTGCCCTCACACCTCTGCATTCAAGATGGCAGAGGTCTGGGACACACTGGAGGAGCTCTGGGCACCTCCCCTGGGAGGTGCTGGTCAGGGGAGTGGTCACTCCCCTTTCCTTTGTCCAGTTTCGTGCCAGAGCAGGGCTGGGGGATCCCTGAACCGGTGTAGACTGGCTTATGCAGAGAGGGCACCATCTGTAACCATCAAAGCATTTCCAGAGGCTGGGGGAGGCTACTACTCCCAGGCCTTCTCACCTATTTCCAAAGGGAGAGGGTGTAACACCCTCTTTCAGAGGAAATCCTTTGTTCTGCCTTCCTGGGACCAGGCTGCCCAGGCCCTAGGAGGGAAGAAACCTGTATGAGGGGTTGGCAGCAGCAGTAGCTGCAGTGGAGACCCCGGAAAGTTAGTTTGGCAGTACCTGGGCTCTGTGCTGGAGACCCGGGGATGCATGGAATTGTTCCCCCCAATACCAGAATGGTATTGGGGGGACAATTCCATGATCCTAGACATGTTACATGCCATGTTCGGATGACGCTACATATATGTATCGACCTATTTGTAGTGCACGTGTGTAATGGTGTCCCCGCACTCACAAAGTCCAGATAATTTGCCCTGAACAATGTGGGGGCACCTTGGCTAGTGCCAGGGTGCCCACACACTAAGTAACTTTGCACCTAACCTTCGACAAGGGAGGGTTAGACATATAGGTGACTTATAAGTTACTTAAGTGCAGTGTAAAATGGTTGTGAAATAACGTGGACGCTGTTTCACTCAGGCTGCAGTGGCAGTCCTGTGTAAGAATTGTCTGAGCTCCCTATGGGTGGCAAGAGAAATGCTGCAGCCCATAGGGATCTCCTGGAACCCCAATACCCTGGGTACCTAGGTACCATATACAAGGGAAATATAAGGGTGTTCCAGTGTGCCAATGAGAATTGGTAAAATTAGTCACTAACCTGCAGTGACAATTTTAAAAGCAGAGAGAGCATTAACACTGAGGTTCTGGTTAGCAGAGCCTCAGTGATACAGTTAGGCACCACACAGGGAACACATACAGGGCATACTTTATGAGCACTGGGGTCCTGACTAGCAAGGATCCCAGTGACACATAGGCAGAAACAAACATACATACAGTGAAAATGGGGGTAATAGGCCAGGCAAGATGGTACTTTCCTACACAATGCATACAAACTAGAGGCCTGATTCATAAAGAGCAGTTTTTCAAAACCAAAATTCCACAAAATGTGTGGAGGCTCCACCATGAATGTGGAGCTTCCGTCACAACTGTGGAGGCTGTTTGTGAACTGGGCACTAAATCTTTAGCTGAGGCACAGAGGCTTCTGGTCTCCTTGTTCGACAAGCCTGCTACAACTGGCAGAAATGTGCATCGACTCAAGGAGGACCTCCCTAAACAGAAATGGATACTCTAGAAAATGGCATGGTGCAGATGCAGCATCAAACCATAACTGGAGACAAAAAAAACAAAGAGAACAGCAATTGAGAATCTGCAACAAGCTGAAGACCAGGCCTGGGCTGCAGGTTAGTCTCTTGGTGACCCAGCTTAATCATAAATGAGCTAATAATAGGGCGCAAGAAGGGTGAGTTCAATGAGGGTCCAGTGCTGGCAGGCATATAGTATTTCTGTTTACTAGATACCCCTTGGTAAAGGAGTAATGGAGTAAGTGTTCCCAAAAGGGGAAGTAGTTGTTGGTTGAAATTAGGAGTAAGAGTGAGTCACTTACACAATGGCGCAATAACTTTCAAATTACTTTTGCTTCATGGGGAATTCACAGATGGGGACGGACTCATACATTGATGGTGACATTTGCCAGTAGTTTGCAAACTCTTCTATGCACCATAATTGACACCCACACAGGCAGCAAGAAAGTTATGGAGCTCTCAAATCATAGCACAAGATCAAAAAGCACTGCCCATTGGTAATAGTGTAACACTGACATTTTTCAGTGTTATGGATCTCAGTGACCTGGCTAAGAGCACCAGGTAGTCCAAGGCCATCTTAGACTTCTGGAGATCACCAAAGTTGAATACTATCTAGTGCCACTCCAGCAAAACTTTTATGAAGGGTGTAACAAAGCCGGGAAATTGCTAGTAGCTAAACTGCAGAAAAAGCATTTTCAATCCACATTCTAGTTATTAGTAATTCAAATACGCCCCTTAGACTGGATGAACGTAATTAGCGAGGAGAGTTTGCATGATTTTACCAGGCCATTTGTACAGCTGAACAGATGGACAAGGTATTTATCAGAAATTATTTGCAGAGGTCCTAACTCAGGAAAGTGAATCTGAAGAAAGATGCCTCTCTCAAAGGCTCCATACCAGCAGAGGAATTCATTGTGGCCATTAGAGGCAGTAAGCCATCCACGGAGCGTGAGGTTACCCCAGACTTCTACAGGGGTCTTTGCCGTGTCTACTGCCACTAGCGGCAAAAGTATTTAGGGTCATATGTACGAACACATTTTCCCATAGACACAGAATGGGTAAAACCCTTTCCTACATCTGGCCCCTAGTGACGTTGCTTTGCGAGGGATGGTCATGCCATCCATTACCACGGTGAGCTTGTGAGTTATTCTCAAAAAGTGGAAGAACCCCGATCACTGTGGCTGTTACAGGGCAATATATTAATGGAATGCTGAAGTTAAAATCTACAAAAAAATATTAGCCACAAGATTGAAACACCATCTACAGGATCTGATTAATTCACATGAAGCTGGATTTATCTCCAAGAGAAGGGTATGCGACAATACTAAAAAACATCTGACATCTCATTAACATAGGTAATAAAGCCAAGGATGCCGTGCTCCTGCTGTCCATCAAAGCAGAGAAGGTTTTCGACAGTGTGTTATCCTTTTCTGAATGAGGTGTTCAGGGACAGAAGAAAGGGAGAACACTTCATCAAAATGCTAGTGCGATACACTACACCCACAGCAAAAATGTGTGTTAATTGACAAGACACATGAGCTGTAGAGCTAGGATAGGGGGATTGGGCAGAGCAAGGTATTCAATAATTAAAGTTAAATACCTCACACCGCTTTGGGGCCCTTAAGGGAACAGGCCGTGGGAATGGAAAATAGAGATAATGGCTGCAATACAAACTTTTATTATGCATAATTTCTTTAACCGTAGGAGTCAATGAGTGGAAGTTAGGTTGTAGCTCAAACGTTTTATTATAATAAATGTACTCTTGTTTTATTAGTCAATTAATCATTACAGAACATTACATTAACTTGTCCTGAAATCTGTGCCTACTTTGACATGCTAATCACATCAGTCCAGTTAATAAAAAGATTTCAGTACTCATAAAGAATACAGTAACAGGCTTTGATAGAAATAGTCTAGCGAGCTAAAAGAAAGTTTGATAATCTTTGAAAGAAAACAAATTGGTTACTCTCTACGCTATCTTCCTCTCACTCATCCTCACAGCAATTCAGTAGTCTTTTCTGCTCTATTCTCTGCCACTCTAACAAAGACTCCCACAGCAGCTCAGCTCTACACTTTCTTTCCATAGGACACTTTTTATGACAATTTGAAAGAATTGTAATACAATGTAAATTTTTAATGTTCTGTTTCTTCATGATCTCGGAAGGCATTCTATCAAAGTATCTTTCCACAAACAATGAACAGTTCATTTCTGATGATGAATTTGCAACATGAATGCATTTTCACATATGCTCTGCTATCTGAAAAATAAAAATACTTGTCAAAGCTCTTGTCATCTCCCTTTCATACATTCTGATACTATAAGCTTATTCATAAATAATGCAATTTTATAGAATAAGCTAACTCATTAATGCATTCCAAAACAAGTCAGTAGGGCAGAAAATAATAAATTCATGCTAATCTCTTTGCTGCAGCAGGAAGGAACTGTATCATGCAAAGGCCATGCAAGGGTTAGGGCAGAAACCTTTTTGAAGAATGTGTTAACGTTAGCACTTGAGCAAGTCAAGCAACAAAGGTCATGCAAACTTTCAAATGAATGCACGATTTTGATCTGGCAGCTTTGGTTAGGAGTAGCTTCACTCATTCAGGTTAAGTAAATATATTGATTTTTATGTTTTAATAAAAGGTTTTGCAGGGAGAAGGCAGGGGTGGCCCCTGTCGCCCTCTGGGAGAAAATGAGTGCTTCAAATACACCTAGATCCGACACTGAGGGCATCACTACGAGTGTGGCTGTCTGGAGACCGCCACACTTGCGATGGCGGTCAGGACTGCTGCTGATGTGGCAGTCCAACCGCCACATTACAACCCTGGTGGTCAGGATGCCAGAGAACCACCAGCTCCGCCAGGATACATGCTCCTGGGGGACTGGCGGTGTCAGAGATCGTAATCTGCCAGGGCAGAGCTGCATGCAGCACTGTCCTGCAGAATATGACCTTGTTCTGTGCTGGTCTTTTCATGGCAGTTACACCATCATGAAAAGGCTGGCAGAGAACAGGTAGAGGGGGCCACAGGGTTGCCCCTGCACTGCCCATGCACTTGCACCATTGCACTGTTCTTTGCAGACAGTGAACATTGCGATGGTGCTGGTGCACCCTGCTGGCTAGAGCATTGCCACTGACTCGATTATGAGCCAGAGACAATGCTGTAGCTTGTTTCCAACTAGTCCGGCGGGCAGAGACTGAGGTTTCCGCCCACCGACCTAGCCGAAAACTCCTAATAACTCTGGGGAGTTCGCCACAAAGGAGGCAGACACCCTGTCTGGAGTTTGGCAGACAGGCCTTCCCATCTGCCAAACTCAAAATAAGACCCTAAGTCCTGCAGAAAAAGATTAAAGAGGCAGCAACAAGCCCACTCACAGACTTTAAAAAAACTACTAGGGAGAGTAACAGAAGACTCCCACATGATTTCACAAATATATAAACTGTTGGTAAAGGGACTAACTGTCATCAAACGTGTGGCCCAATCCAGTTGGGAGAAAGACTTAGGCTGAAACTCACATTGAAACAGTGGGACATTATTTACAATGATGCCTATGAGGGAATCACAGATGTGGAAGGAACAGAAGCAATCAGTAAGATCCTCCTCTGTTGGCATCTCACCCCACATAGGATATGTCTCATAAATGCAAATACATGAACTCTATATTGGATGGTATGTTACTACTGGTCAGATGCAACACATAATGCGGGACTGTCCAAAAGTGAAAATATTTTGGGACAATGTTCTGAATGACATAAATTAGATAACTGTTACTAAAGCCCTAGGCTCTAAGCTATCATTTTATTATGCTGGATGTCAGCTCTGAAGGGTGGTAAACAGGATCTGTGTACATGCTTGGCGATTGCGTCTATTATTAGCAATGAAACAATCCATCCTTGCTAAGTGGGTTTAATACCTTTTCCCCTCCATAAGCGATTGGTATATTATACTCTAGCAGATATTGGGGATGGGAAGATTACCCTAGCTTTGTGCAGTGAAGACCAGACATTTATGAAAACCTGGAGCCCAGTACTACAGCTATTTGCCAAAGATTCTAAAGCTTTAACTTGCCCCAGAATTCTTTGCACCCTACAGGCAGTTGCTCTTTGAGTGGATTCCGACCAGGAAAAGTTAAAATGATACCTTTTCAGAGGGTCACTTGTTGTAGAACTGCCACTTTGTCACTGTCAGGAAGGGGAGCGTGGCAATACTAGAGGAAAATTGTTTGACATTCTTATATTTTCTTTAAAAAAATGGAAACAAATTGAAACCTAAAAGCAACACTGGAGGGCCCCCAATTACTGATGTGTGGGATGTCTTTAAGGTGGTCCTTAGGTGGCAAATCATTGGTGATAATTAATTTTTTTGTCATAACAAATAAAACAAACCAATGGTTGACCTTCTGGCAAAGTCAAAGAGAATTAAAATATACGTAAATGTGTTCAGGGATGAGAAAGATGGCCTTTAGGTTGTGGAAGGGAAGAAACAAGTTTCAGTACTTTTGCAAACCCCTCTACATTTGGATAAATATTTCTTGATCTTCTACCCATATTAAAGTCTTTATTTTCTGTCCATTTTTACCACATTACAAGTGCAAACCCCAATTTCAGGGATGAAACATGTGTTGGGTCTTTGGATCCTTCGGTGCAACATATTGCTGAAGTGTTTCTGCTACTATATGTATGAAATTGGGTTATTGGTTGAGGAGGGTGAACCCCACTCAGGTAACAATCACAGTCCTTGTCACGGTGTATCACAAAAGTCACTAAATTAACCCATGCCTAACCCTCTGGCACTTGGCCCAAAAAGAGTCAGGCTTAACTTGGAGACAATGTGTAAAGCATATATGCAGCACGCAAATAGTAGTAAAGTGAAAAGCCAACACACCAAAAATTCCAGCCCAATTTAGAAAAAGAGTACATTTTAATAAAATGACCAGCATGACAGTCAGTAGAACCAGACAGAAGTAATTTTAAAATTTACAGTGAAAGTAGCTCTTAAAAGTACTACCGCAACTTGTGGGCATCTGGTTGTGCTAGCTTGTGGAAAAGGCACAAGTTCAGGCTAACCGCAAAGGTTAGCCCAGCTGACATGTTACTTTCTACACTTGGTGCAAAGGGTTCTGTTCTCATTAGAGGAGGCTGCAAGGAGGATGCTGAGCATCATGGATGGTCATCCCTGTAGCCCGAAATCTGGTCGGTCGTTGCTGTAGTTTGAAGAGCCAGTCAAGCATCACAGACAGTTGATGCTGTAGCTTTGCACTGGTGGTTGTCGTGGCTGTAGCATGAAGTGCAGGGTCTTGTGTATCCAGTCGTCACTGGTGGCAGAGTCTTGGTGCCAGTGCTATGAGCAGGTATTACATGAACTTCATGTTCACGGTCCTCCTAGGCAGCAAAGTTTTCGTGTGAATGGGCCCATTCTTAGGCACCAGCTTCCCAAAGTTCAAAATTACAACCTTTCCAATTAGGAGGAGCTCTCACTGATGCCATCCAAAGGTCCTGGACCTGGGTGGGGCAAGCAGCAAGGCTCAGGCAGGTCCAGATGCAGCAGGTCAACTGGGCACTTGCAGGGAGGCCTCTGAAGTTTTAATCCAACTGACCCTTGGAGTCACTCTGGGTGGCGTGTAATAAGAAAGAAAACAAGTCCAATCTTCTGTCCCAGACAGCAAGGCCGTCCTTCAAGCAATAGGCAAACACTTCTTCGGTAACTTCCACAGGTCCAGGAGTGTTTGAGTAGCTCTAGTGGTCTGGAATTTATACCTGGTAACAGCCTTTGTGTGGCGGACTTCCTGACCAATCCCCCCACATCTGGTTCTGGTACGTTCTTTCCCTTTCCCTGTCAGGGCTTCAAACTGTCTTGGGATGACAAAAGGCAAGGCAGGCCTGGTGTCCCCTGTGTGTGCAGGAGGCAAAGCTCTTTTAAGTATAAATGGCTGAGTACAGCTCCTCCCCAGTTCTCCTGCCAGGAATGTCCATCCTGTCTACAGTTAAGCCCCCTTTGTGTTTCTGTCTGACGGCAATACACAATCCCCAACAGCAGAGTTATTCACAGCCATGTGACCCGGGACATTGACAAAAGGTACAAATTGTTGGGCAAAAAATGACAAATTTCTATAAAAGGCATTTTCAGAATTCTAACTTAAAGTCCAAGATTACCATTAAAGAGTACTTTAAATTAAAATTAATTTGACTGTAAACAGCATATCTCTATTTGCTCCTAATTTAAAGTTATCACTTATTAAATGTAAGAACGTAACCCAGTATTAGTCAATTGGAAAGATAACTCTTACTACAGTGAAAAATGACTTTAAGAGTTACTCACTGCCAGGATATGTAAAACTTAAGTACCCATGTCCTACTTTTTAAACAGAGGGCACCCTTCTCTATGATCCTTCATGGTCGACTTATATGTATTAAAAAGGAAGGTTTATTGTGAAATGGCGGTGAGGGGTAGACTGGTGCGCCCAACAAGAAAAACTAGTGTATGAGGCGAGATGCTGCCCTGCTAAATATGACAGAGCGTGAGGGAAATGGACGGGAACCTGGGGAGATTGTTCAGCTGACATGCCTTAGATGTAGTGATTGGTGTGTGCTCTGTCCTTGACTACTACGGCTACTCTTGATCATATGCCTTTGTTACCTGCGTGGGACTTGTGCAATGTTCAGTCAACAACATGCTGATGTGACCTGTTGGTTTTTATGTTGTCATGCAAAACTAATACAATTGCTTATCAAAAAAAGGAAGGTTTAAGCCTGGCAAACAATTATTTTGCCAGATCATAATCGCAGTTTATTCTGCACTATAAGCTGCAGCGGTAGGCCTGAGAAATGCCTTTGGCAGCAGTGAGTGCTGCAAGCCCAATAGGAACATTTAATTTACAAGCTCTGTGTACGTGTAGAACCATTTACTAGAGACTTACAAGTAAATAAAATGTGCCAAATAGGTGTAGGCAAATTTATGTGCCAAATAGGTGTAGGCCAATTTACCATATTTGAAGGAGAGAGCACAAGCACTTTAGCACTGGTTAGCAGTAGTAAAGTTCACAGGGTGCCAAAGCCAACACAAATTAATTCAGCAAGCAGGAGGGGTGAATGGCAAAAGGTTTACAGGAATACTGTGGCAATGATGTCAGATCTAACACAATACAAAGAAAATAACATTCCTTAATAATTTTTCATCAAATATTGATTGTGACAATATTATATTTTGAAAAGGCTAAAGTGAATCTATGTTAATTAAGAGTGATATGATGACACTCCTGTACACTATAAGAGAGGAGTTGGTGGGCCCCATATCTAAGATATAGTTACTACAAACTATTACATAGTTAAAAGGCTATTTTTAGGCTTCAGAGCCAAACTGTTTCATTACACTGTTTAAATAAACATGACAGGAGTGGTTCTAGGAGGACAACTTGGATAATTGTTCAGCTCTTTTCTTGACACAAGGACTGTAAACCACATCATGCCTGAAACAACAATTACAATCCTCCCCAAACCAGGGAAGGACCTAGAGCACTGCTGTTCCTATCAACCTTTAACTCAGTTTGACACTTAGGGCCATATTTATAGCCTGGTTTGTGTCACTCTTGCACCACGCAAAGTGGTGCAAGAGCTACTCAAACCTTAAGAGAGATTAATGAAACCACGCAAGGCCACCTTGTGTGGCCCTGAATGGCTTCAAAAACATTGAGTAATGTAAGTCATTGCAAATGGCTGTGCTACATTATTATGCACCAGGGAGAAGATTCCATGGGCTTCACATGGGTCTTCCCATGCAATATCCATGGATTTTGATGCATTTCCAGATTTGCAAGAACTTGTAAACCTGGAAATGCATCAAAAAGATACACCGCCCCAAGAGAGGTGTCACAAGGAGAAATATCTTGATTTCTCCTTGTTGTTTTTCTCTTTGTGTGTACTGCATCCAGCAGCACATAAAGAAAGAAGAAAAAAGCCTCTTAGGATTCTTTTTTTTCAGGAAATTATTTGGATGTGGTCCACAACTGTGTAGGGTGAACTTTCCTTCAGCAGCAATCGTCAAGGTATGGAAAGACTAGTGTTCCTAGCCTCTGAAGGTGGGCAACAACCACCACCATCAACTTTATGAACACATGAGATGTACTGGTAAGGCTGAAGGGGGATCACCAAGAACTGAAAGTACTTGCAGCCTACATGAAACCGCAGGTAATGCCTATGGGACAGCAAATGAGGATTTGCAAATATATGTTATGCAGATCCAGCACTACCATCTAGTCTCCTGGATCCAAGGCAGACAGAACTTGTGCCTGGGTCAGCTTCTTGAATGTGTCCTTTCTGAGGAAGAATTTCAGAGTACTAAGATCTATGATAGGGCCCATTTTTGGGCTGATGCACGCCCAATGAAGGAATCTGGTGCTCAATCTTGAGACCCAGACCACATGCAAGCCTCCCACTGCAAGCTGATTGGAGGCCCCTATTGGTATCCAACATATTTGCAGCTCAGGCTATTCCCTCCCACTCTGTTCCTGAGGCTTGTCAGCAGGAACCGCTTGTTTTAGCAATTTCATTTTCTTTCACAATCTCTCTCTCTATGTCATTGTATCCCTAAATCTTGATGATGATCTCGCCAGCTTTAGTGGGATCGAAATGCCATCCACTTTAAAAATACTGACCCTTCATGACTGTTGTGCACTTGCTGTAATGGCCTGTGCAGCTTATATGTTTGTTGATACACTTGTTGATCACAATATATCACTTGAGTATATCACCTCTAACGAGAGCACCAAACACATTTATTTTGTGCTTATAGTCATTGTGCCTCTATGTGTCTTGACTTCGTTTTTCATAAACTCCTTTAAACAAATTTTATTCAGCATTTGGTTTTTGCATCTAAAGTATTGTTACTAGGGAGCAGTGCTTTTTTGTTACAGTTAAAATATAATAATAGTCAGTTGTTGGATGATGTGGGGAGAGCTTGTGATTTGATCAAAGGAACTGTCCTGTGCTGAGCCGTGCAGATAAAGAGCACCCCTGCAAGATACGAGATGATGATCTTTTTGCTGTCATTGTTGGTGTGTGTTTGATGCACTAATTAAAACATCTTCGTTGAACAGTCATAGCGTTATGCGTATATTTTCATTATCAAAGCGTGAACTGAAATGTAATTTCATTTAATTTAACTCAACAACCCAATCAGGGATTGTTGCACATCACACAGGAACCCAGTAGAATGAACCCAAGCATGGTGCCTATGCACCACACTGGTCCCAGTTGTGGTACCCAAGCATTCTGTAGTATGCAAGCCATATTTTGATATGTTCAGATCCATCATGATTTGTTTAAGGTTGTTTCTGAGGTCATTCAGGACTGTTAGTAAGATTATCACCACCATGTGCCACAATGCATACTAATAGCATTCTACGAGGCAGCTGGAGTACACAGAGCATAAGGCAAGGTAGACAGAGAAGAATATACATTTGGAAAAGACTCTGCTTGTAAAGGCATGGACCACCAGACTCTCTGGTATCGGGTGTTGCAGGAGAAAGACGGGCACTCCAGAGCTAACTCTATGTCTCCAGGCTATCATGCCTTTGATCAGGTGTCCACCAGTGTGATGGTAAAGGCCTTGTTAGAAGGCAGGAGGGAATCCAGTGAGGTCTGCCTGGGATGCAGCAACTCTGTTAGACAGCTTGTCTTGACCTCAGGGGTAATTGTAGGTCTAGGACCTCTGCTACCCAACAAATGACCATGACCAAAAAGGTAGACTCTTCCATTGATGTGCCAGGGGTACATGAATGAAGGTCAATGTCAGGGTAGGTATCCAAGTTGCTGGCATCTCAAAGGACCATAAATAACTTCTCATTGTCATAAATTTGTGAAGTATCATCATTGGGGTCAGGCAATCTGTAGTATACTGGATGTTTCTACAAATCTGAATAGGCCAAGGGGTGAAAAGGTTTTGGCTTCGGTGGAGGTCACTGCAGATGTACCTTGGTGTATGACAAAACTATCAGCTCCCTCTCCAGGATTATTGGTGCTGGCATCAACGCTCAGGGCTCCGGTTTCAGTCATAGGGCTTTAGGCTGGACTAGGAACCGGAGTTGGGGTTGGCCCCAGGATGAGGTGCAATTGGTTTCAGGGTTGAATCTGCCAGTGGTGGACTGACTGGAGGCCCCCTTAGATCCGTGGGGCCCAAAGGCAATCCAGAGGGGTCCGAGTGGGTACTGTGGAGGTAATGAGCAACCGCAGCATGGCCTCTCTAAAGGTCTAAATGTACTGCAGCACTGTCGAGAAACCAGGGAACTGACTGGGTTTGCATCCGGATTAGGGCTAGGATGGGTTCTGATGTTGGAAATGGAGTCTGAGGCTTTGAGGTACCATGGGGGGCCAAATGTCTCCTTATGGCAGGATGTAGGGCAGCAGTGTTTCATCTTCTTATCTTTCTTCTTTTAGACTTGCTATACCTGCTATGGTAATAGGACTGTCTTGTAGGACAACAGAACGTTAGAGTGTGGGAGACTGAGGGCCAGATTTACAAGGCCCTAGCACCTCCTTGTGCCACAAGAGTGTAATTCTTTTACAATAATGTGGTTCAAGGAGGCAATTTTCGCTGCATCATATTTACAAGGTGGTGCAATGCATGCATTGCACCACCTTGTGACCCCTTGCACCACATTATGCCTGCGTAAGGCATAATGTATGCAAGGGGGGCATTCCGGCATTAGGAGGCCCACAACAATGGCGCAGTGAAATCTACAAGATTTCACTGCATCATTTGTGGCTTCATTTTTAATGCCTGCTCAGTGCAGGTGTTAAAATGGTGCACCCATTGAAATCAATAGGCCTCCTTGCACTTTGCTACACTACTGTCAAAGTTTTTGACGCTAGCACAGCAAAGCGCCACAATAGCACCACAAATGTTGACACTATTGTCCTAACAACCACCATCGTGGCCCGCATTATAAATACAACACACACATAGTGTCATTAGGTGGTGCAAGGGCGATGCAAGAAAAGTGGTGCATCGGAACTGATGCGCTACTTTCTTGTAAATCTGGCCCTAAGTCCATCCACACCATCAGAAACTGTTGGCGTAATTCCTAGCTAGCTCACAGTGCCTCAACTGAACCCCAAACCAACAGGGGTGAAAGGTGATTATGGCAACCTAAATATGGCACTCTGACTCCCCAGGGAAGCCTTGGAAACAGATCTTACCCTTTCATCTTATTACTCATGCATCCCCAGGAGAGACACAAAGAGATGCAAGATAAGCTTTCAATACATTTATTCAAACAATTGCAATCTAGTATATAGCATGTGAGCTGCGATAATTAGGCAGATGGCACAAAGCACTCAACATTACAATCATGGTAAATAAAATGAACAGTCTAACCATGATGCATATGGTTCTAGATGTTCGAGAGGTTGTAGAAGTTCCTACCTAACCCTATCATCAAGAGCATAGTGGCTGTACCCTTCAACCTGCTCCTATCTAAGAGATTAGCCCCAGCCCATTAACTGAGGATAGTATCAGGAGTCGGCCTGCGATATAGAGAGCAACCCTTTCGGGGCAGGTAGATTAGCACCAGCTAAACAGCATGTCAAACAGTATTCGTTCCAGACAGTCATGGCTGGAATGCCCTCTGCATCTGCTGGGTCAGTCTATCACTAATATTATATCACCATGATGAATCGAAAGCACAGTCCTGATGTAATGCTATAAATAGGTATTAGAAGCTGCCACCTGAGCGGGCACTACAATATTGTGTACCATATTCTTAGCCTTGGACAGAAAGTACAGATTACATGTCATGCAATGGCTAACTAAACAAGCAGTGTGTTCTCTGTATTCCTAGAGTAAAACAAACTGATAAAACATGTAAAAGGTTACTGCTAAAATTAGCCTTACAAACAAAAATATAATATGAAATATAAAATGAAGGTAAACAAAGCTAAAATAGGGGGAACCAACACTGGCCCAACAGGTCCTCATGACACCCGCCCCTTGCCAGACAGAAAAGGCAGATTCTAAAACTATACTAAACTAAAAAAAAAAAAAAGAATAAAATGTTCATGCCAATAAGCAGAGCAGAAAAAAATTAGCTAATTAAAACATCACATTTCTTAAAAACAGAAGGCCAAATTTCTAAAAGTCATCAGTGGTAGGCATGACGTCATTCAAAACATCAGTGGAAATGGAATCCAAGAGGGATTCTGCATCTGCAGATGACACAGCCATCAAAGCCTCATTGAGCAAATCAACGGAACATACATGGTTGGGAGCCTCGGCCACCACCAAGGAAGTAGCATCCAGCGCAATGCCCACAGTTGGTGAGCCAGAGTCCAGGAGCCGTAGTATCTATGTCCATGTAGGGTAACTCATAAACAGCATCTCAAAGCTACTGTAGTCTCATAGGACAACTCCAGGAATTTGCCCTTAAGAGGGACATTACATGATCCATGTCTGTAGAAAGTACCAGTTAACGCAACTGAAAGACACACATCCAGTGCACACTCAAAAGGGCACCCTGGAGAGCGGAACACAGGCTGCACACATTAGAACCATACAGGTCTAAAGGCCAAAGACCAATCATCATTTAGTTCCTCCAATAAAGGTACTCCAAAATACTGTATTATGCATTCACTATACAGCTGAATGGGCTATAGTTCCCTCACTCTTGGGATTTGAAATGGGGCATCCATTCAATGGGGACTCTAGAAAAATGAGTAATAAGATACCACCAATTAAAAACAGTACAAGTGGTATTCCTCCAAATACACCCAAAAACAGAGAGTGTATAAAAGATGGAATTATGCCGAAGGCAGACTGGAAAGTGCTGACAAAACCAGACCCAATCACTTTTAAAAAGTGCACAACACCTGCAGCGTCTGAAGCATTATAAATGCGGCTCACAAGTTCACTGAAGTGTCTTGGAAAGTAGGTATTTAAGAGCGACTGTATCTCGGAGGATGATTTTGCCACTTATAATTCAGATGTTTCATGGGCAGATGTAAGGTGATGTAAGCACCACGTATTTTTTAAACAGTAGTACCTTTGTGACTGCTCAGCTTGTCGAAGTTAATATTGAGGGTAGGAATGGAAGGCCACAAACTTTCTACCTTAATCTTATGCATAGGTGGGAATGGTGTGTTACCACAGCAGGTCACTATTTGAGAAACAGAAATCACATGTGCAGCACTTGCTCTCATCACACAACAGCCTTGATCACTCATCGTCAAGTAACTTCTGTTGGAAAGTAATTGAAATACTGGGCGAATCAATGAGACAGGAACTACCTTCAGGTAACATGCAAATTGACCACTGACGGGTAACACACACTGTGCAATGTCACCTGTTTATAAATCATTGAGTGGCTTACAGAAGTTTCAAAATCACTACCATGTGAAAGACTTCCTTTTCCTCGCTCATACATTTGTAATCAAAAAGTAATTTTCACACCTCATGCATAAAGCTTTTCCCCTAAAGTCTCAAATCTGCCCACCAGAAAATGTTTCAAACATGATGTAGATTGGAACGTTGAAATAGGATATTACCACACTACCAATGGTGTTTCAGCCACTGTGAAAGGCAACTTTTCTAACTTTTCTACATTAAGCACTAAATTAAGCATTATGTATGTTGTAACCTTCTTTTTTTGCCGTTATCTGCTGTTTGTCTATTAGATTGAAAGACAAAAACAACTCAGTTGAGTTCACTTGCTTCCATGGCACGCGGTTCTATTTCAGAACCTGCAATGTCCACCTCTACTGTATTATGGACCTAAGCTGACTTTGTTCCATATTGTAAAAAATATATGTCTTTTTGTATGATGTCTATTGCAGAAGACATAACGTTGTTTCATGTGTAAATATGAGTGGACAATGTGTTCATTCCATTACCAACTATGGCCAATGATTTTCCAAATTAACTGGGTCTATTTGCCTTTAGCGAGTGGTAGCTTCAATTTGCGAAAGCTTCCAACTTTCACTGTAGAAGATATGAAGAAATCTTTCTGAATGTGACGTTCTAGAACCTACCAAGAAACCTTGCCAACCCATGTCATCAGAGAGGATAGAGAGGTGCTCTTTCACAGCTGTCAAAGTGTAATGTTGCAACCATTGCTGACATAATTTCCCCACACTGTAGGTAGTGACAATCTATGCTGGTTGTGTCTCAATATAACAAGGGTTCAGTCTGCTAGCTTTAAAACCCAGTGTAGAGTTACTAAAACATGCATGGCAACCATTTGTTTCCAGTTAAATGTACCATTCTTAACCATACCATTAACTGTTCTTCTTTATAATTTACTAAACTTTGCCAATTGTTAAATGTTGCAGTTCAAGGGATACTGGGCACATTTAATGCTTTCATTTTCACTACACCTAGGCAAGTAGTCTGTGGAAGTGTGTCATTCAGAAAGATCATCTGTAGTGGTATTAGGCATGCTTTAAATAAGGCATATATGCCCTGCACTTGCCAACCTTTTGTTCCGCAAACAGATTTCAAATCAATAGTTTCTTTCCAATATTTGCAGCCTCTAATAGCCAGTTGGGAAACTAATGCATTTGAATAAATCAATTTAGGGTCAGTCAACACATTTTTTCTTAATGTTGTTGATGGTAACTTGAAATAGTAGGATAATGGATCAGATGCATCATGCCCAGAAAAATGTGTGAATTTATCTGAATATATTCTGGAACTCCCTATCAGTGGAGTCAAGCAATGTTCCCATTGTGTATAGTTAAAAAACATATGTGGGCTACTGGCTCAATATAGGTAATGGTGTGCATAATGATGATAGCAGAACCTTTCACCATGATTTGCAGTGTTGATGTACATGTTCTCACTTTCAAATACAGTATAATATCTAAGCTCAGAAAGAATTGAAGGAACTGTTTTCACATCCCAGTCATTAGACACAACCCCAGGTGTTTTGACATCATCCATTGAAATTTTAAAGACATACGGAATTGGAATAGTCTCTGTAGGACCAAAATATCATATGAAACCTTGCCAAAACAATCCCATCAGGAACTGGAGCTGCAGAAATATTCACAAGGGATAAGTCTTGTTGTACTTTATGAGAAAACAAATGAGGCTTCAGTACCTCATATTCCATTTCAACAGCAGAGCACTCAGGAAGATAATGGCCATCTATAAGCAGGAAGAAACAAATCACAAATCCAATCTACAGGGAAAGAGCAATCAAGGCGAGTATGATCCACAAATAAGCCCATGGACCAATCAAATATTTAAGAATCTTATATATGTCATGAAGAGACACTTCAATAGAGTCAGCAGAGAAGTCATCAATGCAACAAATACCCAGAAGCAGTCTGGGAGATGACAGGATCATCTGCTGGTGTAGGAGAATTGGTAGATGCCGCTAAAGGTGGCTAAACATAAAAAAATAAATAATGTTCTGTGAAGTAGTAGAAAACTGAAGACTTACATCCGGTGCATGTCTTGTATTTGTAGAGGTAACTGGAATCAGCAGCAGGTCATTTTCTGTCCCCCCCAACCTAGGGAAATGATATTAGCATTATTCAACGCTTGTTGGAGTATTTCCTGTATGGTAGTGAGAGGGGATAGGGTACTACCCAGGAGTCCTCAAAGCCTACTGTATAGGATCAGCCACATGATGCAATTTGACTTGATCAATGGAAACAAAGCGTTTGTCTTTACAACCAGCAAGCAGTGGCAAGATCACAGTTCTGGTGCCCTGAATTCCAAGGACTAGCACCAGTACACGGTATGATGGCCCGAATTCCTTTTTCACAGTAATATTTTCTTGGACTAGATCCCCAACATTTGAAATCAAACCTGCTGGTGTAACACTCATCCCCACAGCAGCAGCATGTGTAGTGGAATGCTCACCTTGGAAATCTTGTACTTTCTGTAAGACAGTGAGATGTTTGTTTATGTCAAAAGATATTCCTGTCGCCACTGCACCTGGCCCATCAAGATATGGGACAAACATCTGGAAACCAAACTGGCATTCATATTGGGTACAGCCACCCAAAGACATTCTAGGCAGATTATCTAGAGCTCTCTGGACCCATCACCTATATGAATCTTTTTCAGCCAACAGAATGTCATAACTGAGCATTAGTGTACCCCAGAAATTTACTTTAATTGTGCCCCCTCAATTTGTATGCATAATTTGTAAATGCGGACTCGCCGGTCTGGTGTTTCGACTCCTATGTAGTCATCAGATTCATTTCACCTTCAGAAACTAAGATTCCGGTGAACTATTGTGACCTCTGCTATGATGTTTAGCAGAGTCCATGCCCTGTTCTTCAGCAACATTCTCAATATCTGTGGCATATTTTGCTGAAATTCCCACAACCTTCTTTTTAAACCTGAGATTTTGTTGAGGAAGTTTCTCTGAATTTGTTATTGTAATGCCAGATGAGCATTCTTCTTTGGCTTCACATACCCTTCTTGTCTGCGCTCTGACCACCCCACTCTCTCGGGCTGTTTGTCTGATGAGTACTGAAATGAACAAGAAGGGCGTGTACCAGTATACTGATACCTGTCATGGTGTTTCAAAATAAAGGTTACGTGAATTATAAAATTTCTCAGAGTTCTCTACTGCAAAGATCCTCCCTGTCATTTTACTTTATCCTTATTGGATTTTTGTTTGTCTCAGTGTTCTTTAGTTGACTCTTGTGCTTGCTTGATATCATCCTTTTCGAGATTACCTTTAAGTTGTGGTTTATTTGGTCTGGACTCTAAGTTATCGCGACCTATGCATGTGTAGGTTTCTGCAATATTTTTGATAACAAAAGGTCCTGGACAGTTAAAGGAACTTGTGCAAGACATTGGCATACTGCCAATGCTGCTGCTTCCCCTTTTACAGTACCTAAAATTATTGAGGGTATTGTGGCAAAATTGCCTACTAATTTCTTTCCTAAGTCCAGGGCAGGGGCAGCCCCACATTCATTTTGTTTTTGTTTTTACACATCTGGTAAAACAGCAAGAAATGGTGTACCATGAATTATGGTATGAATTGTAGCAAAAACTGTGACCCATTTAGCACAGTAATCAATAGAGGGCACTATCCCAAGTAGCAAGCACACTGTGAGAATTCTATGTTTGTCTTGGGGTCCCACATGGGGAAACACTGCTTCAAGCTGATTTGTTTTTGTGCTATATAGAACGGCATTTCTTCTCATCTGGTGGGCGCATTACTCCATATTTGTATTTATAGTCTCTGGGCTAATCCCAGGTGAAGTCAATTGTGTTTGAATAGCTTGAACAGCCCTCATGGGGCAGTGTTTAAAGTTCACATAATGAATTATGTTAAACGTCTATATAAATTAACTACATTATAATATAATGTGTGGCGTTTGTCTGCTGTTAAATTTTGAAACTTTGGATATGGTGTGCAAGCAGCTGGAAGTGGCTGTGTGGACTTGTCATTACTGAGGGGCCCCAATCTGACGTGTTCATGAAAGTGTGGTAGGGCACCTTGGAACCTATTTTCCTGAAATGTTAATGGTATTTCTAGATAATTGTATGCTCTGTACCGTTGTGGAGCATTTGCTAATGTGTATGTACGACATGTCTGAGTTGCCAGTGACTGCAAGAAAATTGACCCATAAGTAAAAATGTTCTGAATTGTACGCATTGTGTGCTTCCACTATGAATGTAAAATCTCCACCCCCATTAGGTAGCCCGTTTTGAAGTAAATGTTGTGTGACTGCATGTCTACAATCACAGGAGTAACAACTGGATTCACTATATTGAAAAACAGAATTTTGAGAAATTAATACTAAATGGGGTATCCTTTTAAAGGTTAAAGCATGAATAACCTACAGACAATTATAAGTACTTCCTATACTGCTGAGGAGAATGTTTCCCTAACAACAGGGACGTCTCCGTATAATGGTGAATAGGTCACCATGGGCACACAAGAGAAACTATTTAGGAGAGATATGTTAAAGTACTTGACCTAAATGTGTTGCTGGCACCATTTCATACGTTCCTATAATAGTAATAGGACTGTGCACTAGGACAACAGAAATTCAAAGTGTGGGAGACAAAGTTCGTCCACACCATCAGAAACTGTTGGCCCAGTTTCTGCCTAGCTCACAGAGCCTCACCTGAACCCCAAACCAATTGGGGTAGAAGGTGATTATGGCAAACTAACCAGGGGGAAGCAGAGGAAACAGATCTTATCCTTTCGTCGTATTACTCATGCATGCCCACACGAGACACAAAGAGATGCGAGATAGGTTTTCAATACATTTACTGAAACAATCACAATCTAGTATAAAGCAAGTGAGTGCCAATAATTAGGCAGATGGTACAGAGTGAAGTAATTAATACAAGCATGGTAAAAAAAATGACCAGTCCACCCATGATGCATGTGGTTCTAGATGTTCTAGAGGTTCTAGAAGTTCCTACTTATCCCTCAACCTATAGTCCAAAGCATAGCGAGTGTACCCTTCTGCCTAGCCCAATATAAGACATTATCACCAGCCCCAAACATGAGGCTAGTGCCAGGAGTCAGCCTACGGTGTATATAACAATCCTTTTGGGGGTTGGTAGATTAGCACCAGCTGAACAGCATGTCAAACAGCATTCGTCCCAGGAAAGTTGTGGCTTGAACGCCCACTGCCTGCCCCATGTCAGCGTATTACTTATATAATGAAATCATGCTTAGTGGCAAACGCAGTCCTGATGTAATGCAATGTCTAGGTATTAAAGGCTGTTGCCTGAGTGGGCACACAAACTAGCATATTGTGTACCATATTCTTAGCTGTGGACAGAAAGTACAGATTACATGTCATGCAAAGGCTAACTGAACAAGCAGTGAGTTCTTTATATTCCTAGAATAAAACAAGCTGATAAAATATGTAAAAGGTTACTGCTAAAGGCAGCCTTACTAAAATGAATAAAATATGGAATATAAAATGAAGGTAACTGAAGCTAAAACAAGGGGAAGCAACATGGGCCCAAGAGGTCCTCAAGAGAGACTTAACTGGCGATTTTGATTTGGAGGAAGAGCTCTGCAAGACTAACCTCTGGAATAAGGTTGCTTCCTTGACTTCAAGCAGGACCGGACCTTTAGTGCCTTTCAGCGATATCCCGCAATGTACAGTTTGGCATCACTGTGCCAATTGCCTTTGTATCCATCCAAGCACATTTGTTGCACATTGCTGAGTCATGTGAGTAGCCCAAACATCAGAGACAAACCATGTAGGGGCTTTATCACTACTTGTTTGTGGCATTTCTTACAAAGTTTGAACCCTGTGTCTTTTTGGGAGGGACGTGTCTCTTGCACACTGGAAAAAAAGTTGAAAATGTTGTCTGTCAAACCTGACACAATTAATGGAAGCAAGACCAGATCTTCGTTGGAAGGCATGAAAAAAAAAGGAACTGACATCAGCGCATGGAGGTAGTTACTATGTAGGGGCCCCAGACGTGACAAATCTGACATGGAGTGAACGATGCCCGCTACCTACTCTGGAAAGAATTGCTGAAGAAAATTCTCAGGATCCAGTCTGGCAACTGGGGTATTCACAAGCAGCAGAATCTGCGGTTAGATGTATCCATCAGAATCGTACACTTTTCTAACATAATTTAATCTAATCCATCCAAGACTTCTTTCAACACCAAATTGTGTTCTTCTACGACAGACTGTAATTAAAACAAGTATATGGTGATGGAAGAATAGAACTTGTTTCTGTTACTTAAATATATTATTCATCACATCCACTGAAACACACTCAGGCAGTTGTGACCTGTCAGGCTTTTGAAAGGCATCTACGGTTGTGATTCTTGGTGAAATGTTATGGTAAGCACTCTTTGTATCGAACTTCGACAAGTACCTATTCCGAATTAACATCAAAAATCGTCCTGTTTATATTTGACAGTGAGTAGATGCCCAGCTCTGTGTTTTGGAAAAGGGAAATCTAGTCATTTTTCTTCATTTAAAGATGATCAGGTTTCTTACTTTTTAATGTGTACTATTTTCCGAAAGGATGAATAAAGGATTTTAAAAAGACCAAAAAGCTTTCTTTATAATGGATTCCATTTAATCCTTGATCAGGCTGAAGTTTGTTTTATGTTACTGTACCACGGTGAAAGCTTTACTCTGCTTTCTTAGATTTCTTTGATAATTTTCTCACTTGTAACTTGCATAAGCGCACTGAAGTAGCTCAGCGTGGTACACTGCGCCCGACTAGTAGTTCTTTAAAGCAGTACAATATCGTTTTGATTCATCTTAAAAATAACACGTTTTAAAAGACAGTGCGATGTTCTCTAGTTCACAGTAGTAAGACATATATCATCTAACTGCTAAAATATTTCATTAATCAGACTTTGGCAGAGATATTTCCGTTTTCAACCACAGAGTTTTCACAGAACAAACTTTTTAGGTCCTAATTTAGGCCTGCTGTGATGTGAAGGCACAACCCCCGCAGTTCAGCACTGATGTTGCTGGCCCGCGCCTTAGGTAAACGCGCTGCCCTACTCCTGTAACAGCCCATGAGCTGCCAAGAACAACCGCGTCTCTCAGGATCATAGAGATACTGAAACCATGGGGCGCTTTGGTTGTGTTGCTAATGGCAAGAGAAATAAGTAGTTCGTATGTATCCCGCTGTGTTCTAACTCACGCACTAGTTAGCCAGAAGGTAATATATATTTAGAAGGCTCAGTCACTGGGTCGCTCGCCTTTGAGGGTGTACAAAATGGCTGTCTACTCAGTGTTCATGTTACTTGGCAAATGTTATAGGCTATTCATTGCATTAGCAGCATTCAAACAAACGTCGGCACATGTTTGTCAAGAAGCATCTGGCTAAGCCTTAATTCTGTAAATCATCAATTTCGTATTTCCAGCTATGTCATTTTTAAAATTAAAGTAGACAACTAAAGTGTGGCCTTGCTAGTTATTCTACTTCTGCATCATCCTCCGCCGTCATAAACACGTATTTTCTTTTGCCATCTTCTCTCAACATATTTTTTTACTTTGAAGATCTGTTCATTTACTCATTCATTCTAGGGTGAATATTGTTTCAGGAAGCATAGGTTTTAGATGCAGAGCAGTTGCTAAGGAAGAGTCAGTGCAGATAGCCTTAGCTGCAGTGCCTGCGCAGGAGGCGACTCGAGTCCTCACCATAGATTGCCCCTGCCAGTGCTGCCAACAACAGTACCTACACAACTACTAACCATCACACTCCTGCAAGTGTGGTAATTCAAACCAGCCCCCCAACGCTATGAGAATGGCTTGGGTGGCAGGCATTGGTCATTATTCATGTAGATTGAATTAATAAATAACTGTTGTTCCAAGTGTCTTTCAATTACACCAACGGTGCCACCATGTGGCAAACTGGCATAAGAGCTGGTGTTGACAATTAAGTGCCAGCCCTGAGCCCCAGAAACCACCGGCTCAAATTAAGCACTGCTTATCTGAATAGATGCAAATAGCAAATTAACTTTTTTTGGCTACAGGATCTTCCCTTGGGAAGGGGTTCTTGTCACCATGGCATATGTATCTGCGACTTTACCCAGCAATCGCTCTGTGAACCTGCAGGAGTGGAGAAGAACTGGAATAAGATGAAGGATGTAGCTGTGACTGGGCAACTGCAAAACAGCAGCACACTCCTCCTCATCTCATACCCCTCCAGTACAAAATGGAAGAAACGGTCCCACTGAGGACATTACCAGCCTAAAGACTGCCATTTACACCTGCTAATCTGTGGGCGATTTCTCATAGCGATCGAACACAGTGACACAGAAAGCTTATGGACTGAACCTCGAGGTCAAGGAAAGGGCAGAAACACAATCACTTATTCCACTGTGAGTCCTGATCTGTCTATTCCCATAGTGAATTAGTATTTCTATAGACAATTATGCTATCTTGATTTGTGCAGTATATTTTACCAAATGTGTCTAGAATAAAGTGCTTCTCTAAATAAGTTAAAACACTGACTGGACAATGATATTATTGTGAGTGATTTTCATAGTTACTAAAGTCAGAGCCTCTACCCCACACTACTTCTTTGAGTAAGACTTGGACTGCTCATCCCGTTATCTTGAGGGTCAAGTGCTAAAGGGGTGCACCTGGTGCTCAGTTTGTAGAACCCTTGTAGGACATACCACAGACATAAAAGGCAAATAGACTAAATCAACTTGATTGACGCCTAATAGCCCCTATGTGCCACATGGCTCCCAAATTAGCACTGACAGCTATCAAACAACGCACTGCTCATTTTGGAAAAGTAAGCAATTCATCAGAAAAGTCTTATATTTTTCATTTCAAAACACATTTTGCATTGTAAAACAGCAACAGATGGATAGATTCCATCTCGCAAGCCCACATATATCACTAAATCATGGAAGGAGTGCTCACAATATGCTAATTATTTCCTTTTAGGCCTGGGCCAGCATTTTTCCAAGGGGGCGTGTCATCATGCCATGGATGTCGATGTAGTGCCTTAGAGGCTTTATTTGTAGGTCGTATATATAAGGAATCTTCTTTGTAGAAGGTAAATTGAGTACAGCTGGCATGTACATTTTTGTTTTCCTTAATTTAGGTATTTTTACAGCAGTGTGCTTTGGTGTATACCCTTTGCTGATCTGTTGTCTCAGTGAATATTATGGATGTATATTTTCATGGAAAGAATGTTCTATGAACAGCCTGCTACAAGTCGGTTGCAACACCCCTTGGTGTCACCCACAAAAGTAGCACTGTAAAACATGCCTCAGGCCTATCACTGCAGCCAGCAGTACAGTTGTTGAACTGCCCTGCCGTCAGAAGAGGGAAGACTAGACCGGATTGCCTTGAAACAAGGATCCTCAGAAGCTACTCCAAGATTCAGTTGGTTGACCTGTTTGAGCAATAAACTTCCTGAGTTCTTCCCTGCAATCGCTTAGCTGGCCAGCACCACCTCTATCTGTCTGAGCCCTGCTGCTGGCCTCTGCTGGAGTGAATCCTGATCACCGAGAGGTGCCCCCTAGGTCCTGGACTCTTTGGTGGCATCAGCAGGTACTCCTCCTGCTACAAACCTGAGTTACAAGTTAAAGTCTAGAAGTTTGGGGCTCTTCGCGACCATAAGCGGGCTCCTCACATTAGCAACAATCACTTGTCCTCTGCAATGCGAAGTTCTGGTGACGACCTGCTCTTTGCATCAAACAGTAAATGCCTGTGTCTCCTGCCAATGCAAAGCACCAGTGGTGACTTGCTCCTCACGTGGACAACAATCTCCTCATCGTCCCTGCTGGTGTGAAGCTCCAGCAGAAGCTCCAAGCGTGGACTTGGTCTTTGAGAAGGTAAACTTCTCACCAGGATGAATCTGGTCCCTGTATTCAACCCCAACACTGTCACCCTGAACTTGTGACTTTGACCATGTCCAGCATGACCAGATCACTGCAACTGGCACAAAAAAATCATACCTCCCGTTCTACTGATCGGATTTTTGTTGTTTTAGTGTCATGTTATTTATTAAAATGCACCCTTTATTTCTAAATTAGTTTGGGATTTTGCTTGTGTTGTGTTTTCATTTTTTTTACCGTTTGAGTGCTGTATAAATGCTTCAAGCATTGCCTCTAAGTTAATTCTGACTGCTTTTGTGCCAAGTTACAAAAGGGTTAAGCACAAGCTTTTTTAATGAGTTTTGTGGTCCACCCTGACAAGGATTGTACTTGTTACTTTCATGGCGCTCTCACATGTCTTAATATATAACCCTGTTTCTTACACCAGGCTATACCTCTCCTATCCAAGTCAGAATCCTGCATGTTATTTATGCGGCCTCCAGAACCACCTTCCCTGGACTTAAATATGCAACCTTCTAGAGTACACCCATCAGAACTAGGCTTGATTACAAGTTTGGCGGTCGGACGAGCTGACTGCCAAACTTGTGGGGGATAAGACCGCCGTCAACTGACGGCCTCACCCCCATTGCATTACTATGTTCCCACCAGGCTGACCAGCGGGAACATCATTTACGACATTCCCGCTGATCAGCCCAGTGGGAACAGTGCTACAGTATTGGCCTGGCTCCCTTGAGGAAGCTGAGGCCAATACTATAGCACACCTGCACCCTCAGAATACACAGTCTGAAGTGCAGACAGTGCCCATTTTGAGGATGCTGAGCAGGGGGGCCTCAACTCTTCCTTTCCGTCAGCCTTTTCATAGAAGTAAAACCGCCGTGGCTGACCATGAGTCCGACCACCGTCAACCCTTCGGGAACCATGTTCCTGGCGGGACAGTGGTCTCCTGGCGGTCTGACCGGCAGGGTCGTAATGTAGAGGGCAGACAGCCTCGAGTGTGGCTGTCCGACCATAACCATGAAGCTGGTGGTCTGAAGACCGCCAGCCTCGTTGTGAGGCCCTAAGTCCTGTTCTTTGTTTGAGTGGCTCACATTTATCAATGCCATGGGCTGGTGAAGTATCTCAAACTGTAATCTTAGAAACATACTCTCCGGTTGCTCGTCACGTTGGGTCTAACATCTCCCAGCAGCCTTTACATAGGATGGAAAACAACCCGTGCAGTTTTTGAAAGTACAGATGTACACAATTGAAATAGATTTTTTCTATGTTCCAGTCTGGATTGGTCCTTGTGTAATAGGTGTGTTCCCTGAAGGAAGATAATGTCTTGTCACGTAGGCTCTCATTATTCTAATGAGACTACTGGATTTTGAGCAGCAAGATCGGCCACAGTGTGGGAGACTGAGTCTGACCCACGGTGGGTGACAACTGTCTCTCCAAATCCGGGTTTTGCTCCGGCTAACTAGCAGTGCCTCATCCCTCCCGAAAGGTAGAGATGATTGGGCAGCCGAGCGCATGACATATCATAATTCTCAAGGAAGTTGTTGTCACTCAGGTCGCATCCGGTTCTCTCATTCACAATCCGGTCTCATATATAAATGACAATAAAAGCAGTATAAGTTTTAAAGATTGGTTTAATAAAACGACTGCATTCTAGATAGCAAAGCGTGAGCTGCAATAACCAGAACAACACAACACAACAATAATAAAATGGTGATGATGAGAGTGAAGCATAAGAATAATGCTATCATATTGGCACTAGAATCGATGGACTATTTTCTATCTAACTCATATTTTGAGCACGGCATGTTAAGCCCTAATCCTGCCTTTCAGGTTCCCCCGGGAGGACATCAACCCTCACACCTGAGCAAAGGCCTGTAGTCTGCGTTACCATCTGCAGCGAAGTATTCAGCTTACAGTTGTGGTTCCCTGGCTGGAATCTCCCTCTTGACATGTAATGGGACTAGGAAGTGTTTTTATAATAACACACATGATGTTCTAAGAAAATGTCCCTACGTAAGGATGTGTATTTTCTACAAATGTTGGAGACTAAACTTCAACCACATTCACCGGCAATGTACCAAACTGTAGCCTTGACTGAAGCACAGAGTGATCAAGAATGTGCTGTTTGAGAACACAGTGCTGGGCTAAGCAAATAGTTAGATAGAAAAAATTAAAACAAGACCGTAAAACTGTTTTTTGTAAAAATAACAATGCAAAGCTGAATAAAATATATCTAGGTCAAGGTGCACAGTGGCCTAATGTATTAAACTAACGTGCATGGAGCTATAACTAAAAGGGCTACACAACACCCTCCCCTTGTTGGTAGAAAGTGGTTCAAGCCAAAACTAAAATTTCTCAACCTAAGATATATATAAAGCCCTGCTGAATTTTGGAAAGTTAAAAGGACACACAAGCACACTACTTGGCAATTTTAAAACCTGAGCACGTGGCTTTTAACCGGAAAGTTCCAAATTAAGTACGAGTCATGGAAAGTAGGAGATCTTCCACTTCGGCAGATGACAAAACCGGAAAGTCCGCACCAAAAATGATTGAGGAGCAAGTGTGTTCCATAGCCCCAGTATCAACCAAGGTGGCATCCCGTGGAGTGCCCATTGATGAGTTGATGGCAACTTCCTCCAGGAAGGGTAACTCATGATTAGCTTCACGTAGCAAACGCAGCCTCAATGCGCATGTCTGGTAATGAACCCTCAGCAAGAACATCAACAGATCAGCATCTATCGCTGGGCGGCGCTGCTGTGAAAGACAGACTTCCAGTGCATGTTCAAAAGAGCACCAAAGGCACCAGAACACGGGCTGCACACAATACAAAACAGGTCTGAATGACAAAGACCAGTCACACTCCAAAGTGTTGCTCCGAAATGCTGCACCATACGTTCACAACACAGCTGCGCTGATGGGAGCGCTGTCATTTGTCCTTGTTGCGGCGGGACAGCCATTGCGCATAAACAACAGCAACAGCAGGATGCCCTTCTAATAAAGCCACCGTTATCGGAAATCCCCCAAAAATACTACAGAAGATTGAGTGGATAGCTAAAGGTATCAAACCGAATATGGAGGAGAAGGTGTGAACAAAACCAGAACCAACAGCTTTGAAAAAATGTGCTATTCCAGTCGTGCTGGACGCATTGAATGTTCATCCCACGAGTTCACCAAAGTGTCTCGGAAAGTTCGTATTTAACAGGGACTATATTTCTACTGATGATCTTGCCACTTGAAGTGCGTAGGTCTCGCGTGCAGATGTAAGGGCCACATGCTTCTGAAACAATAAAGTCTTGAGTCTACTTAACTTGTCAAAATTCACGTTTGAAGTAGCAATGTAAGGCCAGATATCAGCCACCGCCTTAAATTCAGTGGGGGGAAACAGTACGTTCCTGCAGCATGTAACAACTTTAGAGACCGAAACAATGTAAACTATTCCGGCTCGCATGCCACAACAGTCTTCACTATTGAGAAGGACGTAACTGCCATTTGAAAGCACCTAGAACGTGGGTCTAATCAAGGGGACTGGAACTCCCTTAAGATAACAAGCCAAGTTTGCAGCCGAGACATTACACGCCCGTGCAAGGACAGCTGTTTACAAATGATCGAATGGCTGACAGAAGTCTTGCATTCACTACCGCTAAGAAAGACCTTTTTCATGCCATTGAAAGATTTGTACGAGAAGGGAAGCTCCCACACCTGAGGGATGTAACTATCTCCCAACTTTTCATATCTGCCTACCCGAATGTGTTTTAAACAGGAGGTGAATTGTAGTGTTGAAATAGGCAGATTAATCACCCTATGTATTAACCACTCTGCCGATGGTATTTCGGCCATGGTAAAAAGCAACTTTTCTAATTTCTCAACGTTAAGCATGACATAAGTCGCTTCTTTCTTAGCCATTAGTTGTTGTCGCGTTAGATTAAAAGAAGAAAATATCTCCCTTGCACTGACGTGCTGCCATGGAACGCAAACCGCCTTCAATGTTTGAAGCGTCCAACCCAACTGCATAATGGACCTGGTCTGACTCTGCCCATGGTATAAAGAAGGCATATCAGATTGTATAATGTCTATAGCAGAAGAGACAATGTTGTTAAGTGTATACATCCGGTCGGACAAAATGTTAATCCCATTATCCACAACAGCTAATGCTTTTTTTTAGATTTTCCTGATCTATTTTCCTTAACCGGGCAGTAGCATCTTGTTGAGAAAGTTTCCATATGTCATTGTATACTGCATTTAAGAAACGCTTCCTACGTGGTGTTCTGGGGCCTGACAAGAAATCTTGTAAGTCAGTGGTGTTGGACAAGAGATTGAGGTGTTCTTTAACCGCGTTTAGTGAGGATGATTTTAGCCACTGTTGGCATAATTTCCCTACACTATATGTTGTAATGATATCTGCATGTTCTGGCGATATATAGCGAGGGTCTGGCCTACTCTTCCTAAACGCCCCCGAGGAGTTAATGAAATGTTGATGACACCCATTGGTATCTATTGGCCACAATAACCACCCGCCTGGACGTGTCAGTAAAGCATTAAAAGTACCATTCTGGACCCACTCATTGAGCTCATCTTTAGTTGCATTCGGGTATTTTTGCCATTTGTCAAATTTCGCAGGGGCAGGTATACTGGGCCTGTTTAATTCTCTGATTGTTGCTAAGCCTAAACAACTCGTTTGTTGCAAAGTTTCATTTAAGAAGATCATCTGAACAGGAATAAGACATGCTCTAAACAATGTTTCTTTTCCCTTCATTTGCCAATTTTTTTGTTCCCCAGACACTTTTCAGATCAATTGATTTGGACCAATATTCATAGCCTCCTATTTATAACCGGGAAACAATGGATTCCGAATATATACATTTCGTATTAGTCGATAACATATGTATACCCTTAATAAGTGGTACCTTAATGTAATACAACTCAGCATTCTTGTGATTGTGCCCAGAAAAATATGCAAACTTTTCTAAATATGTTTTAGAACTCTCTTGCGGTGGAGTTGGACTATGTTCCCATTGCGTGTAATTAAAGATCATTTTGGGACTGCTCGCTCTATGTATGAAGTGGTGCCCATAATAATTATAGCAAAACATATCACCATAATTTTCTTTGAATTGGTAAACATCTTCGTTTTCAAAGACAGTATAGTATTGCAATTCAGTCATCATAGAATCAACTGTTTTCACATCCCAATCATCACATACAATGCCTGGTATTACTATATAATTCTTTGATAATTTGAACACATATGATATTTGAATAAATTCCGTGGGACCATATATATCAAACATTACTTTGTCCCAAACAATCCCATCAGGAATTGGCACTGCTGAAATATTCACAAAGGATAAGTCTCTTCGGACCTTATGTGTTGAAAAATGTGGTTTCAAAACCTCCTCCACGTGTTCAACTGTTGATCTTTCAGGAAGAAAATGACCATGTATTAATAAGAAAAAAGTAATAACAAAACCAATCCAAAGTAGAAAGGCTAGGACAGTCAGAGAAAGCCATATATAGTTCCATGGAAAAATGAAATATGTTTCTTTAAGCCAGTTTGTTAGCTTACGTGCACTTGACAAATCAGCGGTAGAAGAGGCGAATGAGTCTGAGAAATCATCATTGAAGTCGGCAAAATAACCAGAGGCAGTTCGTGCAAATGGCGTAGCCATTGTCAGTGGTGGAGTTGGTGTTTCCTGTGGTGGCACACTATAGACAGCACCATCCGTTTGGCTTGTAGTCAAGTTGACTTGGTCAAATCTTTCTAAGTTAGTTGATGTTAGTGGAACTAATGCAAGATCATCTTCCACCCTCCCCAAGCTCGAAGAGGTATCAATGTTGGTATAAACAACTTGTAGTGGAACTTCTTCGCCAGTAGTGAGAGGGATTCGGAAACTACTGGATGTTCCTCTTGGTCAGCTGTGCAGGATTGGCCACATGGTGTAATTTGACATTGTCAATTGAAACAAAACGATTTTCTTTGGCACCTGCCAACGGTGGTAGAATAACAGTTCTGGTACCGTGTATCCCTAGTACAGGGACTGGTGCTCGATAAGATGGCCAAATTCCTTTTTCACTGCAACTTTTTCACATACAAGATCCCCAGCTCTGGGAATCCAGCCGGTAGATGTTACTGGCACATCCTTAATTCCTGTGGAGGCAGCACTTTTGGAAGAATTATCATCACTGAACTGTTGTAATTCCTGTAAGACAGTGACGGGTTCATTTATGTCAAAAGGTGTTTCTGCTGCCTCCACGCCAGCACCATCAAGATCCGGAACAAACATTCGAGTTCCGAACAGGCACTCATATGAAGTACGACCCCCAGGGACCTTCTAGGCAGCTTATTAAGTGCTCTCTGGACTCCATACAGGTGATTAATGACCCGTACCTAAGACTCTGGCTGTTAAGGATTGCTTTCAATCGCGGTTTAATCGCTCTGCGACACTATTTCCCTCGGGATGAAATGGAGACGAGTACTGCAGTTGGACCCCCAATGAAGCCATGGTGTCCCTGAATGCCCTTGAGGCAAAAGCAGGGCCCTGGTCCGAATGGAATGCCGCAACTGCATATGTACCGATTAAGACTCGCAAATCTTTAATAACAGTTCGAGCGTCAGTGTTGTGGCCACACCCATACAAATCTGGAGCATGAATCAACAGCAACTAATATGTATTTGTATGCACTATCAGGTGATAGAGGACCGCAGTGGCCTAAGTACACACACTGTAATGGTTTCTTTGAAATTAAGAGGGGTGTTTGCGGCGTGCGCTTGGCCGTGGAAACTTTTATTTGTTGACAGATGTCACAAAAAAGGACATACTGCTTAATCTCTTTGTAGAGATCTGGCCACCAATAACGGGCCTGTAAGATTGAAATTGTAGCCGCCACACCAGCATGTGCAGATGCCACCCACTCATGTGCTGCTTTAATCAATTGTGGTCTTATATCTTTGTTAGAATTGTCTTGTACGCCTACGCCAGGTAGCTTAACTTCAGCGTTCAGCATGCTTCCCGTATGATAATGATATTTGTTAGGAAATCCTTTAGGTTGGGGTGTACCATCAGCCATAGCTTTCACAGCAGCCCAAATGTCTGCGTCTGGTTTGGAACTCGAACGAGTTACTGCAGCTACAGTGGCTACTGCCACTGCTGACTTTGCCGCTTCATCAGCCAATGTATTTCCAGCAACGTGTATTCCAACGCGCTGGTGTCCAAGTGTATGTACAACATGGACGTTCGGTAGCGTCTCTTTCAGGTCAGCTACTTTCCCCCACAATAGCCTGTGTTTAATGGTGTTGCCTTTGGAATCTCTGAACCCATTCTGGGGCCAATAATGCAGGTATTCATTAAAGAACTGGACACTATAATATGAATCACAAACAATCAGCGTAAGCTGTGCCGGATCCGTGTGTTCCAGTGCCATCAGCAGAGCTTTCAGCTCAGCCAATTGTGCCGTACAATCCCCTAGGGTCTGTGTAAAGGTATGTAGAGGACAACATTTATCCCCTTCCATATAGCCACTTACGACTGCGCAAGCAGCAGAATATTGATGCTTAGTTCCAATTGCAGGTTGGGCAGAGCCATCGGTGTACATGACTCTATGATACTGATCAATAGGCAAGGTGTTTGCTGGAACTGGATATTCTACTTCATATTGTAGAAATTCCTGAGTTTGTAACTTTGGGTCAAAAATGTAGTCTACATCAGTGGCTGTTAGAGACGTAGCCCATTGTATCCAATGTGGATGCAGTCCTTTTGCGTTCGGAACGCTAGCTTTTGTAACAGCCTCTAGGGCTGGGATTGGAGAAACAACAATAATGCTTTTTCCTTGGGCAAGAGGTCTTTCTTTAAAAACAGCCATCTGTACAGCAGTGAGAATTTTCTCTGTGGGAGCAAAGCGTTGTTCAACTGCTGAATACAAATGTGATTTGTATGCAATCGGGACTGTCTCACCTTCATTAAATGTCACATAGGTGAAACCGATGGCCCCAGCTATTATCCTGATGACCAAATGTGTTTTGTTGTCCCTTGTGTGTAAATGTTGTGCTGCAAGCATGTCTGTCTGTAATTCTCTAAGAATGCGTGTATGTTCAGTTGTCCAGTATTTACTTGAAAAATCGGGACGTATTAAGTCATATAAAGGTTTTATGTGTGTAGCACAATCTGGAATGTAGGATCCTGCCAAAGTTTAAGAAACCCAATAATGATTGGAGTTTTTTAATCGTATTCGGTGGTTGTAACTGTGTGCATTTTTCAAAAAATTGTGGCGCTAGGCTCTTCCCTTCACTTGACAGCTCATATCCTAGAAACAGAACGCTGAGGATGGCAATTTTTATTTTTTTTAAGTTACATTTGTAGCCAAATTTGGCAAACCCTACAACAATGCGGGCTGCCCGTCTTAAATGTTGTAGTAACTCATCATCCGTGAGATATATATCATCTACATAGGACAATGCTTCAGGGTCGATCTCGTGTAAAATGGCAGTGACACGAGCAGCGAACAGTCCTGGGCTGTTCTTATACCCCTGAGGTAAACAACAGAATTTTTCCTGAGAGCCTAGTGCGCTAAAGCTTGTTAAGTCTCTGCTTTCAGGCGCTATATTCTGGCAGAAAAACCCATTAGAAATGTCTAATGTTGTTTTGTATTTTTTACGCACTATGTTGCTCATTAGTGCAGTGCTATGTGAATTTTGTATAGCATAGGTGCGTGTATGACTGTTTAGATGTCTGTAGTCTAAGACTATTCTGTATGAATGGTCTGGTTTAGCTACGGGGAATAAAGGGTTATTCATCGGCGAGACACAGGGTTCAATCACACCCTGGTACTCTAATTGCGTGAGTATTTCTCTCACTGGTGCTTTTGCTTCATGTTTTATAGGATACTGCGGTTGTGGCTGAGGTTCACTTTTAATGGCAATTACATGGTAGGGAGATTCTTTATCCCACCCTACGTGATTTCTGTATAATGCAGGTGCTTGTGCTAGAGCCTATTCAATGGAATAGGATTCAGCTAGTTCCTCTGGAACAAGGGGCGAGAAGGAAGGCTTAATGACATCTTCTCCATATGGGCAGTTATGGACAAAGTCAGGCGGTCAATTTTGTTCGGCCAACAAGACATCATACACTTTTATTATGCGATCCCAAAAGATTGCGTTTATTGTGTGTTCAATGTCTTCTTCTGATTGCAGCGTTACTTTGTACACCATATCAGGCTTGGAGACGCGCATGTCCGCTGTTTCTACTTGTATAAAGTCATCAGTTGCTTTCACCTCCAGATGCTCTAGAAGATTCCGGCGTACTATTGTGACCTCTGCCGCGCTGTCTAGCCGTGCTAGAGCCCAATTCTTGTTCTTCAAGATGACCATCGTCGAACTGCGACTGCTGCCACTTGTTTCTTTTTAAATTGTTGTTTTTGTTGGGCAGGTTTCTCTTCCTTTTTAACAGAAACCTCCAAAGAGCGTTGTGATTCCTGTCTCGGTTTCACGTACTCTGTTCTTCGCTCTGATCGCCCACCTCTCTTATTTCTGTTTTCCGATGAGTCCTGAAAGGAACGAGATTGGGGTGTATCAGTATATTGATATCTATCAGGCGTTTTGATATTATCTCTAGTTCTAAGATTATACCTATTCTGTGGGGTCTCCGTACGTGGAGATTCTCCCTTTTCTTTTTTAGGCATTTGTTGCTTTTTATCCCAGTGTTTCTTATTACCCTCAGGTTGTTGTTTGGAGTTATCTTTATTTGATTTACCCTGGAATTTAAGTTTTTGTGGTCTGGCCCCTAGGCTATCTCGACCGATACCTGAATATGTTTCCGCTATTATTTTAGGCAGCTCTCCCCTTTAAGGTTACTTAAAATGATTGAGGACACCGTGGCAAAATTGCCCATCAATTGCAACCCCAAATCTAGGGCCGGGGCAGTCCCATATTTATCTTGAATTTGTTTCAGCACTTCCGGTAAATTGGCAAGTGTCGGTGTACCGTGTGCGGTTGTGTAGAGCAAGGCAAATACCGTACCCCAGGTATTACGGTTTTCTACTGTAGAGACCATCCCAAAGGGCAAGCACATCGTTAATATTCTGTGTTTATCCTGAGGTCCCGCATGGGGAAATACTGCCTCCATGGTATTAATTTTTTGTGCTAACCAAATGGAGTTTCCTCTCGTTTGGCGGGTACTTTACCTATAATCGAAAGTACAGTCGCAGGATTTATCCCTGGTGTTACTGCATGTGGGTGTGCAGGAGCAGCACGTGCTGGGTTTCTATTTAATGTTTGCATCACAAATTGTACTAATCGTCTATATATTGCTATTAACTCAATGTATAAGCGACGAACCTCACCTACCGCTAAATTTCCAACTGCAGGATGTGGTGTATAAGTGGCCAAAAAAGGCCAGGTAGGACCGTCATTACTTAGTGGACCGAACCTTACTGGTAATATTGTATGGGGTAGGGCGCCATCAAGCCAATTATTATGTTCTTGATAAGATAGAGGAATCTCTAAATATGCGTATGCTCTGTATTGTCCAGGCGCGTTCGCAGGTGTATATTGGTGAAATGTATTTGTGTTCCCATCAACTGCTGGAAATGTGACCCAAGAGTAAAAAAGTTCTGTTCTATAAGCTGCGAGGGCGTCCACCACAAATGTGACTGGACCTCCCTGAGCCGTTAGGCCATTTGCTAGTATGTGTGCTGTGAGAGGTTGTCTAATATTAACAGCTATTTGTACATGTTGGGGATTCACCATGATAGTAACACTATGAGTTCGGAGAAGGCATGCTAAAAAAGGGGTTTCCTTTTAAGGTTCAAGCTTGAACAACCACCAACTGTAATAGGATTACCTACACAGCTGTGGTGGAAATCCTCAATACCAAGGACGTCTCCGCATACGGTAGTGAGGTGCCATTATATATAATGAGACTGAGATACTGCGGAGGACCTGAAAATTAGAGCCTGACCAAACGTTGGCGGCGCCATGTCGCGTAGGCTCTCATTATTCTAATGAGACCACTGGATTTTAAGCAGCAAGATCGTCCACAGTGTGGGAGACTGAGTCTGGCCCACGGTGGGTGACACCTGTTGCTCCGAATCCGGATTTTGCTCCTGCTAACTAGCAGTGCCTCATCTCTCCCGAAAGGTAGAGATGATTGGGCAGCCGAGCGCATGACATATACTTCTCAGGGAAGTTGTGGTCACTCAGGTCGCACCCGGTTCTCTCATTCACAATCCCGTCTCATATATAAATGACAATAAAAGCAGTATAAGTTTTAAAGATTGGTTTAATAAAACAACTGCATTCTAGATAGCAAAGCGTGAGCTGCAATAACCAGAACAACACAACACAACAAAACACAACAATATTAAAATGGTGACGATGAGAGTGAAGCATAAGAATAATGCTATCATATTGCCACTAGAATCAATGGACTATTTTCTATCTAAATCATATTTCGAGCACGGCATGTTAAGCCCTAATCCTGCCTTTCAGGTTCCCCCGGGAGGACATCAACCCTCATACCTGACCAAAGGCCTGTAGTCTGCGTTAGCATCTGCAGCGAAGCATCCAGCTTACAGTTCTGGTTCCCTGGCTGGAATCTCCCTCTTGACGTGTAATGGGACTAGGAAGTGTTTTTATAATAACACAGATGATGTTCTAAGAAAATGTCCCTACGTATGGATGCGTATTTTCTACGAATGTTGGAGACTAAACTTCTACCACGTTCACCGGCAATGTACCAAACTGTAGCCTTGACTGAAACACAGAGTGACCAAGAATGTGTTGTTTGAGAACACAGTGCTGGGCTAAGCAAAACAGAGAGAAATAATTAAAATAAGACTGCAAAACTGGTCATTGTAAAAATAACAATGCAAAGCTGAATAAAATATATCTAGGTCAAGGTGCACAGTGGCCTAATGTATTAAACTAATGTGCATGGAGCTATAACTAAAATGGCTACACAACAGCCTGATTCGTGGGTTCTGATATACCTCTAGCAACTGTCCCTTTGGTTTGGGGAATTTAATCAAGTCAAATTAAGGAAAATTAAGTTGAATGTGCCTGTTTATGTTCACCCTTCTTACCAGTCAGGCACTCCCCCGTTTCAACAACCCAAACTTTGGCCAACTGGGCCTCGCTGATGCTCAGGTTCACTTTCTCCACTGACAGCCTGAGAGAAATCCTTCCCGTGTTGTGAATGATGTGTCTTGGGCTTGGTCTTCTCCCTACTGTCCCTGCAGCACGCTAGGTGTACTGCCCATTCCCCTTTGTGATCTCCTACCACCCAGCTTCCTTACAACATGTGGGTTTGTATAAATTTACTGCCTCTACTCATCACCTCACCAAAGTATCACACCACCAAATACAGTGCTGCTAAAGCCAGCCAGTGAATCTCATTTTATAATCGCCTCTGTTGGCTTTGCTCTTTTGTTTCATCCCATAGCTTCAGCCCCCCTAACCTTCGTGCAAGAGCGCGGGGTCTGCGGCTAGGGCGAGGCCCATAATCAGTTTCGCGTCCTCCATTGATCTGGTGATGACGAGCTTATCCTTCCACTGAAAGAGTAAACAAAAGGGATTACCCCCATTTAAAGGATACACCCTGCACTGAAGAATTTCAATCACCAGACGAAAATGTATATATAATTTTTACTCTGTATTGGACACTGCTGGGTCAAAAAGAGGGCCAGAAGATGTGCATGGCGTTCTGACCAATATCGGTACGAAACGGCCCCCGTGAATGCTACATGAGACAGCTTATCTGTTTTGTGAAATACACTACTTAGAGGTTTGTGGGATGTTGCCTAATTTGGGAAAAGTGTTAAATCTCATCAAGTTATTCCTCTATTCCAAGCGTCACTATTATAACTGATCTAAGAAAATGCAAAGTCCCTCTCTGTTTGATGAAATTACCCCTTCAGGAAAGTCTCGGGTGTAGCCGTGAGGAATGTGCACTCACAAGGTTAACTTTTAAGGGATGTTACTGGAACAAACCTGCCGCGTTGTGTCTGGGATGAACTTTCTTCCTGGCTAAGCCGAGGGCTCTTGGCAGGGGCACCAAGCGCCATATCAACAAGATTACAAATAAAACAGCATTCCTCCGACTCATCAGACATGGTGCAACAAACCACTCCTTAATCAAGTGCACCCAGAGAAGGCTGCTTAATTCTTCTTGTCAATTATTGTACCCCTAGCAAATATCCACTACAGCGGCATTCCCAATGAAATGGGTACACGTGTATATGATAAGCTAACACCTGCGTTTTATGAATATTTATGAATCGCATGTTAAACACCGAACCTGTAAAGAGTGTGCGTGTATGCTTCCAGACATCGCTCAATCCTCCACGGGAACCCAACTGGGATTTTATACGACAGAAAGTTCACAGGAGTATATATTTGTGCTGGGACATTTTAAGTCACTTTTTAGCACCAGGAAAATGTTTTACCCTACCTTTGCACCCGGCAAAATATACGGTTATACCCTTTTGTTTCCCAACATACAAAGGCCTTTACTCTTATCTCATACATGAGTAAATGTGTGTTCTTCAAGGGTGGGAAGGCATAACCACGGAGCGCCCATATGTACACCCAGGCCCGTGTGCTCGCACTCATAGACCGAGCCTAAGCTTAAATGTCTCCTGCTTGTCTGACGTGACCCAGAATTCCCGCCCACAAATCATTTTCTGCACATATAAGTTCTGCATACAATCCTTTGTGAATTATCCTCTAAATGTTTGCTTTAAAGAAAACAAATATTGTCATATGTATTTGATGTTACACGTGTGGAAATAAATCATACTCTCTCTGTTTTCTGTTAGTTCACTTTGCATCTTTGCATTCCTCTATAATCTTAAGTGAATATTTGGTTAGCCTGCCCCTCCCCTAATTCCTTCCACATCTCCCCACCCACTACCCCCCACCTAAAACACACTCGCTTAGCTCCTTCCTTTGCTGCTTCATGTTCTCTACCCTCGCTGCGTGGCACTCTGCACCCAGCTCTGAGTCAGTCTAGATTGTAATCAGGGCAGACGTACAATCTTCGGCACAAGGGAGCAGGGCGCTGTGCACTGTAGGAGAGATTCTAAGCGAAGGTACTGGGCTCTTCTGGGCGTTGGGTACTATTTATGCATCACGGTCTTAGTTGTTTTAAAGAGGTGTGCCTTCAACTATTTCCTAAACTGAAGGAGGGCTGGGTTGGTCCTGATGGAGACAGAGGCATCCTACTGATTTAGGAATAGAGCTAGTTCGAATGTGGGTTTAGCTTCAGTAGCCTCTTTCAAACCATGAACTGATGGACGACTAAATCCCAGTATGGGTTTTTGTGAAATCCTGCACTTTGGTATTTTATTCCATGTTTTGCCATGTTATACTGTAGGTTGTTATAATTTACATATGTTGACAGAACCCCTTTCAGAGGGCCTGCGGCACTGGGCCCAAACATAGTGATTGAGGATTTTTACTCCTGATTTCCCAGGGCCGACCTACTATGGATCATAAGAAACTGGGCCATGTACCCTTTTTGCACTTGATTCTCAGAGGGTGTAGTGTACTTAAAAGTGAGTGAACACGATCCATAACTCAAAGCGTGCATAGTACTAACAATAAATCAAGGTCCTATAAAAAATGTACTTTTAAAAGAAAAATAAGTATTTTATTTCTAACGCTACACATTCAAAGGAATAACAACAGTCATGAGCAATAACACAATCCCCTGGAGGTCGGGGCTCTAGTAGTTGTCATATAAATCTCTGTCCCACCCTTCTCCTTATGATGTGGTCTGAGTTTTTCCCCGTTCACTGGTGGCCACTTCCCAGGAATGCTCATCAATACTCTGTGTTCAAGAATTCCCCTTTGACTCTTTAGGAATTAGTCAAAAGTGTCTGTGTTGCTGCAGCACAGTCAGCAGAGTCCCCAGGGGCCCTACAGGCCACATTCTAGTCTTACCCACTCTGGCAGTGTGGAAGCATTCAGCTGTCTAGCAAGTGCCTTCCCTGCGTGTGCTCACTAGTATTGATCCTTTTTGGTGAAGTTGTGCTGCTCACAGTACACGCAGAAGCACCTGGCAGGTGCAGGTTCTCTCCCTTGAGCAGCTCTGCTGGCATGTTTCCAATGATCAGAGATGCTCCCGCTCCGTGAAGATAAGGTAAGTCATTCTTCCCCTCACTGGGAGCTGGGGAGGAGGGTATCAGATTTAATAATTCGGCTCTCGAATGAAGCCCAGTGATGCCTCTGGTGGTGTCCTTCATGGTCCTCAGTGGAATAAGTCAGATGCAAGTCTTGGTGTGTGGGTTTGGCTTGCCGGTCACAGCCGTAATCTCCTGTCTGGGTAATGGCCCAAACGTCTGGCACTGTTGGTACCAGCATGCTCTTCTCACATATGGGATTGCTGCAATACTTCCAGTCGGGGCCAGACTCCTCTGGTGCACTTTCCCTCATCATTGTGGCCCCATCCTTGCTTATGGGGTCACCAATTAAGGTGGACACAAGTATAGATGCTCTGGCAGCAAACAGTTCAACAGTAACCCCCTCTGGCATACCGGGTCATGGCAACGAGGTGGTGCGGGTCTGGTGCTTCCTGCACAGCGCTCTTTACACATCTCGGGTCACAGCAGCCCTCTCCTGGCCTATGGGGGTGCAAGATCACTCTTGCACATGGGGAGCAACCAGATCGGTGGACAGCTGTTCCCTCACACTTCACTCATATAGTCCTCTTAATATGGCTCCCTACTGGACATCACTCCCACTAACTCTCTCCTATTCCTCAGAGGGCACAATGGTCTTGGCAAACTGTCAGGCACTGGTGCTTCAGGCTCCAGGGCACGTGATCTTGGTTTTCCTAAGTGATATCCCCTCACCCAGCAGGGAGGCTAGAGGGTCTATGTCCCCAGTTCTGGTCACAGGCAGAAGTCTTGCACAGCTTCCCTTTCTCACATAGCCTGTCTGTCTGCTTGTCAGATGACACAGTTTCGGGTCTCAACCTCCCCTTCTTATAGCCCATTTCCAGACACCAAATGTGATCTAGGGTCTGAGTCTTTTAAGATTAATTTGGGTCTCTGCTTCTTTTGAAGTTTACACTTTTCTTTTTCTTCTTTCCTCTTGAAAGACTGTCACAGCAAAAGAGACTCAGAAGTTGATAGACCCTGAACACAGTCCATGGGAGTGACCAGAGTTCACACCTCAATGTCAGCCACAGTGGTATGTGCATCCAAAGGTCACTCCTTTGCTCTTTGTACTTATCAGCCCCTTCTCTTTCCTGAGATGTGCCCAGACCCCTTCCTTGTGATCTATCACCGAATCAAAGGGCAACCTTTTGAAGTGTAAAGGGAGAGTCTCTTCCTCCAGTGTGTGTCCCACCCAGTTTATGGGAATGCAGCAAGCCAAAAATCTGTCTGGGGGCAAGGGGGTGGGGGGATTCCTCTACTCCTTCTGTCTTCCCCAGGCAAGCCTGGGATTTTCAAAATGGAATCCAAGGCCCTCCATGTAATGCATCATTGCAGACACACTTGCATTCACTGTACATTCACAGCACACTCAGGGCCTAATTTAGATCTTGGTGGAGAGGAATACTCCGTCACAAATGTGACGGATATCCTGTTTGCCATATTACGATCCGATTATATCCTATGGGGATTGTAATACCATAGACGGGATATCCGTTATATTTGTGACCGAGTATTTCATATTTCGCCAATGTCTAGTAATTATAGGTTTAGCAACATTTGTAGCAATAAAACACATATCTATACATGCAAGTGGAATAGTTCCTTATACATCACCTCCTAATATTATGAATGGAGAGCCAAGAGTTATAACGGTGCCTGACATATTAGTTAATTAACAAGCAATAGCTTGCCAAGACTCCCTACGTGATATACAGGTGACAAACGTGAACCTCATTCACATCTTCTGTGGAAAATCCAGGACACAATTCAAGCTACTATATTATGTCTGCTCCATAAAGGTAACCTGCTGTGTGAAATATAGCTTACATATTGTCTTGTAGTGTTGCATTAGTAGCTTAGTAGACCAGCTCATAGAAATCTACAGCTTTGATTAACAATTTGCAACATTATATCATTTGCTACGCCTTGGACCATCTCTCTACTAAACAGTCTCAATGACACATATATGCTTTAATTGTATTAGTCTCAGATTCGCCAGTATCTCCATTTTGCCAGTCTCCATATATGAGTACATTATTTAATCCCTTATTTGCAGATATTTAAAAACTCCTCCCCCCTCCCAAAGCCACTGATATTCATTTTTAAGATCATCATATGCGCGTATAAATTGCTCCAAGTTGGATGACCTCTGTTTTTGCCCATTTCTGGCCCATGCCATCATTCAAAATCGCAAATAAAGAAGTATAAGTATGCATAGCAATTGGTGTATATCTGTTGAGCATAGGTTTATTTAGAGTTTAACCCATTTGTTGCCAGCTATTTCTAGCATCCCTAACCACATTAAACGTAACCCATTTGTAATAGTTGGGGTTAGGATGTAGGAGTATCCAACCTTTAGCATTAGCATCTGAGCAAACTATAAAGCAAAGTAGAAAGTCTCTTATCAATGACAGCCTAGTAGTAGAATCAACAATCGGGCACCGACCACCCTCCTCCAGCTCACTCGTTTTTAAGAAATGTGGCTGCATACATACTTTCTTTTATCCCTAGACACAACTAAATGTAGCAACATCAAATTGCTTAAAACAAGGTTCGCAGAATACATAACAGAACAGAGCGAAAAGGGTATAAAAATGAGAAAAGCATACTCATTTAGCAAAGTTACTTCTAAAAATTCGCGATATTGGAAGTAAGTCCACCTTCTCATTAATTATTTTGTCTTTTAAAAGAGGAGCATCATTTAAATTAAAAATCTTTTATATATTGGAGAAGATGCACAAGGCTAGGTCTTTCACAACTTCAGACTTGATATCTACATTCTGATTTGACTTGGAATCAGTAAGAACCTCGGTTTTTGCTGTGTTCAAAGCAAACTCCGGTAATCTGCTGAATTGTCAGGTCCCCTGTAGCATTGCTGGAAAATACAGCAATATCATCCGCATAGGTGACTATCTTTAATTGGCACAAATTGAGGTTTACCAGAATTCTGCGAGGCTCAGCCTTTAGCCTCAGTAAATATGGCTCCAGATATGAGGCAAACAGTAACGGGAAGGTGGGAATCCCTGTCGTTTCCCTCTCCCGATTTCTCTGCAGCTGTTTACCCATTACTATACCTCGCAGGCATTTCCATATCATGTGACTATATGAAAAGTGCTTTACACACACGTGCTTCAAAATGTAAGGGACGAACAATATTGACCCGTATTGGCTCTCTGGGTAACGTTAATGTGGTATCAGATATTGGGCCAAATTTATCAGCACTTATCTCCATGTTTGCATCACCAAGGTAATGCTAACTGGCATTAGGTGTTGAACTTGGGATTTACTTTCCAGCACAAAACATGTTTTGCACTGGAAAGTATCTGCACAATGCAAAGCTCCATTAGAATGCATCAATGAGGCATATAATGGGTGATACATAGGCATTGCAATGTAACTACTACCATTGGTAGGCCCAATTAATTAACCTCTTCGAGGGAAGTGTAACCTCAGAGAAAGGTTTTCTTTCCTCCAAACCTTTCTATCTTTGCATGTGTGATGCACTGTACAATGGAGTTCACATTGGTGCTAGGCAGCCTAAAGTGGGCAAGTACAGAGACGGATTAAATCATTGCCATCAACTTACTCCCTTTCAAGTTGCACAGCGAATTTTGCATAACCTGTGAGTTGGAAGCAGAAAAGAAAACAATGCAGGATTCTATTCACAAGGAGAGCTCCATAAAAATGATCTCAGTAATCTTGCTATTTTCATTCCTAGTGTTGCAGAACTCTGCATTCATATTTCTGCATTCCGAATACTCGATGATAGTGTACTCCAAAGGTCATGTTGGAAATGGCCTTTCTGCAGGGTAACCCCCAAACTTTTTGCCTTCCTCCTCCTCTTTTTCTGACCTCATGTTTGCTGGCTTTATGACTCTGTGCACTTTACCACTGCTAATCAGTGCTAAAGTGCATATGCTCTCTCCCTAAAACGTGGTGACATTGGCTTATACCCAATTGCCATATTTAATTTACTTGTAAGTCTCTAACAAAGTGCACCACATGTGTCCAGGGCCTGTAAATTAAATAATACTAGTGGGCCTGCAGCACTGGTGGGGCCACCCACATAAGTAGCCCTAAACCATGCCTCAGGCCTGCCACTGCAAGGCCTGTGTGTGCAGTTTCACTGCTTCTTCGACTTGGCATTTAAAAGTACTTGCCAAGCCTTAAACTCCCCTTTTGCGACATATAAGTCATCCGTAAGGTAGGCCCTAGGTAGCCCATAGGGCAGGGTGCTATGTAGGACATGAACATGTGTGTTCTATGTGTCCTGTAGTGTAAAACTCCTCAATTCGTCTTACACTGCTCTGAGACCTTACTCTTTAATGGGATAACATCAGGGTTACCCTCATATACTGTTGAGTGGTTGATTCTGATCTGAAAGGAGTAACAGGGTTATATTTAGTATGGCCAGACTGGTAATATAAAATCCTGCTGACTGGTGAAGTTGAATTTACTATTATTATTTTAGAAATGCCACTTTCAGAAAGTGAGCATTTCTCTGCACTCAAATCCTTCTCTGCCTTACAATCCACATCCAGCTGAGTTAGTTGACAGCTCCCTTGTGCATTTCACTTAGACAACCCCAAACACAGGGGGCTCAGTCACACCTGCACACATCTGCATACTGAATGAGTCTTCCTGGGCTGGGAGGGTAGAGGGCCTGACACTTACGGACAGTGGCCTGCCCTCACACAATGGACTGCCACACCCCCTACTGGGACCCTGGCAGGCAGGATGGAACCGAAAGGGGACCTTGTGCACTTCTAAGCCACTCTTTGAAGTCTCTCCCTCTTCAAAGGCACATTTGAGTATTAAAACAGGGCCTCTGACCCTACCAACCCAGACACCTCTTAACAAGATACCTTCTGGGACAGAAACTCTGAAAGAGAACCTACAACCTGAAAAGAAAAGCTGCCTGGCTGTCCAAAGGACTCACCTAACTGCTTTGCTGTAAAGGACTGCTGCCTTGCTGTTGCCCTGCTGCCTTGCTGCCCTCTCTCTTTGCTGAGAAGTGCTCTCCAAGGGCTTGGATTGAGCTTGCATCCTGTTTTCTGAAGTTTCAGGGCTAAAAAGACTTAATCTCTGCAAGGAACTGCTTGTGCGGTGAAAATCGACGCACAGCCTGCTGGAATCGACACACAGCCTGCACCACGGTGAGAAAATCAATGCACACCGAACCGGAACGACGCAGCCTGCCTCCCCGAGTGGAGATTGATGCAGCGCCAACGTTGCGACCGGAACTTCAACGCACGGCCCACTGGATCAACACATTGCTGAGCCGGAATTATGCAGCCTGAATTCCTGTGAAGAGGAATCGACGCAGCGCCTGCCGTGCAACAGAAATTTCCCCTCTTCGCCCACCGGATCGACATAGCTCCTGTGACTTCGTCCTGCACTCCCAGGATCGAAACCTGTGTGCTGGAAATCAAAGCAAAGCCCTTGGTGCACAGAAAAGCATTGACGCATCGTCTGTGTTCACCCGAAGAAACCAATGCACACCTCCCCGTTTTCCACCCATCGCCTCCTCTGTGGACCCTTGCAGATAATTTAGGTGCAAACCAGATACTTTGTGCTTGCAAGAGACACTTATTGCTTCTTAAAAACTTAAGACCCTTTTTATCGTTTTCTAAAGTGATATTTCAACGTGTACTTATCAAATCTTGATCATTTTGACCTGCATTTAACAGATAAATATTCTATATTTTTCTAAACCTGTGTGGTGTATTTTTGTGGTGTTTATACTGTGTTATTGCATGATCTATTGCACAAATAGGTTAAACATTGCCTTCAAAGCTAAGCCTGACTGCTCAGTGCCAAGCTACCAGAGGGTGGGCATAGGATAATTTGGATTGTGTGTGACATACCCTGACTAGAGAGAGGGTCCTTGCTTGGACAGGGGGTAACATGACTGCCAACCAAAGACCCCCTCTCTCTTTGCTGAGAAGTGCTCTCCAAGGGCTTGGATTGAGCTTGCATCCTGTTTTCTGAAGTTTCAGGGCTAAAAAGACTTAATCTCTGCAAGGAACTGCTTGTGCGGTGAAAATCGACGCACAGCCTGCTGGAATCGACACACAGCCTGCACCACGGTGAGAAAATCAATGCACACCGAACCGGAACGACGCAGCCTGCCTCCCCGAGTGGAGATTGATGCAGCGCCAACGTTGCGACCGGAACTTCAACGCACGGCCCACTGGATCAACACATTGCTGAGCCGGAATTATGCAGCCTGAATTCCTGTGAAGAGGAATCGACGCGGCGCCTGCCGTACAACAGAAATTTCCCCTCTTCGCCCACCGGATCGACATAGCTCCTGTGACTTCGTCCTGCACTCCCAGGATCGAAACCTGTGTGCTGGAAATCAAAGCAAAGCCCTTGGTGCACAGAAAAGCATTGACGCATCGTCTGTGTTCACCCGAAGAAACCAATGCACACCTCCCGGTTTTCCACCCATCGCCTCCTCTGTGGACCCTTGCAGATAATTTAGGTGCAAACCAGATACTTTGTGCTTGCAAGAGACACTTATTGCTTCTTAAAAACTTAAGACCCTTTTTATCGTTTTCTAAAGTGATATTTCAACGTGTACTTATCAAATCTTGATCATTTTGACCTGCATTTAACAGATAAATATTCTATATTTTTCTAGACCTGTGTGGTGTATTTTTGTGGTGTTTATACTGTGTTATTGCATGATCTATTGCACAAATAGGTTAAACATTGCCTTCAAAGCTAAGCCTGACTGCTCAGTGCCAAGCTACCAGAGGGTGGGCATAGGATAATTTGGATTGTGTGTGACATACCCTGACTAGAGAGAGGGTCCTTGCTTGGACAGGGGGTAACATGACTGCCAACCAAAGACCCCATTTCTAAAAGGTCAGAACTGCAGCATTCCTGTACAATAGCAAATTATCCCCTAAAAGCACCAGAAAAAACTGCAGAAATCAGTTTCCCCTCCAATTTCTGCACGTAACATTCTGGTCACTTTTCCATGCATTCATTCGGCTGAAATATGTCATAACAGCACAACTGCATTTTCTATAATATCGATTGAAATGGAAACTCCCATTTCCACCTAAATTGGTATTCTATTGAAACTTGTGAAAAGGATATCAGACATAAATGGTAGATCTGTATCTGCTATCGCCCATACTGTATTCCACATCCACATTGCTTACCAACCCTTCCGTATCATGGGTCTGTATGAAATTGTTTTTATGCATTACCTTCAAAACTTGAATGACTTGCACAATGGCAAGGTTTCAGATATCGGTCCATCAGCACTTTGCACCAGCTGCACTGCAATACATTCATTTCTTGTGTATTTGCCTAATCATTTAGAAGTCCTATGAACCTGGCTTCCTTAACTTCCAGTGTGCAACTACCAGCCCCCCGCCACCCCATGACCACCTCCTCGGATTCACTCACTGCAACTGGCAAATGTGCCTCTCCCCTATCCATAGCCTCCCTTTCACATACATTAATTTCTTTTAAAACGCTGGTAAAGGCTGGCTTTACTAAAACACTGAGCTATCCACAACAAATATAGTTCTGTTCTTTGCAGCAGGCATATTAACCCTCTCTGCTACTTTATGGCAAGTCAAAGCTGCCGCTAAACAAAACTCCCATCTCTCTCCCTAGCAGGAATGTTAAGAGGTATCTTAACATTTTAATTGTTTCCTAAAGGCTGGAGGCACAATGAACCTTTCAGCAGGTGCTTTTAAATGGCATGTTTCGAAAGTCATTGCTAAACACAGAGGCCCCCCCTTGCCCCCAATCCAGGTCAGCACCCGGTGGAGCCGCACTTCTCACACCGTCCTAAAGCCGGCCCTGACATCTACAAGTATCCTTAACTGCTGGGCTTCAGCTTTCTGCTTCTTCAATTCTCTCTCCTTGAGAATTTCCAGATTAGGGTTTCTCAAGTATTGGCGAACCAGGTACTTCTATCAGTTTCACCCTAGTCTAAAAGTATCCCTTCTATTTTTCAGACTAGATGGCACTGCCAAGGTTTATTTCTACACCATATGTACTAGTTATGATCTGGCTGACAGCACAGCTGTCGCCAGACAATTACGTGAGCAGTGCTCGAGAGGGGCTTTGGCTCCAACCACATGATGGATGTCAGGAGTACATGTTTTGATTGGGCAGAAGTTATGCGCTTCCACAAAAAAAATGCTTTCCTGCCTCACAGCTGTGATCATTTTGTTTATTTATCCAACTGCATGAGATTGAACTTTCAGGGGCACGCACATGACATTGTAATGATATTAAAGTGCCTTAGATAACTAGATAATTTCTGTGGTTTTTCTCGGTCAGCAGCAAAGACGGGGGATGACAGTCATTAACCTACATGACTACCAGGTCTGGCTTGACAGTGCAACTGTTAACACCTTTTAACCAACACTAATATTATTCTGAAGTTCTTTGCTTCTGCAGAAATACGTGTTCATTCCAATGCTATTTATTGTAGTGGAGTGGCATGGAGTGTCATAGAGCAGAATAGAGTGTTGTGGTGTGGCATAGAGTAGAGTGGAGTGTTGTGGCGTAGTGTGTCATGGAGTGGTATAGAGTGTTGTGGAGTGGCATAGAGTGGAGTAGAGTTTTGTGGAGGGAGTCAGTGGAGTAGCGTGGAAGGGTGTAGAGCGGAGGGGTGTAAAGTACAGAAGAGTGTCATAGAGTGGAGAGGCTTAAAGTAGGATAGAGTTTCGTAGAGTGAACTCGTGTTTTGTAGTAGTTTCCTTGAGTGTCATAGAGTGGAGTGGCTTAGAGGGAGTAGAGTGTTGTGATGTAGAGTGTAGTAGATTGTCATAGAGTGGAATGGGATAGAGTGGAGTATATTATCATAGAATGGAGTGGCGCAGGGTGCTGTGGGGTGGGGTGGGGTGGCATAGAGTGAAGCACAGTAGAGTAAGGTGTCATCAAGTGGCATAGAGTAAAGTAGAGTGTCGTGGAGTGGGATAGAGTGCCGTAGAGTGGAGTGGTGTAAAGTGGAGCAGAGTGCCTTAGAATAGAGAGGAGTGGTGTAGAGTGTCATGGAGGAGCATAGAGTTAAGTAGAGTGTTTTGGGGTGCCATAGATTCCAGTGGCTTAGAGTGGAGTAAAGTGGTAAGAACTGGTGTAGAGGGAGTGGCAGAGAGTGGAGAATGGTGTTGTGAAAAAGATTGTTTGGAGTGGAGTGGCATTGAGAGGAGTGGAGTGCCCTAGAGTGAAGTGTTGCCGAGTGAAGTAAAATGTTGTAGAGTGGAGTGGCATAGAGTGTCATAGAGTGGATTGGCATAGAGTGTTGTAGAGTGGAGTGACCCAGTAAAGCTGTAATACGCAATCAGACCAAAGAGTTGGCAAATCAAACCCCATGATTGTAGTGTAGCATAGAGTGCACCCTACTTTCACATATAAATTGAGTACAAACAGGATTTAGGGGGTTATTACAACTTTGGAGGAGGTGTTAATCCGTCCCAAAAGTGACGGTAAAGTGACAGATATACCACCAGCCGTATTACGAGTTCCATAGGATATAATGGACTCGTAATACGGCTGGTGGTATATCCGTCACTTTACCGTCACTTTTGGGACGGATTAACACCTCCTCCAAAGTTGTAATAACCCCCTTAGTGTATTTCCCACCTCCAATCTAGTAACCAGCAATAGGCTAGAACTTTTAAAAGCTGAGGATGTAACTGTGCACAGAGGGCAAGCAACAACATCAAACAGACACAGTAGAGGTGATCGAAGAAACTACGCCCAATCAAGTTGAGCAAGTGAGCCACATAAACCAAGTAAAGTACAACCTTCGTGAGGAGCTATAGTCAGCAAAAAACCCTGTTGCCCAGAGTCACAGCTTGGCAACTTTCACTTAAGACTATACCCCTCAAATGAAGGAGAAAGGTTGTAACAAATGGATCTAAACATTTGAAAAGCCATCCAAGAAAACTCCCAAGATTAGACTGCATGTGATTTAACAACTTTATTGACTTGCTCAGCTTATGTCGACCATATACACCCCTGGGCAAAAGAAATAAACCTGAAGTTTGATAGGGTCCAAACACCAACAATGGATACTAGGAGAAAACCAACAATTGAACTTAGGTCTTGCAACACACAGTCAAGTAGCACACATTACGCCATCCAGGGTACTAATAGCGCAACCAAAGGACAGTTGTTGATCATATTCACCCCAGAATATGTATCGCAAGAAAGTCAACACATCCTTAATAGAGGGAACATCCTGCAACTCATAAACTCTCTGCCAGGCTTGCAAGATATAAAGTCAAATTACCTGTTGACGGTAAGCTTTGTTTAATCAAGTAAGCCTGGCGGTAGAGAATCGACACATACAGTGTGGTCCAGTCCAAAAATTACAAATGAAAACCTCAAACATGAAAATTCGATAAATGCGTAAGGCATTCTAACAGAGACACCAAATATAGAACAGTATCATCTGTTTTCTTATAGCACCTGAGTCCAAATATACAAAAAAAAAGCATCACAAGTCCAGTTGAAGCTTCAATTCAATTTTGCAAGCTGCACCTAGCTGGTACCAACCCCTTCCCATTGAGCCAATTTGAGAGAAATTGTGTTCTGGATAGTAAACACCACTGTACGGAACCATCAAGCACCAATACCTACTGGTACGCACCAACAAATTACCCCTTCTAAACCAAAATCCTGATTATTTGCCACTATCAAGACTTTCACTGGCTGATCAAGGGGGCTATCATTTATAGGATGAACCTAGAATATCCAATCGTGAAACAGGACCACAAGTATACTTAAAAATCTTGAGCTCAAATGTAGCAGGCCTAAAGTCAGAAATGGATGACAAGGACTGGATGTCTTTTTTAAAACAACAAGACATCTGTTGCTTGCAAGAAACATGGTCAAATGACATTGTAGATCACAATGGTTACTCAACATAACATGTATCTGCCAAAAAAAAAACACAAGGGCAGACCTATAACCACTTGGATAGGAGCATATTTGGTACCTAATATTGAGATAATGCATAATATAACAAAGAAGTACATAGAAATTATCAATTCAAAATCCAAGAAGTGGTCACTTGAGATCTTGAATCTCTATCTTCCCCCCAGGCGGATGGGCCCTGGTCCAATCTGATATCATACTCTTTAAAGACCAGCTTTCGGCGAAAAGATTGGAAGAGGCATCGAAGACCCAACCCGTAAGCATGCATGCAGGGGCTCCGTACCATTAAATTTTTTGCATATTAGTATGTGGTGGCTTTAACATAAAAATGCACATCCTAATGTTGGATCAGTTGAAAATCGATGAAGGTAGTGCATGGGACACCCCCCCCCCCCCACCATGCGAAGGGCATTGCACAAGCACAAAGAAGGGTGGGTTTATGTTTGAAGCTCTGGTTGAGGGAGGCATGCACCTACTGAACAGCCGAACACCATTAGCTAATCCTCCAAAATCCACTTTTAGAGCTGGTCATTGGCAAAGCACCATCTACTTTATGCAGCATGGCACCTTGTCATTGATATGGGAGTCCTTGGTAGGATCAAAAGTGATCATGACTCACTACTTTTGGCAATGGCACATCCAAACCAGAGAATGTTTGTGCTAATCATAGGCAAACATGCAAGTGGCTACTTTGATGGCAAATGCAACATAAATATATACACTTCTATTCACAAATGGATGACCTTGCAAACCTTGATCCTAGCTCCAGTTGTAGAAGAGTTGTAGAAGAGGGGGAGCATCACCTGAAAAAATGTTAAGTGCTGCAGATAGAGACCAGGGGGGCGTTAGAAAAAACAAACCCTATGTCACATAGAGTGGCATCGGGAGGAGTGGCATGGTGGAGTAGAGTGTCTTAGATTAGAGTGCAATGGAGTAAAGTTGCATTAGTGGCATTGAGGTAGTAGTGTAGAATGCCATATAGTGGAGGTGGGTGGCATAGAGTGTTGCAGATTGGCAAGAGTTGAGTGTTGTACAGTGGAGGGACATAGAGGCCCTCATTCTGACCCTGGCGGTCTTTGACCGCCAGGGCGGAGGACCGCGGGAGCACCGCCGACAGGCCGGCGGTGCTCCAATGGGGATTCCGACCGCGGCGGTAAAGCCGCGGTCGGACCGGCACCACTGGCGGGCTCCCGCCAGTGTACCGCCGCCCCATTGAATCCTCCACGGCGGCGCAGCTTGCTGCACCGCCGCGGGGATTCCGACCCCCCCTACCGCCATCCAGATCCCGGCGGTCCGACCGCTGGGATCCGGATGGCGGTAGGGGGGGTCGCGGGGCCCCTGGGGGCCCCTGCAGTGCCCATGCCACTGGCATGGGCATTGCAGGGGCCCCCGTAAGAGGGCCCCTACATGTATTTCACTGTCTGCTGTGCAGACAGTGAAATACGCGACGGGTGCAACTGCACCCGTCGCACAGCTTCCACTCCGCCGGCTCGATTCCGAGCCGGCTTCATCGTGGAAGCCTCTTTCCCGCTGGGCTGGCGGGCGGTCTGAAGGCGACCGCCCGCCAGCCCAGCGGGAAAGTCAGAATTACCGCCGCGGTCTTTGACCGCGGAACGGTAATCTGACGGCGGGACTTTGGCGGGCGGCCTCCGCCGCCCGCCAAGGTCAGAATGAGGGCCAGAGTGTTGTGCAGTGGAGTGAAGTTCCCCCATTATTTCCCAGAAAAATTTAAAAAAACTTTTGGCCCCAGGCAGGGTCTCTGGGTATTTCTAATCTGCCCCTTTTTTAAGTTTTACGTTTTTTGGGGGACTCAGATGAGTCTGAGTCCCAAAATGGCTGCCAATACTTCCTGGTTGAAGTGCTGACAACCAATCAGATAACAGAACAGGGACTGTGGAATGTGTGGAGGATCCACATCCCTAGAAATCTATATTTCTTTTTACTTTAATATCTCAAAAACTACTGAACGGATTTACACCAAATCATGAAAAGCACGCTTTCAAGACCAAAAGATCGCTTTTTGCCAAATCTTGTTTAATTCTGTCAAGCGGTTTGAGCTGTGGTCGTGTCTAAAAATCCCTGCAGAAATTACATGAGGAAAAAGAATTTTGGGATCCCCCCATTTTCTGAGACCCCCTTGTTGGATCACCCGTAAACTTTCAAGACAACAGCTGAAGTGAGTGGTGTGCTAGTTTTGAAAATTTCATGAAGATTTGTCAAACAGTGCCACATAAAAAAAATGCTTTTCCTATGGAAATTAGGTCCTAACTATATCTACCTACTGTGATGGCCAGCAGGTAGTATATGTGTGTGTATATATATATATATATACACAATACGAGTGCAGAGATACATAATCAAAAATGCATTTTGGAGCCGACGCGTTTCGGCAGGATGCCTTCTACTGGGCCTATCAAACATTCGCAGGGGTCATGCTAAAGTTATTTAGTTCTTCCTCCATTATACTGCTCCACATAAACACTAGAGCGTCAAACTCCACAAGTCTATGCAACCCAATTCACACGCCATTTCAGCTGTTCCGAGGTCACATTGATCTCAAATGAAGTAAACAAATTATATGTATTGCTCCACTCAATTAGTGGTCATGCAAACATCACCCCAATTACAAATGCACCGCATTTCATGATTCCAACATTTACATGATTTATCTAATATTTTTTTATCACAATGAACATGATGATATATAAAAATGTAACCATTCTGTAGTTAATTCATCTATATTGCACAATCCCACATTCATTTATATATCAAAAAGCAGCCATCATCATAATATCACACATTCTGAATTTCCATATTATGGCCTCAAGAGGGACAAATGCTGTATTGTATATGTCTCACTTTTCTATATATTTTCCATTCATTACAATTGCTATTAAATAGGGAAATCCCCACTAGTACATCTCACTTATAAGACATAACAGCATACTATTTGTCAGCATGACACCACTTATACGAGAACTTTGTAACCTACTGCAGAAATATATAGGGACATCATGTATATAACAGCTCCTGCAAAAAGGTAATAAAGTGTTGTGTGCTCCTTTGTATTTCAGAGGGACGTCCAGGGTCCTATGTCATTATAGGCTGCTGCTGAGGTGGTCCCACTGCCACATTAAGACCCAAGCAGTCAGACCACCAGGGTACTGCTGTCTCCGCTGGGATCTATGATCCTGACAGGCTGACAGAGGTGGAGGTCGGAATCAGTCAGGGAGGTGCTGCGTGCAGCACCGCGGTGTCGATTACAACCTGACTCATTGCCAGCCTTTTCATGGTGGCAGAGGGGGGCCCTCTGCACTGCCCATGCACTTGGCATTGGCAATGCAGGGGGTCCCCCGCCCAGCACCCTCGCAATGTTCACTGTCTGCTGTGCAGGTGACAGCATTGCCGCTGGCTCGATTACAAGCTGGGGACAATGCTGACGCCACTTTTCTGCTAACCTAACTGGCGGAAACCTCGAATTCCACCAGTCAGCCTAGAGGGAAAGTCTTAATGTGCCTAGCAGGGAGGTAGCCAGTGCGGCGGCAACCTCCCCGTCGGAAGTTCGGCGGACGGGTCTTTGCATTCTCCAAACTCCTAATTAGGCCCTTTGTCTCTTGATATATGGAGACAAATATCCAAATTTAAATGACATGTTTATATATATCTCAATATGCAGTGATCTATACTTACTGGTGCCCTCCAGTTCAAATAAAGTGCCACTTGCACTGTGTAATCATGTTAAGGTTCTTAACAAACCAACAACAATATATATACACATATATATTAATTTATAGGTTAATGAGTATTATTGGGTAAGTATATAGGTAAATCTATGTAAGAATGTACTGGTATTTGGTTAAAAAGGTTCGTTTGAAATAGAAAATATCTAAAAAAATAGGTATACATGCTATAGCTTATTTGTAGGCTTGTATTCATTTTATATATTTATATAAAATAATTTTTGTGAAAAGAATTTTAAAATAATAATTTATAGGGTTGTAATGCTAACATTATTTATAGGGTATTTAATTTTAAAATTACTTTTATAAAATATTTCAAAATTAGAAAACTAACATGTTGGGATGGAAGGGATATAAGGGTTTTGGGTAGGGATGTGCATTATATCACAGGGATTACCTTTTATTCCTGAGCATTATTTTTAAAATACAAATTTAAAAAGGTTTTAATGCCAATTTTATGTTTAATAATTTTAGTAAAATTATAAAAATAACCAACAGGGACAGGATGTAAGAGCTATAGGTGTATTGGGTGCGGAAGTATATTAATACTGAGGTATTCATTTAAATAACTGGGTATTCATTTCAAACATAAATTATTACATTTTTGGTATCATACATAATTCTATAAAAGGTGAGGGGAGATATAAAAATTTTACAGAATCAAACACTACTAAAATATATTTTTTCAAAATTATAAAAAACATTTTTATTAATTTTATTGTAGAAATATAAAAAAAATGAAAGCAGGGTTTTAATCAAAATACGAATTATAACAATTCAAAAAAATCTGAGACAGTTTTCCTGAATTGTACCAGATATATCTTATTTTATAAAAAATCTAGCATGTATTGTAAAAAGTTCACAACATTTTTTTTAGTTTTCTCACAGTTTCCCATAGTCTTCAAAGAGAGAAACTGTCCTTTTTTTCTTTTCACTTTCGGGCTTGACATAAAGTTTTGTGTCTGTTTCTACAGTCGGGGGAGCATTGCAGCCAAGATCAGATGCAAGGAAGAGCTGAGGTCAGGTAAGAAAGATTTACTTTACTTCTGTAAACATATTGGTGGCTATGTTTATTGTTAAGTTAGATGAGGGGAGGTAGATAATTGTGTATGGAAAGGAAATTAATCTTATTGTTGTTTTAACTACTTTAACATACCCATGCTGGTTGTGTTTGTATGCGCACATTGGGGCAGTAGCTTTTTTTCAATGTAGCTTTAAACAAAAAAGAAAACATTAATGAATATTACTTTTTTAAGCCTATTTGGAATGAAAGCAACATTTTAAAAAAAAATGCGTCATGGTTTTTTATG